>NC_081554.1:29556665-29868331 GCF_963082655.1 Stomoxys calcitrans
GAGCCACAATATTTTTTCACTTAAATGAATGGGGCTACAGAAAAAAGCTAAATTCTCACGAAAATTTAGTGGGCAAACAATTTGGGTTTAAATTTTTAAATATGAAATTGGGGAAATTGTTGGCGTTTTTAAAATTATATGTAATTTAAATTTAATTTGAATAAGGCACGAGTCGCCGACAAAAAAAAACAAAGTTTATAGTCTTTTTTCCAAGTTTATACATAAATAAAAAATGCTTGCCAAACCGGAAGATGAAGACTTATCGACATATATTAAATCTGAAGCAATGTGTGGCATTTAAAGAAGCCCACTTAATGAAAAGGGAATTTCAATGTTTGATTACATCAAATCGATACAATTTGGACGAAACTCAACTTTCGATAACATCGAATGTCGATTATTTCGAATTCGATTATGTCGAATATCGATTATGTCGAATAACGATTACATCATCAAACATCCATCATTAAAATTTGAAGGAGAATGAAATTTCGATTACATAATCTGCGAAAATTATCGAAGAATTTCCACGAAGGAACAGGGACAAAATTCACACATATAAATGAGTGCAGTCCGATACAAATTTTAAGCTCAATGATAAGGGGCCTGTTTTCTATAGCCGAGTCCGAACGGCGTGCCGCAATGCGACATTAAATAAGCCCACTTAATTTAAACGGAATTTCAGTAACATCAAAATTTGATTGATTTGATTTCGATAACATCGAATATCGGTTATATCAAATTCGATTATGTCGAATATCGATCATGTCGAATAACGATTATATTGATTACATTGAATATTGATATAGGGACCATCGAAAAGCAATATCGAAAAGCAGCAATACGATAACATCTTCTGCGAAAATTTACTATCGACGAATTTGTTTATGAGAATCAAATTTCAACTGATTCAGCAATCAAAATGCAAATTTGCCAATGAACATTCGACTATGGAACAGGAGCAAACTTCTCACTTATCAACGAGTGTTGACCGATACCAATTTTAAGCTCAGTGATTGGGTGTTTCCTTTCTATAGCCGAGTCCAAACGACATGCCGCAGTGCGACACCTCTTTGGAAAGAAGTTTTAACACGGCATTGTGCTTAACAAATATCACCAGCATTAGGAGGGGATAACCACAGTTGAAAAATTTTTTCATGATGTTTTCGCCAGGATTCAAACCCAGGCGTTCAGCGTCGTAGGTGGACATGCTAACCTCTGCGCTACGGTGGACTCCTATCAGCAATCAACTCAACCGGAATCGATTAAGAATGATTATATCGATTACGATTAAATCAAAAAGCGATAAAATTCACAAGCGTTAAATCAAAAAAGCGATAACATCCAATATTTGTTTTATTGAATCACATCCAATATCGATTATATCGAAAATTGATTAAATCCAACATTTAATATATTATCCATATTCCATGACACCGATTATATTAATAAAACAACGATTATATCAATAAAATATCGATTATATCAATGCAATCGAGTGTTGATTATATCGAATATCGATCATATCAAATATATGGAAAATCGACTATATCGGTTACATCGAGCATCGACTATGTATCGAGAAAATATTGATTATATCGAAAATCGAAAGTAGAACATCGAATATCCATTTTATCGAATATTGATTATATGAAACATCGACTATCCAAATACCGATTATTTTGAATATTAATTGTATCAAATTTTGATTATATCCAATATTGAGTATCTTATATCGATTATATCATATATGAATTATAACTATATACAATATATCGATTATATAAAACATTTTGAATTTCGATTATGGTGAATATCTATTCTATAGAAGGTCACTAACAGTCTTGCAGTGTAAGAAGGATTCCGGGCCACAAGGGAGAAAGGGGAAATGAAAGGGCAGACGATTTGGCGGTGAAGGCCAGAGGACTGCCGTCAATAAACTTGGTTAACCCAAAGCCATTTGGGTCGACGCAGACCAAGTTAAGGGAGTGGGCGACGAATGCGCATGTAACCCTGTGGAACAGCGAAACGGTCGGCAGGACGGCAAAGATCCTATGGGAGAACACAGATCTTGAGAAAACGAGGCTATTACTGAAAGGAAGTAAGAAGGAGGTCAGTTTACTATTGGTATCATAACGGGACACGTAGGACTACGAGCTCACTTATGTAAAATCGGTGCGGCAAGTGATAGCATGTGTAAGACATGCGGGGAAGATGATGAGACGTTGGAGCATTTCCTTTGTCATTGCCCGGCTTTCGCGTCTAACAGATACTGGCACTTACGTGGAGACCCAATACCAGACATGAACCAACTTAGGGTAGTGGTATTGAAAACAATCAAGGATTTTGTAAGTAGCACGGAATTCCTAACGTAAAATTTTCTTTTTAGAGGTTACTTTATAGTTTTTATAGCGCACAACAAGCCGGTTACTGGCTTAGGTGTATGTCCAAATTGGCATGGGGCGGATTAATATCTGCATCTTCTTTTTAACCTAACATTTTCTATAGAATATCAATTATATACAGTATCGATTATATACAATATCGATTATATCGAGTATCAATTGTATCAACTATCGATTATTTCCAATATCAATTATATCGGATATTCCTTATCGATTATATCGAATTTTAATTATATTTCATACCAATTATATCGATTATTGATATATGGAAAATTGATTGTATACATTTCATCGAAAATCGATTATAGCGAATATTAATTGTATGGAATATCGATTACATAAATATCGATCATATCAAATATCGATTTTATCGAATATTGGTTATATGGAATATCGATTATATCGAATATTTATCGCATTAAATTTTGATTATATCGAATATTTATTACAGTACCGTCGGGGTAGAGTGAACACTCGGTCAAGTAAAAACCTCTTTCGTACTAACGCCTATTTTCTTTTTGTTCTTGTCTCAAAGAAAGAACCGATTTAGAAAAAATTATAATTTTACTCAAATATCGATGTATCTTTATCGGGAAAACTAGTTTTGGTACTAAAATGCAGATAAGTGTAACAGATTTTGATGAATTTACTCGAAATTTTCTCTTAAGCTTTGTAATAAATTCAATGTTATTAACCTTATTTTCCCGGCCTGGGTAAAGTGAACTTTCTGAATAAAGTGAACAGGTCTTGCGATAATTAGTTCAGGAAGCTACTGTATATCGAGTATTGATTATATTGAATATTGATTACAGCCAATATCAACTATAGTGAATATGTCGATTATATTGAATATCGATTAAGTCGAATATGATTTATGTCGAATATCAATTACATCGAATGTCAATTATACCCAGTATCCAATATATCCAATATCGATTAATATATATAACGCATATCCATTATATCAGATATTGACTATACCGAATTTCTACCATGTTGAATGTCGGTTATACCGAATATCGATTCTATCGAATATCGAATCGATTTTGGTCGACATCGATTATATCAAATATCGATTACACTCAGTATCAAATACATCAAAAATCGATTAATTGATTAAAATGCGTAACCATTATATTGAATATCGATTATTCACATAATGACTATACTGGATTTTGATCATATGGAATTTCGGTTATATCGATTAAATCGAATGTCGATTATATCGAATATCCATTATATCGAATATCTATTACATCGAAAATTGATTATATCGCATGTCGATTATATCGCATATCGACTGTATATTGTATCGATTATATTCAATATTGAATTTACCGAATAACGATTATATCGAATATCAATTCTAGCAAAAATCGATTTTATCGAATATCGACTATTTTGATAACTACGAATATCGATTGCATGGAATTTCTATTATACAAAGTATCCCATACACCAAAAATCGATTAATCGCTTACAACGATTATATGGAATATCGATTATATCCAATATTGACTATACCGAATTTTGATCATATTGAATGTCGATTATATCGAATATAGATTGTATCGAATATCGATTATATCGAGTATCCATTATATAGAATATCCATTATATTGAATATCGATTATATCGCATATCGACTATATCGAGTATCGATTATATCCAATATTGATTATACCGAATAACGATTATATCGAATATCGATTATATCGAATATCGATTACATCGACTATCGATTATATCGAATATCGGTTATATCGAATACCGATTTTATCGAATATCGATTATATTATATCAATTATATTGATTATAGATTTTGTCAAATATCGATCGAATATCGATAATATGAATTAACGATTATATCGAATATCGATGAGGTCGAAAATTGATTTGTCGATTACATTTTAAAAACATATTGTAATTGATTCCTTTCATTTTCCAAGTAAACTCAAATACAATTTTTTAAATTACTCTCGAACGTTATCTATTTTAGAAACCTTCACAAAAATTCAGTGTTTTCAAAAATGACCTTAATGTTATTAGAATTCGTCAAAAACCATCCAGCAGAACTATTTCAATGTTGTCTGCTGCTTTTTAATCGACCTTGTTTTCAGAAAAAAATAGAAAAAAAAAAACAAAAAAGTGCCAGTGAACAAATTTCATTCTCACCTCCAATATGATTCACAGGGATTTTGTCATAGCGCAATAAAAAGAAAATAATATTAATTCTATGCCAAGCATAAATATAATAAAATTTCGGCAAAAGCTACTTCCTCCATTGTTTTTAATAAAATATTTTACTAAATTGTTTTTAGTCCGAAGCAAAAACAGTACTAAACAAAAAAACAAAAAAAGACAATCAAAATCTTAGCAAGTATTATGAATGTGAAAAAACTCTCGCAAAAACAAATTTATTATTTTTTGGGTAAAAACACAAAACATTCAAATGAAAAAAAGAATTGCTCTTCGTATCTTGTTGATCTTTTAACCCTCCCTGCGAATTATTTGCATATATTTCAGACGATATTGAATATGGAAATTGCAAACGTGCAGCGTATTAAACAGAAAAAAAGACAAACAAATAACACCATAAAAAACTGTTTAAATTGACATCATTCAGCCAGCATGACAAAAAACCGGTCATAAATATTTCATCAAGAACCCAGTAGACGCGCAAAAGGAACTCAGCTGAATATTTTAAAAGAAAAAAATTACAATATATTAAAATTAAAAAAAGAAACGAAAAATGCAAAAGAAATTTTATGGGCAAGAACAAACGCAAATGCCGCTATATAATTGTAAAAAAATAGAAAAGAAAAAAAGATATAAATAAAAACAAAGAAATATAATTTAATAAAACTAAAAACAAGGAAATAAAAAAAAAATTTTAAATAAAACAAAAAAAAAATAATATTTTTAAATAAAAGTTATTTAAAAAGTTCTATGTAGCAGGCATAGAGTTCAGCATATCCTGTATGATTCTCACATTATTGGGTTGAAAAGCGATCTGGTTTATTCTTTTTTATTATCTGCTGACGCCGCATTATTCAAGTCCTATCGATTTGACATACAGTTCTTTTAAGGGGTTTGTTTCCGTACATGTACCTTTTGTTTGCCAAGAATTAACTTTTGCCATTTTTGTAGGGTGACACCGTCACCCAGCTAATAACACATAAACGATCAGTGAACGCAATTGAAAGTAAAAAAATGTGTTTGTATGTGACGTTAAGTACTTTTCAGCTGTTTGCATACTTATACAAGTACACAGGAAACATTGTCGTTGTTGTTGTCAAGAAATGAATTGCCAACGCAATAATTATTTTGCAGAAGCCGACGTGGAGCCAGCCACCATAATAAAAAGAAACCCAATAAGAATATGTGTGAGTGTGTTAGGAATAAAAAATTCCTTAAAAACCGTGCATATTGGCATTTCCTTCAAATGACATACCCACAACCTCCCCCTTTTTTTGTGTACATGCTTTAATAAGGCAGAAAAAAAGCTTTTTCTAAAGCACGAGACTTTTTGTTGTTGGCCCACAGTACATGCAATTGCATGTCATGTGAAATGACTTCAGAGAAATGATACGATATTCACAGATAGAGTAAAGACAACAACAGTGGTTTGTAGTTACAATGTACTATGCAGAGATTTAATATTCAGAGAGAGAGAGAGAGAAAGAGAGTAGTTAAACAGTGTACAGGTGGTGAGGGTGGAGATGAATTTGCCTTTCTTCGCTGTACATTGTTGTGAATATTGACAATCGCAAAAGCATCGTATCTTCCAATCTATTTACAACAACAATGCAAAGGCATTATAACATGCTTTTTTGGTTTGCTGATGAGTGAGTGCATTGGATATCAATGCAATGATAAACGATATATTTTATCGATTTGCCTGCCGCCTATGCCTACGCCACATGCATTGGACTTTGAATAGTGTAGAAGAATAAATAAATACAAACGATTGCTTGATCAGTTCAACGCATTGAATTTCATCAATCGGCAATGGCTTTTGGTTTACTCTCACGAATACCAGTACCAATACAAGGGATATGCAAATACGCGAGCAACAACAACGCAAGCAGTGTATGAAGAAACTCAATTGTTGATTTGGTGGATGGCATTTTAAATTATTTTTAGAATTTAAAATGAAAAAGTGATCGTGCGATAATTGATGCAGCCCGCAGCGAATGCATGTGCAATGGAATTAAGATCGACAGCAATGGATGAGTGAATGAAGGGATTCAGAGTACGAAGTCGCAGTGGAAAATGATAACGGCGGACAGAAGAGAGAAGAGTTAAATAAAAAAAAATTCTAAGCCAGGTTCAAGGAAATTTTCCCAAAAAAAAATTTAAGAAAATTTTCTCCAAAAGAAAAATTGAGGGAAATTTTCTCTAAAGACAAAACCTCAAGTAAAATTTCCCATAACATTTTTTTAAGGAAAGTTTCACTTAGGGAAAAATTGTCAAAAAATGTTTTAAAATAAAAAAAAATAACGAAACTTTCCCCAAAAATTCCCCAAAACTAAATTTTAAGTAAATTTCCCATCTAAACAAAATGTTAAAAAAAATTTCCATCAAGTTAAAATTTTAAAGAAATTTTTCCTCAACAAAAATTTTCAATGAAATTTTCCCTCAACAAAAATTTTCAATGAAATTTCCTCTAGAGATAAAATTTCAAGCTAATTTTCTCAGAAGTCATTATTTCAATAACATGTTCTGCAAAATAGAATTGTAAATAAAATTTCGAAAAATAAAAAATTTCAATAAAATTTTTTTTCTCTTACGAAACAAAACTGGCGTTGTTGAAAATATTGTGAACATGCGGGTTTGATTTTGTGAACGTGCGTTGTCGATTTAATGCACCAACCGTTGTGAACATCATCCCTACAAAATGTGTATGTATACCAACTTTAATTTTTAACGACTAAAATATTGTGTGTATATAAGCGGCTGTGGTGTAATGTGGTTTAGGTGTTTGTTATCATGTTAACAATCACGAGATAGACAGAATACAAGTTCGATGCTCGGCAACACACAAAAACTTTTTGCAATCTTTAAAACCATAAAAGCAATCTTTTTGCAATCTTTAAAAACAAAAAAGCTAGACGTAGTCAGAATGTGAATGTCTGTGGACAGTTTCGAACGCTTCGTTCACAAAAAGCAGTTATTGAATTATGAACATTTGTGGTTGATGTGGTTACATGTGTGTTGATTAACTTTTATGCACCAATGAGTCAATTTGATAAGGTCATGATTGATTTTTTCTATGGGTGTAGACGATATCACGATAAAGGGTGTGAAACCCAGTGAATTTCTTAGATTTAAGAGTCCCTATGTGAGAGAGAGATCGGTGGAGACCGCACTGTACGGGGTTGAGTACAGAATAAAAGGATGTTTTGATGGCAAAGGGGCGATGACATCGAATGGGGTTATTAACAATGTGAGGCCAGATACACTGCAGTAAGCCCATTGCAACTGATTCAGAGCTTATATTGTCTTGGCATATGTGTAGCGATGAGAACCACGCATATTAAGACACTGGGAACCGTTTTAGATGTCCGACCCCCCAGAAAAAGAGTTGAGGTATGAGACAGCCACTGCGGCTATGAAACTTTAGACGATGGAAAAGTGGATAGAGCATAGCAGCAGGTCATACCGTCGTGGGAAATATTTGCAATGATAGAAAACCTGGATGGAATAGAAGATGTTTTTGGATCGGATACATGAGACTCTTAAGATAGAGTGTAAGGCTCCGCTGCCAGCGGAACGGCCTTGGATTGACGGAACTTTGGCATTGCCATCTGGTACGTCATGCTACACAGATGCTTCATGCTAGAGGACATAACAGGTCTTAGCGTCTGAGGACCCAGCGACTGACTATTTCCGATTTCCGATTCTTTAACACGGTTCTGCAGGCGGAAATCCGAACGATTGCTTGAGGTGGTAAAGTTTTAACTCGAAGATGTCTTTTATAAAAATTTTACGAATAGTACGTCCGCCAAAAGGGCCATACTTCAGTACAATAAGGTCACAAACAGTTTCGGGGTATATGGAGATTGACGCCTTCTCTGGCTGGCACGATACGTATTGTTGCCATGTCGGATCATAGAGGAGTACGGGGGAACGAGAAGGCCGACGTCTTTACTGTTAGGACCAGACGACTGCCATAAGAAGCTTGGTGAATCCAAAGCCTTTCGTGAAGATACAGTCCGCGGGCGTGGAAAACGAGCACACATTTAGCATAGTCGAACTGGAATCCGAATCGTGAAAAGATTAGACTATTACTAAGAGAAAGTAGAAAGGAAGTCAGTAGGACTTTCGGTGTCTTTACGGGAAAAATAGGACTACAGGCGCACTTATGCAGAATAGGTACGGCAACTGACAGACTATGTAGAGTGATGTAAAGAAAATGAAGAGACATTGAAACATTTTCCAAGCCAAACTCCGACTTTCGCGGATAACCGACACCGTCAGTTGGGTTCGTAGACGTTACCAGACTTGAGCCAACAAAAAACCATAGAATGGAGAACGTTTGGATTTTGCGAGTAGCACAAAAATTCTGGCATAGATTTTTTCAGGTTACTTCTGTTGTTGTTGTAACAGGCAAATATTGAACCGATTGCCGCGGAAACGGGCTGGCCGTAGGCTATTTAAAGGCGCCCAGTAATTAATCCTCAGTATTTAAGCAAACAAGTAAAAGAGAGCCACCATGGATCGCATTTGTCGAGTTCTTTGCCCGATATCTCTTTTTAGGCAAACAAAGGATACTGGATAAGAATTGCTATGCAATTAAAGCTATATCAAGTTATGGTCCGATTTGGTGCCGCCTGGCTTCTCATTGAAAATCCCCAATCGATGCCGTTGATTGTCCTCCACTGCAGTTGCAGTTATTCCGTATGGAGCATCCCACTACCTTCAACCTTTCAACGCACCAATTATCTTCAGCTTAGCTTCACATGATAACAATGGACACCACAAATTTCGAAGCACAAAGTTTCATACTATCTAGAGTTCATAGTTATCCCGTGATAGGGACCATTCGTCATGGGACGATTTATAAGTTTCTTCAAAGACAAAATTGTAGTGAAATTTTCGGTAAAGACAAAATTTTCTCTAAAGACAAAGTGTCAGTGAAATTATCTCTAAAGACAAAATTTCAATAGAATGGTTGAAGCATGCCTCTTCAATATGAACATTGGATCATGTTAGGATACCTTTCTTCAAGTGCAGTTAGAAAAGAAACCACCAAACGCCAATATCTTTACTCAAAAAGAACATCTAACACCAGCAACACACACAATAGCCAAAACCTGTTACCCAGCAATCTTTGATTGACAAAGAGTAACCTTTCAAATTGTGTGCGCATTGCAGCATACATGTTTATTGACGTGCCGCCCGTTCATTCATATACTCCATTGGCTGGAAAATCACATTTGGCTCTTGTTGGCGAACTCAAACACCTCAAAGAGAACAAAAAGGTTGTGTATAGCCATGGTGGTGGTCCAAAAAACTTCAACAACACCTGAAATGGTTCGGAAAGTGTAGGCTCGAGTTCATGGAAATCCAGTGGTAATCAATTGGCTAGAAATTTATTTGAAAATCGAGTTCAAGGTTAAGCGAAGACTTAAATGGCTCACGATTTTATACCAAAGCAAAAATATAAGTAGGACTTGAAACAGCTAAGGTATCCCTGCGTTGCACAAATAAGGTTTTCCCTAACGAGAACAATTTCCCAATTGAACAATTCGTTAATTTTCAAAATTATCGTGTGGTCATCTGAAGTGATGACATGGGCAGTTGTGACCACCGATGACCGTTTACTAATCTGTTTCATCGAGCATGGCGTCAATGTAAATGCGACATGTCATCGAAAAAACATTTCGGTCGTAAACCATTATCATCAAAATAAGTCATATTGCATAAATAAGCCTATCGATTTTCATGTTTAATGGTGACTACAACAAAAAATGAGTTTATTTGGCATTTGAAGCTTTTGTTAACACCTCCGCTTTATGAAAGAAAGGATTACTATATAGTAGTCCTTTCTTTCTCTCTTTTATAGAAAGGAGGGATTACTTTCTTCAGAATCCTGAATGATGAGAATGTGTGTTGCTACCTTTGGCTTTCCTTTTCCATTTGCATCTTCGATCATTCAGCTCCTCTCGAAAGAGAAACAAACAAAAATTGTAAAATTTAATGATCTCGTCCTAACGGGCAAAAAAACTTGGAAAATTGGTTTAGTAGATCAAAAGCGATAATCCCTAAAAGGTTGAAGAAGTACAAAGTGTTCAACATTGACACGCTGTATCTCACCCTATTTCTCACCCTGTATTAAAGATACAGAACAACAATGAAATTGAATCCTGGAAACCTTTTTCTTCCTCTACAAATGTCAAGAACATTTCTATACAGCTGAGATCAAATATTGAAAATATTTTCGCCGTTAGGACCACTGTGCGCCGTCAATGCAATACACACATCAACTCTGGACTCTGCAATAATGGTTGCATCCATAGAATGTGCACGCAGTGAGTTTATAACATCATAATTGAATGCGATGGTCTTCCCTTTTTCTACCTTACACTACCCTAGCCTCTTCCATATCCCCTCTCAAACTCATACTACTAGCCTCTATAGCCATAAGTACATTTTATGAGCATATATTGATTGCTTTCATTTTACTTGAGCTTCTTTGCGTTTTTTTTTGTGTATGTTGGCAAATTTAAAAGATCAATTAAATTGGAATTTATAAATGATCAAAGAGACTTAAATCGTTTTTAAATTTATATTATCTACCCGTGGCTGTTATTATAAATTTTATTAGTTTCAAGTAATTTACATACATGTCTATCGTAAATTTCAATTCTAAAGCCTACAGTAGGTGATCTCAGACTGAAAAAAAAATAATCAAAATGAAGAAAACTACGTTTTGCGAATGCAAATCAGCTATAGGCTGCGCGACAACAAGCAGGAGGCTTAACTTGGAGATAATTGGGCCCGCCATAACACCAACAGTGACTTGTGCAGATTATAAATTGCATATTTAACAAAAGAGAGATATACTGAATCGCAAAATGCAAGCTGTAGTCATTTGGTTGAATAGTTAATATTCAGTAGCATTAGTATTGTAATAAAAATAATAATCTAAAATAAAAAATAACTTCTATGTACTATTGGCAATGTTTTTGAATGTTCGGGTTTGTGGTTTTGATCGCTACTCACAAAAAAGATTATTAAATATTTATGATTTTTTCTAGACTAAAGTAATTTGGTAATATTTTGGAGCTAATGCAAGACTTTGTTTTATTAAAATAGCAACAAATACATGCTAATTGAATAGAGATATTTACGGAACAATGTAAACTAAAAATCTGAAAATGATAGAAAATCATGTTGAAAATGTTCACAATGTGTATAAAGAATAGTTTCAAAGAGTACATTGCCACAAGACTACTTCTTCCCATTTGTGTCGCTATAAACTAACGGTTAAAACCTGTCACTTTGAATTTCTTTAAACCATTAACTCTTAATCTAATTAGCAAACATTTGGATTGGAACTCTTCCAAAAGCGCGAGATGTTATAATTGGTTTATGGTACAACAATTAACATACCATATGGAATTTTTCCTTGATCCACATTTCCGAATAGAATAAAACATTGATTTTTTGTTTATATTCTATAGATTATTGTTTCCAACCGAAATCAAATGATCTATCAAATGTGTAAATTAGTCAACATCATCTGAATTTATTTTACACCGAAACACTAAATATAAACATATAAGCCCATAGTTGACCAACAATCTTAAACTGGTTTTATCTATCAATCTCTCTATTAATAATATTAACAAACTCATGCTTATGATTTAGTTTATTTATATGTTCATCAGCGAAGACTTAATCTGTTTCATATTTACACTTTGAACAAAATAATACTCAGTGATCAATGAAATTCCCACGTTCTTAAAGCATGGCATGAGAAATAGCAAAAAATAAAACACAACAACAACAAGTGGGCTCATTCAACTCATCGTAGAATCATTCATTTGTTTTCAATTCTTATAGAGTAGAACGTAGAGAGGAGTCATATAATGAACAGGTTTAACAATCTAGTACTAGGTCGTCGTATTGTGTTAGGCTAGTATACAGATTTTTTATTTTTGTTATTATCGTTAGCCTTAAATGTTTTATAACTTTTAAGAAATTTAAAAGAGAAAGTGTTAAAAGTAAATGATCTAAGAATATAAAGTGCGCAGTTTTGATTAAATAATTCAAGCAAAACAAACTTAAGATTAATAATTACGGAATTTATGGTGAAGGAATCCTTGAGGTGCTTCAAACCAATTAAGTCACCTGGACCTGATGGTATATTTCCGGCGTTACTACAGAAAGAGGCAGACTATCTGGCGCCAAAATATTCACAGTGTGCCTAGAACTCTCCGAATATACTCCGAAAGCCTGGCAGGAGGCAAGGGTGGTGTTTATACCCAAGACCGGCACGGCGACACCAAAGACCTACAGACCCATAAGCCTTATGTCCTTTCTACTCAAAACCATGAAACATATTGTGGACACCATGATAAAGAGTAGGAAATCCAGCGAACTGCTCAAATACAAAACAGCATGCCTATGTCAAGGCAAGGTCGGTGGAGACTGCCCTGCATGAGGTTGTGCATAAAATAGAAGAATCCTTCGATGCCAAAACGTACACACTGGCGGTTTACATTGACGTCGAGGGGGCTTTTAACAATGTGCGGATCGTCACACTGATCCAATCCTTAGACTAGTACCGAGCGGAGCCGGTCCTTAGAGACTGGATAAACCATATGCTAAGGAACAGGTGGATAAATTGTGTGTCTCATAGCATAAATACAAGGCAGAAAGTGGCACAGGGCACGCCACAGGGGGGCATTTTATCGCTATTCCTTTGGGTGATCATCATTAGTGATCTATTAAGGATGTAACTGAGGAGGGATTTAAACCTGTATGCCACGCAGACGATATTATAATACTTCTAAGGGGTAAGGATCTGAACGAGCTATGCAGAAGCGTCGAAAAGGTTTTGCATATGGCATATGTGACTGGGCTAGACCCAGAGGTCTCAATGTTAATCCAGAGAAAACTGAAATATGGCTGTTCACAAGAAAGACGAAGGTGAGCCAATTTAACGCACCACGTTTCCTTGATAAGACAATTTCGATTTCTGACAAGGTCAAATATTGCACTTAGGTTTGATCTTGAACAGGAAACTGGATTGGAAGTGTAACTTTCAGCACCGTACTGAGAAGGCTCATAGATGTTGAGCACTATGTAGACGGGCCGTAGGCTCGAAATGGGGCCTGAATCCCAGGATAGTCCACTGGCTCTACAGGAGCGTGATTAGACCAATACTTACTTACGCCTCAGTAGTTTAGAGGACTGCTATGAAGAAAAAGTGCAACATAAAGACCATACAATAGGTTCAGAGAACATGCTGTCTTGGCATAGGCGGAGCGATGAGGACCACGTCCACTAGAGCACTGGAGACTATTCTAGATAACCGACCCATTGACCTACAGATTAGGTATGAGGCAGCCACTTCGTCAATGAGACTAATGGCCATGGGAGAATGGAAAGAGGATGGGAGCAGCCCATACCATCGCTGTATAATCGAGGCGACGATAGGAAACCGGGAACGAAGGGAAGAGGTTTCCGATCGGATACCTGAGATGAACCTTGAGGTCGAGTGCGAGGCACTGTTGCCAACGGCACAGTCTTGGATTGACGGAACCCTAGTATTGCCATCCGGAAGATCATCTTACACTGATGGTTTACAGCTAGAGGACAGAGTGGGCCTGGGGGTCTACATTGAGAACCCAGGAACTGAGATCTGTTTGAGACTGCCCGACCATAATACGGTCCTGCAGGCGGAGATCCGGGCGATAACGGAATGCGTGAAGTGGTGTGGCGCTAACGCGAGGACGTCAAGTGTGAACATCTTTACCGACAGTAAACTTGCCATAAGGGCAATTATTGGGTTGCCCAAAAAGTAATTGCGGATTTTTTAAAAGAAAGTAAATGCATTTTTAATAAAACTTAGAATGAACTTTAATCAAATATACTTTTTTTAAACTTTTTTTCTAAAACAAGCTAAAAGTAACAGCTGATAACTGACAGAAGAAAGAATGCAATTACAGAGTCAGAAGCTGTGAAAAATTTGTCAACGCCGACTATATGAAAAATCCGCAATTACTTTTTGGGCAACCCAATATAACGAGGACGGTAAGGTCACAAACAGTCTTGCAGTGTTAGAAGGAGATTAACGCCTTTTTTGAGGATGGCAAAATCCGCATCGTAAGGGGAAATGAAAGGGTAGACGATTTAACGGTGAAGCCCAGAGGACTGCCGTCAATAAATTTGATTAACTCGAAACCTTTCAGGTCGACGCAGTCCGAGTTAAGGGAGTGGGCGATGAATGCGCATGCAACATTATGGAACAGCGAAACGGTCGGTAAGACGGCGAAAATCCTATTTGGGGATCCAGATCGTGAGAAGACGAGGCTATTACTGAAAGGAAGCAAGAAGGAGGTCAGTATAGCTTTTGGTATCATAACGGGACGCATAGGGCTACGATTTCACTTATGCAAAATCGGAGCGGCAAGTTATAGCATGTGTAGGGCATGCGGGGAAGATGATGAAACGTTGGAGCATTTCCTTTGTCATTGCCCGGCTTTCGCGTCCAACAGATACCGATACTTAGGTGAAGACAAAATATCAAACATAAACCAACTTAGGGGAGTGGTATTGTAGTAGTAGTAACTACAATTTTCCACAGATCTACACAAAATTTGCCGCGGATTGTTTTGTTACTGATCCTAGCCTATCTGAGAGATTTTATCAATATCGGTTCAGATTTGGCTATAGCTCCCATATATATGTATCGCCCGATTTTCACTTGAATGGCCGTAATAACTACAAGTTTCAATCGATTTGCACAAAATTTGCTGTGGATTGTTTTGTTACTGATCCTAACCTATCTGCAAGATATCATGAAAATCAGCTCAGATTCAGATATAGCGGCCATATATATGTATCACCCGATTTGCACTTAAACGGCCAAAGTAACCACAAATTTTTAACCGATCTGCACAAAATTTGTGCGCGGATTGTTTTGTTACATATCTGCAAGATTTCATCAATATCGGTTTAGATTTGGATATAGCAGCTTCCATATATATTTATCGTCGGATTTCACTTATATTTTCATCGTAGAATCATTATTCACTGCGAACAATTCAAAAAAATCGGTTAAGTTGTAGTTGGGTCCATTTATTTATTTGGAAATATTTACAATCATAAGGAATTAAGAATATTAATAGGTGCTAACAACAAATGTTTTCAACTATTGGGTTGCCCAAAAAGTAATTGCGGATTTTTTTAAAAGAAAGTAAATGCATTTTTAATAAATCTTAGGAAGAACTTTAATCAAATATACGTTTTTTACACTTTTTTTCTAAAGCAAGCTAAAAGTAACAGCTGATAACTGACAGAAGAAAGAATGCAATTACAGAGTCACAAGCTGTGAAAAAATTTGTCAACGCCGACTATATGAAAAATCCGCAATTACTTTTTGGGCAATCCAATAGTTTTTGGGTCTATATAGACAAACAAACAAAAATATGCATTTTTTTTTGTTTACATGACATATATATGAGCTCATCACATAATGCAAAATATTGCATCCTCTTCTTTACTTCTTTAAACTATCCACAAACTTTTTTCGTTTATTGAGTGCATACTATGCCACACAATAAGTTACTTTGACTGAACAGAATCGTTTATAACTTGCTATCTTTTAAATTTTCACTTCCATGCTTAAATACAATAAGTGAAACATACACCCACACACCTACTGCATATGACCTGTACTGTAATTATAAGGTTTGTTGTCTTGTTGTACAGGCTCGTAATAGATATACAAACAACAACAGCAAATATGAAAATGTCACACACAACAAAGTAGAGCCTTAAGCAATTGGCTTACTTATACTCCAAATAAGGCCACACAGATCACACACCCACAACAACCTCACCTACTATAAATTGGAATACTCTTATCTCTCGCACATCTAACAGTTGCTTCTCTTACTCCCTTGACTAATACTCCTACCTGTAGCTTTGCATTCACACCCATAACAAATGCTTTAGAAAAAAAAACCAACAACAATTTGCTGATTTATGCTTCTTCTTCTTTTATTGAAAATTAAATCCTCATTTTCACGACTTTTCTTTTGGGAAAACTGATTTTCATATATATTCTGCACATCTCTGGAAATGTGTCTTTCCACTGATGGCAATTTCATTAAAATCCATTCAGCCGTTTTGCCCGAATATGTACCACAAAATCGCCTTCATTTAGCCTTTGGCCGTTTAATAATATACATTATAATAGATTCTAACCTCATACCTTGCGTCATATTTTTAAAGAAAATAATCATTTATTGCAGATCAACATTCAGGTGGCAACATTGATTTCTACATCTCTCAAAATCTTTACTCAATAGCAAAATCATAAATAAAGGGTGATTTTTTTTGAGATTAGGATTTTCATGCATTAGTATTTGACAGATCACGGGGGATTTCAGACATGGTGTCAAAGAGAAAGATGCTCAGTATGCTTTGACATTTCATCATGAATAGACTTACTAACGAGCAACGCTTGCAAATCATTGAATTTTATTACCAAAATCAGTGTTCGGTTCGAAATGTGTTCATTCACCGTAACGTTGCGTCCAACAGCATCTTTGAAAAAATACGGTCCAATGATTCCACCAGCGTACAAACCACACCAAACAGTGCATTTTTCGGGATGCATGGGCAGTTCTTGAACGGCTTCTGGTTGCTCTTCACTCCAAATGCGGCAATTTTGCTTATTTACGTAGCCATTCAACCAGAAATGAGCCTCATCGCTGAACAAAATTTTTCAAAATTTGAACACATTTCGAACCGAACACTGATTTTGGTAATAAAATTCAATGACGTCACGTGGGATGATCTGTCAAATACTAATGCATGAAAATCCTAACCTCAAAAAAATCACCCTTTAGTACATTTTTGTATGTCATCTAATGAAAAAATATGTCTACGGTATCTTTACGCAAGTTGCCACAGTAGGCTATATACACATTTAATTTTTTCTTCTATGACAAAAGTAAAAATTGCATTCAATACTAGAATACTAACATTATACTAATGACGTAAATTCTTTACAAATTAGTCATGCAACCTTTAATTAGTTGATTTATCAATTGATTGTGTAATAAAGAAAAAAATATTGCCTAAACTTTCGTAATTTTTAAAATATTCCCTTTTCTTAAATGCTTTTTTGCTTGTTTGATTTCTAAATAAATTGATAACTAGGAAAGTCCACCTATCGGAAATATAGAAAAGAAAAAGAACGACAGCTTACAGTTGCTGAACAATTCAAAGAAAACGTAATTTACACATCATCAACTTACAGCAATGAGAATGTTGTGCTCTTTGCATGACTAGTTGTCAACCGAAGAACTCATCGATCATGATGATCATAATGTGTTAGCTGTATGTGCTTCCTGATGTATTGTCAGGCTCAAACCTTAAAAATAAGTAAAATTAGTCAACAAATGTTCTTCTTTAAACCAAAAAAAAAAAATAAAGGTGGGGCAATGTAAAGACTTTGTGAGAAAATCATTTTGAGCAGAACATAGCGAACATGCCTATAGCGAAAATGTCATCATTTACATTTAGCTGGCAAGCAGTAAAACTCTATTACAAAGCTAAAACCAGTAAGGAAAGGCAAAAGTCGGGCGGTGCCGACTATATAATACCCTACACCAACTAGTGCATGTAGTACTTTTCATATGTAGAACTTATCTCGGAATCTAGTCAGACTTTAATTTGGATACCAATTGAAATAACAATTTAGAACCTTGTAAGATTCTCCTACCATAGGACAAAAGATTTGGATTTCCACATCTTTAAAAGGCCATATCGGATAAAAGATTATATGGGAGTTTTATCGAAACCTGTGCCAATTTTAATGACACATACTGGGACATGAAATAGAACATCTCACGCCCTATATTGTAGAGATGTGACCAAAATTGTGAATTTTACTGCCTTAAAAGTCCATATCGAATGAAATATACACATTGGAGATATATCTAAATTAGGGCTGATTTTAATGAAATTTTGCGTCTCATGTAAAATCGGGCGAAATTTGTGGATTCTACAGCCTTAAACGGCCATATCGGATGAACGATACAGATGGGAGCTATATATAAATCTAAACCGATTTTTATGAAATTTTGCACACATATTAGGACGTCAAATAAATAACCTCACGCAAAATATTTTTAAGATCGGACTAAAACTGTGGCTTCTACAGCCTTTAAAGTCAATATCGGATGAAATATACATATGGGAGCTATATCTAAATCTGAACCGATTTTTTATGAAATTTTGCACACATATGAAGACCTCAAATAAAATACTCAATGCCAAATTTTGTAAAGATCGGACGAAAATTGTGGCTTCTATAGCCTTAAAAAGCCATATCGGACGAATGATATATATAGGAGCTATATCCAAATCTGAACCGATGTGCAACAAATACGACCTGCATTTTGATTACAAGAATACATGGACTCACAGACGGTCTCGGCTAAATCGAATCAGAAAGTGATTCTGAGTCGATCGGTATACTTATCAATGGGTCTAGCTCTTCTCCTTCTTAGCTTTGCAAACAAATGCACAAATCTATTCTCTCATCTTACTTTCCGCTTCATCGAGGAAACCCGTTTGGTTGGTTTTTCTGATATTTTACATTTATCCATTTCTCATGTATATTCAAGTAGAACAACAACAGTGCAAAGTTATTTTAAACAGGGAAATGCCGCATAAGTGCGCACATGTGTGCTGTGTATTGTTTACAATAACGATGGACCTTTGTTACTATGTCATAAAACGCATGCGCGCTGTCTGTGCTCGAAATTATTTTACCATGCAATTAACAACAACAACAAAAGGTTATTATTTTGTGTGTAAATTAGAGGTGTAACCGCAACTTTTGCTGATTTTCTATCCAACATTCTTCTCTTTTATTTACTTCTTCTAACAAACCCATCATAAATTTGGCAGCAGTCATTTTCAGCAAATAAAAGACTTTTTTTTAGCAGTAAGACTTCTGTTCTGAAAATGTAGAACTAATGCTGTAATAGCAGAACTACTGCTGTAATAGCAAAACTACTGCTGTAATAGCAGAGCTACTGTTGTAATCGTTGAACTACAGGTGTAGTATTAAAGCTTCTGCTGAAATAACAGAACTACCGCTGTAATAGTAGTAAAATTTAACTTTTATAATTTTTAGATATGGGATGGTGGCTGACCCTCCCCCTTACACCAAAAACGCCACCCAAAACCAAAAGAGGACTGATGGGCACAATAAGGGTGTGTGTGTGTTGTAGCAGTGTGTTGTTCACTGAGGCGGCAGCCCTTGCCAATGGAGAACTCCATCGGGTCAATCCGGTACGTACAACCGGCTACCATGGGATTGACAATAAGGGTATCAAATGAAAGGTATTGGAGACTATAAAAGGAATATCATATTAAATTTTGGGTCCAAGTACCCAGCGGGCCGCACCAATCCAAAAACTCCTCTAAACAGAAATATTCGACGTTTCGATCAATATGGGACTCCGGCATCCGGTATCCGGCAGTAGATTACAAATATGGCATAAAAAATTAGGTCCAAGCAATGGGAGGTCGCCTCACCCACAAATACCCCCAAATGGGCATATCGGCCGGCCATGGCTATATAGGATTCAAATGAAAGATATTTGGGAGTAGATTAAACATTTGACATTAACATTTGCGTTCAAGTCAAGTTGGCTCTTTTCCTCCTAAAAATACGTAAAATTGACCGATTATGGCAATATGGGACTCAAATGAAAGGTATTTGAGAGAAGGAAACGAATTTGATATCCAATTTTGGGGGATACGCCCTAAATCACCCCTTAAATTGAACTTTACTTCCGACTATAGCAATATGGAGCTCAAATCAACGGTATTTGGGAGTAAACAACGAATTTGATATCTATTTTCAGGGCAAAGTGCCGGTGACCTTCCCATGACCTCCTCGGACTCATACGAAATGTTTCTGAAAGTAGAGCACAAATCTTATATTTACTTTGATGGCCAAGTGACCACCCCCGAATTGCCCCCTAAACCAGAAATATTTACCAATACAGTAATATGGGGGGCTTAAAAGAAAGGCATTTGGCAGGTAGAGTAAAAAAATTGCCCTGGAACCTGGAGCAGGAGCCAACTTTTCATACATCAATGAGCGCTTTCCGATTCAAGTTGAGTTTATCAACGATAAGGTACCTTCTTTATAGCCGACTATGTACAGTGTGCCGCAGTGCGACACCTCTTTGGGGAGAATTTTTTACATGAACATGCATGGTATGGTCCCAAATGTCGCCAGCATTAAGAGGGGATAACCACCGCTTTAAATTTTGTCCAAAGTTCCGCCAGGATTCGAACGCAGACGTTCAGCGTCATAGGCGGACATAGGCTACAGTAGCACGATATCCACATTCGGGGCAAAGTGTCACCACCCTAAATAGATATTAGAGAGCTAAAGAAGGCGCAGCAGAGCGGGCCCTGTTCAGCTAGTAAAGTAGAAACAATAACCACCAAGACCTGGAACAATGAAGGAATGCAAGAAGGCAATGAACGCTTACTACGAATATGGCTCGTTTACCATATAATGGAATAAGGGGGAGACTTTGGAACACTTTCCGAGTCCATGCCAAGCTTTCAACTACTTAGGAGCTACGTGAATTTCTTTAACCCATATTTCGAACTCTACTTATTATCAAGCACCCTTAGAGAATGATGTTTCATTAGAAATGTTTCTAAAAGCAACAATGTCGTATGGATATCACAGAGTATGTAGGGTAGAACAAAGTTCACCAACTTTTACCTTTTCCTATTAGTTTTTTTTTGTTTTCTAGACATAACAAATGTTCAGACCTTAGAACAATGGTTGATAAACGAACAAGCCCACAAATCTCTTGATAACAAAAACCTTATTTTCAAGAATATGTGAAACACAGTTCTGGAATTTTCTGTCATTTCTGTCAAATGTTTGAAACCTACATAAATTTTCAACCAAACTTTGTTTCGTCTTGATACACGACAATAATGCGTAGTGCGTAGCCAGCTGTTGTTTTTTATTTTAAATAAATTAAAAATGCAACAACAAACCGGTTTTCAAACAAAACTCGAACTCATATGTTTCCAACTTCTTTTTTTTTTCTTTCAATATTTCAAACACAAATTTTCATTATTATAGCACAGACTACGTGATCACTAAAACGCTACACAAATCGCATTTTTCACGAGCACGCAAGTGGATCGGTTTCGTTATTTTTATTTATATTTTATTTTAATTTTTTTTTATCTTTTAAAATTGATGTTTGACTAGCTTTTATATTAACGTGCGGTGGTGGTGGAGCGCAAGGGGCTTTATTTATTAAACAAAATGGGGAAATAAAGAAAAGCCCATGTACATATGATGAATGAAAATTATATGAGAATGTCAAAAGAGCACCGCTAATGGATAGACACGAGACACTACGAAACGCGCAACAGTTTGAAAATGCGAGAAAAACGATGTTAAAAAAAAAGTTGACTAACACCACTGACACTTGTTGTAAACAACAGCAGATATCGAAAGAAACTGACAGTTTGTCTGCCTGCCTGCCTGCTTGTCTGTCTATCTGTCGGCTGTTCAAATGCATGTGAGACATAGGTATTGGTTAAAAAAACAAAAACAAAATTAAAGAGAACAAGAAGAGTTTAGTTAAAGCACGAGACTTGTCCCCCACTGGCTAATAACAGAGTTGTTGCTTTTCTAAAGGCACACAAACACTGACACACATACGAATATTGAGTTTACGGTATCTCATGAAGTGAAAAGAAAATGAGAGGCAAACGAACTATGGTAGCAGTGTCAATATCGATTTTCAACAATAGACACAACTATAGCGGCTAAAACATTCCCCTTACCCCGTCCTTCACACAAAGATCGATAAAACGATAACAACTACATACTAAATACCAGCGCATACATCAACAAAAAATGCATTAGAACAAACATTTGAGTTTCAATATGGGGGCAGAGCATTAGAAATCGAACTGCGGAAGAGAGTACAGTGGGGCCAGCAGAGAGAGAGAGAGCAACGGCATTAGATTGATCCCCTTTGAATGAATGTATTTGAGAGGTGCCAAAGCTTCATTGTTTATTCACTGAAAAGCTTTGTGTTTTTTTTTTGTTATTTGCAATAAACCGACAGCAAATGGCACCGCCATTATAATAGAAATTAAATTTGTATAATTAAATATTGAAATAATACAGTATAGTTAACATGAATGATGGCGCCATATGGCAACACCAAGATGGAGCAGGGTACGGAATTTTGCAGCGGGTGAATTTTCGCAAATATTATTTGTGGATCAATTTTAATAGATTCAAGAAAACGGTGGATTGAAGTGCTCATAGAAAACTTAAAAGCCATGACATTTCTAAATAAATGTCAGTCCTATATAATTAAAGATAATTACTGAGTAGATAGATACAAAGTGTACCAGAGAAGCTTTCTTATTTGAAAGGCCAATAAAAACAAAAGTGCTTAGATAGTTATTTTGTTATTCGAGAATACAATACCCCCATTTTTTATGCGGTTTTGAAAATGACATCCATATGTTGGCAATGGCGTTGCGAATGTTGTTATTGAGGTGAGCTATGGTCCGTGGTCGAAGAAATCGCCCGAACGTAAATCTGGAGAGCATGCCGGCCATTGGAGATCGCATCTGAGAGAGATGAGACGGTGGGGGATATGTTGTCGCAAGAAATTCATTAAATCTCGTGCTTGGAAGAAAAATTTCTCTATCATGTTTATATAACGAGCTGCATTCGTTTTCTTCAGGGAGTACCCTTAATGTGGCAACCATGATCACACACAAACAAATAGAGTATTTTATTACTGAGGTCGATATATATTGGGTTGCCTAAAAAGTAACTGCGGATTTTTTAAAAGAAAGTAAATGCATTTTGAATAAAACTTAGAATGAACTTTAATCAAATATATAATTGCCATTTTGTTCGATAACCTTTTGCCATCTTCCTGGCAAATTTAGTATTCCACGCTCATAGAACTTCTTGCCTTTATCTGCAACAGACTGAACCAAGTGCGATTTTATAGCCTCATCATTGCAGAAAGTTTTACCATTTAAGGAGTTCTGCAAAGATCGAAATAAATGGTAGTCTGATGGTGCAAGGTCAGGGCTATATGGTGGATGCATCAAAAGTTCCCAGCCAAGCTAACTCAGTTTTTGGCGAGTGACCAAAGATGTGTGCGGTCTAGCGTTGTCCTGGTGGAATATGACACCTTTACGATTGACCAATTCTGGTCGCTTCTCCTTGATGGCTGTATTCAATTTGTCCAATTGTTGACAGTAAACATCCGAATTAATCGTTTGGTTCCTTGGAAGCAGCTCAAAATATACCACACCCTTCCAATCCCACCAAACAGACAGCATAACCTTCTTTTGGTGGATATCAGCCTTTGAAGTGGTTTGAGCTGGTTCACCATGCTTGGACCATGATCGTTTTTGACTAACGTTGTTGTAAACAATCCATTTTGTCATCTCCAGTTATGATTCGTTTTAAAAACGGATCGAATTCATTGCGTTTAAGGTGCATATCACAAGCGTTGATTCGGTTTGTTAAATGAATATCTTTCAATACATGTGGTACCCAAATATCAAGCTTTTTCACCAGTCCAAGACTTTTTATGTGATAATGAACGGTTGATTTTGGTATATTTAACTTCTCTCCTATCTCACGCTCAGTTACATGACGATCCAATTCGATTAATGCTTTGATTTGGTCATCATCATCTTTATTTGGCTGACCTGAACGTGGCTCATCTTTAAGTGAAAAATCTCCAGAACAGAATTTGCGAAACCAATTTTGACACTGTCTTCCTTTTAAGGCTTTATCACCATACACATCTCGTAACTTTTTAGCAACCTGCTCCGCGTTTTTTTCCGTTACGGAAATAATAAAGTAAAATATAACGAAAATGCTCCTTTGTGGGCTCCATATTAAAATTGACGCCAAACAAACAAATGTAAACAAAATTTCGCGCACTTGTTTTCTAAAGCAAGCTAAAAGTAACAGCTGATAACTGACAGAAGAAAGAATGCAATTACAGAGTCACATGCCGTTGAAAAAATTTGTCAACGCCGACTATATGAAAAATCCGCAATTACTTTTTGGACAACCAATATTATCTATAGACTTAAAAAAAAAAACAAAATTGTTTTTCTTTTTGTTTATCTAAAACCCCCAGTGAATAAACTCTTGAATGTGTATATGCCTCAGCCATAAATCTGTCAACATCAATATTCCAAAACAAATTGTTTAAATATCCCATGCACTTTTGGAGTATAGCCCAAGGAGGGGCTAATTGAAATCGTAATTTGGTGCTAAATGATTTTTTTTATTAATAAATGTCATAATTTATTTGCTGCTAAGATAAAAAGAACAGTTAAATAAATTAATGATAAGAAACAATGTTGACACCTTTATATCTAATTAAGCCCGATTAGATTAAGGCGAAATTAATCGTACAACAAGCCATAGTATTATTGGATGGATTTGGCGAAAAGGTAGGCCAATCATCACAAACTTCCCATAGAATGATTCCCCCACGGTTAAAAAAGTCATCAATTTGTTAATTCTCTTCTTTATTGTTTTGAATCAAAGTTCAATTAAATTAATAAAAAAAAATTAAAAAAACTCACAAATTGTTTGATGTTGCTTTTTATGATGGCAAAGAAGCCATGGGACTTGAAAATTTTAGACTTCAATGCGTGAATTACAGTGTCTCGTGCACCACCAATATTTGCTTTAGAAATTTTCTGTGGTATGTTATCATTTTAATATTTCTTCTCAAATATTTACCGTAGTCTCTAGGTTATATTTCATGCTGGCAGCGGTAATAACCGGAAATTAAAATTTATTTGCAATGCATTAAAGATCACAAATACCAAGAGGGCTATTTTTGTCTCCTATTCCTGTTGGATGCTTATGCACACGCATACTGTTACGTATAACGAAGGCAGATATCATTGGCTTTCGTTTGAGTACAAATTGACATTTGTAATTATGACCTGATTACACAAAAAATGTTAAAATTTATTTAAAAAACAGATGTATTACAAGCACTCACACATATGTGTTAAGGTTTTGTAAGTTTAAAATAAGCTGGACACCTGCAATGTGCGAACATGAAATCTGAAGTGGCAAAAAGAGCAGATTTTCCAATATGTTTTTGTCTCCCTCTCTCTGAGAAATAGCACCTGAGGAGAATAATTAAAAAGAAACTTTGAAAATTTTCAGAAAGAACTTCTCAAAGTCGTTTTGATAGTTGATGGAGATAACGCCAAGTTAATGGTATCATGCAAAGTAGGAAGACTGCAACATCAATGTTATGATTACATTAGGGAAACTTCAGTTTTGGAGTAGAAGTACTGAAACAGCAACTCTTGTAGAAGTACTGAAACAGCAACGGAGAATAATTAAAAGAAACTCTGAAAATTTCAGAGAGAACTTCTCAAAGTCGTTTTGATAGTTGAAGGAGATAACGCCAAGATAATGGTATCATGCAAAGTAGGAAGACTGCAACATCAATGTTATGATTACATTAGGGAAACTTCAGTTTTGGAGTAGAAGTACTGAAACAGCAACTCTTGTAGAAGTACTGAAACAGCAACGGAGAATAATTAAAAAAGAAACTCTGAAAATTTTCAGAAAGAACTTCTCAAAGTCGTTTTGATAGTTGATGGAGATAACGCCCAAGTTAATGGTATCATGCAAAGTAGGAAGACTGCACCATCAATGTTATGATTACATTAGGGAAACTTCAGTTTTGGAGTAGAAGTACTGAAACAGCAACGCTTGTAGAAGTACTGAAACAGCAACGGAGAATAATTAAAAAGAAACTTTGAAAATTTTCAGAAAGAACTTCTCAAAGTCGTTTTGATAGTTGACGGTGATAACGCCAAGTTAATGGTATCATGCAAAGTAGGAAGACTGCAACATCAATGTTATGATTATATTGATGTTCCAAAGTAGGAAGACTGCAACATCAATGTAATCATAACATTGATGTTGCAGTCTTCCTACTTTGCATGATACCATTCACTTGGCGTTATCTCCATCAACTATCAAAACGACTTTGAGAAGTTCTTTCTGAAAATTTTCAAAGTTTCTTTTTAATTATTCTCCGTTGCTGTTTCAGTACTTCTACAAGCGTTGCTGTTTCAGTACTTCTACTCCAAAACTGAAGTTTTCCTTAATTTTGCACATTAGACTAGAAAAGCAAAGATTTTCCCTTATTTCTTAACAACAATTAATAATTATACCCTGTATACCATTGCATTAGCACTAATGCTGATATAATCTATTAAAGTAGAACCTAAAGAATACACTGCCACCCCACTACCACCCCAAGCACCTTCTTTTGCTGTTATTGTTGCATATAATGAACTTTAATCACCAGCAGTTGTAAACAATTACAAACTTCCGTAGATTGTAAACAGAGTGTGGAAAAATGTGCAAAAAACAATGACGACGATTTGCAAGTTTTGAAACAAAAAGTTATTTTTTTCCATTTTCACCCTCTAGCTGGTAAATCAAGTTTTTTTTTTTTGTTTCTTAAACAAATCGTAATGCAATCAAATTCTGTCGGCCCAATAACGAGCTGTACCAAATGTATGAATAAAATTGAGAGTCTATGTATGCCCTACCTTTGTCACAATTTTAATCGTATAGAGGAAATGAAAAATTCATATATTTATATAACAAATATTGGGTTGCCCAAGAAGTAATTGCGGATTTTTTAAAAGTAAATGCATTTTTAATAAAACTTAGTATGAACTTTAATCAAATATACTTTTTTACACTTTTTTCTAAAGCAAGCTAAAAGTAACAGCTGATAACTGACAGAAGAAAGAATGCAATTTCAGAGTCACAAGCTGTGAAAAAATTTGTCAATGCCGACTATATGAAAAATCCGCAATTACTTTTTGGGCAACCCAATATATGTATAAAAATGCATATATGAATGAGACAGTGGTTTTACTATGCCACTGTTGCATGCTTGGTCTCAAATAGCTGCGTGGTTAAAGTTTTCACCCATGGCAAGGAAGTGATTTGTTGAAATGTTATGGTTAAGATGTAAGTAAAATTTTCCAGTTTTGTCCGGAAACAAAATGTTGGCATGTAAAAGCGTGTTAGGTTTGACCAGGCCAAATCTTATATCTGTTGGAAGTCATAAAAAATACCACCATCAAAATTTCAAGCAAATCGGATAACAATTGCGCCCTCTAGAGGCTCAATAAGTCAATTTGAGAGATGGGTTTATAGGGGAGATATACCATGTCATGAACCCATTTGGATCATACATGGCAAAGTTGTTGATAGTCGTAACAAAACGCCACATACAAAATTTCCATCAATTCGGGTAAGAATAGCGTCATCTATAAGCTCAAGAAGTCAAATTGGGAGATCGCTTTATAAGGGAGCTATATCAAATTATGGACCTAATTGGACCATACATGGCATTGAAGTTGGAAGTCGTAACAAAACGCCACGCATGAAATTTCAGCCAAATAGGGTAAGAATTGCGCCCTCTAGAGGCGCAAGAAGTCAAATCGGAAGATCGGTTTATAAGGCAGCTATATTAAGTTATGGACCTATTTGGACCATACATGGCAAAGTTGTTGGAAGTGGTGAAAAAAGGCCACAAGTAAAATTTCAGCCAAAATGGGTAAGAATTGCGGCCTCTAGAGGCTCAAGAAGTCAAATCGGTTTATAAGGAGGCTATATCAGGTTATGGACCCATTTGGATTATACGTGACAAAGTTTTTGGAAGTTGTAACAAAACGCCACAAGTAAAATTTCAACCAAATCAGGTAAGAATTGCGGCCTCTAGAGGCTCAAGAAGTCAAAACAGGAGACTGGTTTATAAGGAAGCTATATCAGGTTATGGAAACTTTTGGACTATACCTGGCAAAGTTGTGGGAAGTCGTAACAAAACGTCGCGTACCATGGAACATACATGGTACATAATGTCACGTGTAAAATTTCTGCAAAATCGGGTAAGAATTGCGCCCTCTAGAGGCTCAAGAAGTCAAATCGGGAGTTTGGTTTATAAGGGAGTTATATCAGGACATGGAACCATTTCGACCATACCTGGCAAAGTTGTTAAAAGTCGTAACAAAACTCCACAAGTAAAATTTCAGCCAAAATAAGTAAGAATTGCGGCCTCAAGAGGCTCAAGAAGTCAAAACAGGAGTTTGGTTTATAAGGGAGCTAAATCAGGTTATGGAAACTTTTGGACCATACCTGGCAAAATTGTGGAAAGTCGTAACATAACGCCGCATACCATGGAGCACACATGGCACATAACGTCACGTGTAAAATTTCAGCCAAATATGAGGAGAATTGCGCCATCTAGAGGCTCAAGAAGTCAAATCGGGAGTTTGGTTTATAAGGGAGATATATCATGATATGGACCCATTTGGACCATACATGGCAAAGTTTTTGGAAGTCGTAACAAAACGCCACATGAAAAATTTAAACCAAATTAGTTAAGAATTGCGTCATCTAGAGGCTGAAGAAGTCAGGGAGCTATATCAAGTTTTGAACCTCTTTGGACCATATATGGCACAGAAGTTGGAAGTCGTAACACAACATGCAAAATTTCAGCCAAATAGGGTACAAATTGTGCCCTCTCGAGGCTCAAGAAGTCAAATCGGAAAATCGATTTAAAAGGGAGCTATATATTTGGTTATGGACCCATTTGGACATTTGGCATACTTGCCACAGTAGTTGGAAGTCGTAACAAACCACAAGATGCCAAGTTTCAAACAAATCGGGTAAAAATTGCACCATCTAGAGGCTCATCTGAATTGCTTAAAATTTTACACGATGAGTTTTGATATGACTTCTAATAACTGTGCGCAGTATAATTCAAATCGGTCCATAGCCGGATATAGCTGCCATATAAACCGAATTGAGATCTTTACTTCTTGAGCCACTAGAGGGCGCAATTCTTGTCCGATTTGGCTAAAATTTTGTATGAGGTGTTTTTTATGACATCCAATAACTACGCTCAGTA
This sequence comes from Stomoxys calcitrans, assembly GCF_963082655.1. NCBI lineage: Eukaryota > Metazoa > Arthropoda > Insecta > Diptera > Muscidae > Stomoxys > Stomoxys calcitrans. The sequence goes on from NC_081554.1 coordinate 29,586,355, forward strand.
TGATTCAAATCATTTCATAACCTGTTATAGTTTTCGTATAAACCGATCTTGGATCTTGACGTCTTGAGCCACTAGAGGGCGCAATTCTCATCCGATCTCAACTTTCAACAACTGCGGTAAGTATGTTCCAAATCGGTTCATAACCTGATATAGCTGCCATATAAACCGATCTTGGATCTTGATTTCTTGAGCCACTAGAGGGCGCAATTCTCATCTGATTTCGCTGAAATTCAGTATGAGATGTTTGGTTATGATTCGCAACAACTATGCTTAGTATGGTTCAAATCGGTACATAACCTGATATAGCTGCCATATAAACCGATCTTGGATCTTGACTTCTAGTGGGCGCAATTCCTATACGAATTGGCAGAAATTTTGCATAAAGTGTTTCGTTATAACTTTCCACAACTGGAGTAATTATGTTCATAACCTGATACAGCTGCTATATAAACCGATATGGGATCTTGACTTCTTGAGCTACTAGAGGGTGCAATTCTCATCTGATTTGGAAGAAATTTTGTACAACGACTTCTCCCATGACCTTCAATATACGTGTCCGCAGCTCCCGTGACAACTCCCATATAAACCAATCTCCCGATTATGCTTCTTGAGCCCCTACAAGGTGCAATTCTTACCCGAATGGACTGAAATATTACACAATGACTTAGGAGGCCACCGTAGTGCAGAGATTAGCATGTCCGCCTGTTATGCTGAACGTCTGTGTTCGAATCCTGGCGAGACCATCAGCAAAAAATTGATATGTGAGAAGTTTGCCCCTGTTCCTTAGTGGAATGTTCATGGGCAAAGTTTGCATTTACTTCTACTATGATCTTCAACATTCAATTCATTTATGGTCCGAATCAGATTATAGCTTGATATAGCTCCAATAACACAACAATTCTTGTCCATTATTCTTTGTTTGTCTAAACAGAGATACCGCGCAAAGAACTCGACGAATGCAATTCATGGTGGAGGGTATATAAGATTCGGCCCGGCCGAATTTAGCACGTTCTTATTAGTTTTATCAAAATTTCGCGCCAGGATTCGAACCCAGGCATTCAGCTTCATAGGCGGACATACTATCCAATTCGCTACGTAACCTCCACCCCGACCTATGGTGGAGGGCATCGAAACGGTTGGCAAAAACAAACAACATCCTCCAGCAGAGGACAAAACGTTGTTGTTGCAGTCAATTCATTGAGCATGTACTGTGATGCTGTAGTTTTTGTGCATGGGACAAAACGTTGTTGTTGCAGTCTACGTGTTACACACTAGTGATGTGATGCTGTAGTTTTTCTGCTTACTATCAGCAGTGGATAGAAAGCAAAGGACAAATGATGCAATTTCAGTCAATGTATTGCACACATACATATATAGGTAGCCCAAAAATAAAATAAATGTTGACACAGGCAAATATAAGGAAGTTTCATGAATGAGATATTGAACAGTTGGCAAACGGTGAACTGTGTTCCAGTAGATGTTGCAGTCAATGTGTTGCACACATAGTTCAAAAATAGAATAAAAGTTGGCACAGCTGCATTGAAAGAAGTTTCATGAGGATGGGTGTCTCAGTGGAGGTTTACATTCCATATGTGTTTTTTATACAAAATGTGATCTAAATACCACAGAAAATTAGATACAGAGCCGGGAGCGATGAGAGTCATGTGGAAATAAGTAGAGCAAACAATGTTGACGAGATTTTGGCCACCTTGCGAAATAAATACCAATGGCTGCGATGTCTACATGCATAGGGATCTGTTGATAGGGTAATTTCTGTTCAGTAATCTTAAAATCTTCTCTGAGGTAATGTTTTTGAATATATGGCTTCAATAAGTTGGAATGGCAAATTTTAATTCTTTGTGAGCATAGGTTCCTAGCACGCTGCCCTTACCATATTCGAAATGGATCAGGAGGATTTTTATTTGATTTTTGTTCAAGTCTTCGTTTACATTAAAATATTGCTATACACTATGAGAAATAAATTTAAGACTTACCGTCCTACAGTTTTGAAATATAGAGTTTCAGTACTGACCTGAAAAGAAAAAGAAAAATAGTATTTAATGTATAGAAATAGAGAAAAGTTTGATAAAAACATCGAAGAAAGAGTGAAGAGCGGCAGGACCGAAACAAGTTTTCCAAAATTCAACAAAAATATTTGTTTTTTTTTTTTTGCCCTTGAGAAAATTTCTTAGAATTTGTGTTTTTTTTTTTTTTTTTGTTTCCAAATTCAGAACATTGCCTTGGTAGAATCCGTAGGATACAACCCTGTTTGAGGTCTGCCAGACAGCCAGAATTAAGTGCGAATACTGCATGTCTCCGATTGCTATTAGCCTCACCCGGTCTATCAATATTCCAGTCGGTAGTTGAAAGATTGCGTTTACAGTCCCTTAGGTTAGGTAAGAGTGGCAGTCCTTTACAGACTCACTTAGACAATTTTAGGTCCATTGTGATACCACATTAGCTACAGGCCAAGGCTTCTGCCGGGAATCGAACCCACGACCCCTGTACTGGTAATCCAAGCACGCTACCTACTCGGGTACCGGGGCGACCCATAGTTTCCCAAATATGGATTCAGGATCTCAAGGACTCCTTGGTATTAAGAACTTCTGTTAAGGTTATGCATAAGTTATTTATTTCAATTTATTTATTTATTTTCAGAAAAAAAAATTATTTTTTCTAAACTATCTCTTTCTCTCCATATATGACGCTTTTGTTATGACCTAATTAAAAATGTTGGCTGAGAAATTTCATTCATTTTCTTTTTCAATTTTATTTCGTACAAAAATACACCATCTTATTGTAAAAATAAATTTAACTTTTATGATTATGAGTTCAAAATTATTTACAAAAATATTTGTCTTGAATTATGTGGATCAAAAACACCATTAATGAAACATTTTAATGGTTTTTTTTTATATTTCTTTATAAAAAAAATTCCAAATATATATATTGGCAAGCATTTAGCGTCTACGCAAATCAATAATTTTAAATAAATGTATAAGTATCCACTGGGGCGATCATTATTTTGTGACGTATCGTAGTAGCAACGGAAATAATAATTCTTCTATTTTCAGATACAAAAGATGTTTGTATACATTGTTTAAGAATTCTTCAAATGTTGATAAGCAATGAGAATACAGAATGTTTTATACACAGTCAAATATACAAATGTATAGATTCATGCTGAGAAGCATTCAAACGTTGTAAACAACAACAGCTTTGTTGATTATAAAAAGTTGATATACATGTAAAGTTAATATTTTGTGGCATACCTTTAGGCGTGAACGTTATTGTCGCTATGAATTAATTGGGTTACCGTATTGTTGAATATTCATGAAATGAAGGGATTGCTATTACAAAATTTTTAGCTACCTAACGATGACGATAATAGATAGATAGATAGACAATTTTGTTACATATTTGTGCAAAACTAGGAAGTTAGCAACAAGTATCACCATTTATGTAATTTTTATCAGGCAAGACAACCACCTTTTTACAGGTTATTAAAAAAATATTATGTCACTGCGTGAGCTTAAAGAAAAACAAGTAAGATCGGCCGGGCCGAATCTTATATACCCTCCACCACGAATCGCATATGTCGAGTTCTTTGCCCGGTATCTCTTTTTAGGAAAACTAAAGATAAAAGAAAAAAATGTTAAGCTATTCAAGTTAGTTAAATTGAATGTTGAAGACCACAGTATGTGCAATATTTCAGCCAAATCGGATAAGAATTGTGCCCTATAGGGGCTCAAGAAATATTGTCGGGAGATCGGGTTATATGGGAGCTGTTTCAGGCTATATATCAAATTGTCTAGAGACTTAAGAAGTCAAGATCCCAAATCGCTATATCAGGTTATGAGCCGATTCCAATCATACTTAGCACAGCTGTTGGAAATCATAAAAAAACACTTTATGGTAAATTTCATCCAAATCGGATAAGAATTTCGCCCTCTAGTGGCTCAAGAAGTCAAAATGCAAGTTCGGTTTATATGACAGCTATATTAGGTTATGGACCATTTAAACCATACTAAACAAAGTTGTTGGAAGTCATGGGAGAAGCCGTTCAACAAAATTTCAGCCAAATCGGTTAAGAATTGCGGCCTCTAGTGTCTCAAGAAGTCAAAATACAAGAACGCTTTATATGGCAGCTATATCAAATTATTGACCGATTTGAACCATACTCAGCACAGTTGATGAAAGTTACAACAAAAGGCATAATTTCAGCCAAATAGGGTAAGAAATTCGCCCTCTAGTGGCTCTAGAAGTCAAGATCCCAGATTGGTTTATATGGTAGCTATATCAGGTTATTGGCCAATTTGAACCATACTTGGCTCAGTTGTTGGAAATCATAACAAAAGACTTCATGCTAAATTTCAGCCAAATCGGATGAGAATTGCGTCCTCTAGTGGCTCAAGAAGTCAAGATCCCAGACCGGTTTATATAGCAGCTATATCATGTTAGCACAGTTGATGAAAGTTATAACAAAATACTTCATGCAAAATTTCAGTCAAATAGGTTAAGAATTGCGCCCTTCAGAGGCTCAAAAAATAAAAACACAAGATCGGTTTATATGGCAGCTATTGCGGGTTATGGACCAATTTCAACCATACTTAGCACAGTTGTTTGAAGTCATAACAAAAGACTTCATGCAACATCGGATGAGAATTACGCCCCCTAGAGGCTTAAGACTCATATCAAAACTTGGACCGATTTGGCCCATTAACAATCCCAACCGACTTACACTGGTAAGAAGTGTTTGTGCGAAATTTCAAGTGCCTAGATTTATTTCTTCGAAAGTTAGCATACTCTCGACATGGAAAGACGGACGGACATGGCTAGATCGACTTATAATGTTATTTTGCACCAAAAAAAGCACTGTAGGATTTTATTAAAATAATTTAGATTTTTCGTTTGAAAAATTTCGCCATACATTTTTGTCAAATTTGGATTTTCAAGCAAAATTTTACCAAATTTCATTCTTATAAGAATTATTATAAAAATTTCAAATTTTCAAAGAAAATTTTGACAAAATACGATTTTTAAAGAATATTTCGTTATAAAAAACAATCTAGATTTCCAAAAATTCCTTCGAATTTTCACAAATTTGTGATTTCTATACAAAACTTTTTACGATATTCGAATATTTTCTTTATTTAATTATCCACCATTGAATTTTTCACATTTGAACTAATCATTTATCTTTGAAGGTAACTTGTTATCGTTATTGGCATTTTTTAATTCCCAGTATTATCGAATATTTAGCATACAAACAAATATGTGAATAATCACACACACACATACACACCCATTCTTTCATTTATTTATTTATTAAATCTTATTACTAATAATATTTTTGTGTTTTTTTAAGTACTTATGTAAACAAATGAGCCGTGAAAACTTTTAACAGTCATACGTGTTTGTTCTTTAAGTTTTAAAATCATCATCACCATCAGACTCTTCAACTTTATTGTTTGATTTGTTTACCGTTTCGATACTGATTCTACTGATTAGTGTTTTAGGTAATGTTCTTTTTTTCATTCTCAACCACTGCTCGTGTATTAGTCGTTGCTACTATCTGGCCTATTGCTTTTTTTGTGTGCGTGTTGTTGTTGTAAGCTTTTGTTGTTAGAGGTCAAAAACCACTTGAGTCGCACAACACCAAGCAAACATCGTCGTTGCGTTTAACAACATTTGAGTGTTGTCCCACAGCAATGTTATCGCTGTCGTTGGTTGTTGTTTTTTTTTTTCCTCTTCTTCTTCTCTTTCGAGTGCCGTTTGCCACTGTCGCTGTTAAGTACACAGTACTCTCGTTGCTGGGAAACGCACAAGTTTGCAAGTTAGGCCGAATGTTTACATTGTGTACAACAACTAAAACAACAGCAACAATGGCATACAACACTAACGAGTGATACTAGAAACGATGCCGACGATGATGATTTGATCACTCATTCATTTGGAATTTTATATCTTGTCCAAATAATGTCAAATGATGACGATTATTAAGTAAAAATGAAATAAAAACAAAAAGAAAATAAAAATAAACTAAAACTAAAACACATAAAAGCGTGCTAAGTTCGGCCGGACCGAATCTTATGTACTCTCCACCATGGATCGCATTTGTCTAGTTTTCTGCCCGGTATTTCTTTATAGGCCAACAAAGGACAATGGATAAGAGTTGCTATGCTATTGAAGAGATATCAGATCAAAAACCAATTCAGGCCATACTTGACTTGGATATTGAAGACCATAGTAGGTGCAATTGGGAACTATGTCAAGTTCCCAATCACAGCCAATTCGGATAAGAATTACGCCCTCTAGAGGCTTAAAAAGTATAATCAGGAGATCGGTTTATATGGGAACTATGTCCGGTTTTGAACCGATTAAGACTATACTCGGGATGTATGTTGCAGGTCATAAGAGAAGTCACTGTGCAAAATTTAAGCCAAATTGTATAGGAAATACGCCCTCTAGAGACTTAAGAAGCATAATCAGGAAATTGGTTTTTATGGAAGCTATATCAGGTTATGGACCGATTCATACCATATTTAGCACATATGTTGGAGGTCATAGGAGAAGTCACTGCGCAGAATTACAGCAAATTCAGTTAAGAATTACACCCTCTATAGGATCAAGAAGTATAAATGGGAGATCGGTTTTTATGGGAGCTGTAGCAGGTTATGGACCGATTCATACCATATTTGGCACGTATGTTGGAGGTCATAGGAGAAGTCACTGCGCAGAGTTACACCAAAATCGAATAATAATTACGCCCTCTAGAGGCTTAAGAAGTAAAATCAGGTGATCGGTTTGTAAGGGAATTATGTCAGGTTTGGGACCGTTTAAGACTATACTCGGAATGTATGTTGGAGGTCATAGGAGAAGTCACTGCGTAGAATTACAGCGAAATCAGTTAAGAATTACGTCCTCTATAGGATCAAGAAATATAAATAGGAGATCGGTTTTTATGGGAGCTATATCAGGTTATGGACCGATTCATACCATACTCGGCATGTATGTTGGAGGTCATTGAAGAAGTACAAGTACAAGGCATTGTTCAATTGTGTATAACATTTATCTAAAAATAAATCGATCTGAACCATATACGACACGGATGTCGAAAAGCCTTACATAAGTCACTGTGTCAAATTTCAGCGAAATCGGATTATAAATGCGCCTTCTATGAGCCCAAAACCTTAAATCGAGAGATCGGTCTATATGACAGCTATATCCAAATCTGGATCGATCTGGGCCACATTGTAGAAGGATAACGACTGGCCTAACACAACTCACTGTTCCAAATTTCAGCAAAATCGTATAATAAATGTGCCTTTTATGGGCCCAAGAGAGATCGGTCTATATGGAAGCTATATCCAAATCTGGACCGATCTGGGCCAAATTGAAGAAGGACGTCGAAGGGCTTGGTATAACTCACGGTACCAAAATTTGGCAAAATCGGGCAATAAGTGTGAATTTTATAGGCCCAAGACCATCAATCGAGAGATCGGTCTATATGCCAGCTATATCCAAATCTGGACTGATCTGGGCAAAATTTAAGAAGGATGTCGAAGGGCCTAACATAACTCACTGTCGGATTGTAAATGTGGATTTTATGCGCCTAAGATCCTAAATCGGCAGATCGGTCTATATGGGGGCTATATCAAGATATAGTCGGATATAGCCCATCTTCGAACTTAACCTGCTAATGGAGAAAAAAAGAATCTGTGCAAAATTACAGGTTAGGAATCTTGTGCTACTTACAAAATCCTTAATTGTTTACCATACCACGCACCTAAGTTGGTTCATGTTTGCTATTGTGTGCCCACATAAGTGCTGGCGTCCGTTAGCCGCGAAAACTGGGCTCCAACATCTCATCATATTCCTTAGTCATAAATAGGGCTGTTAATAACGTGAAGTTGGAGTCCATACATGGCGGTATAATGGCAAAGAAGGTCTCCCCATTTTGGGTGAATTGGCTTCAAGGCCGGATTATCATCGCAGGACGGAAAATTGTCACAAGTAGACCTTCACAAGGAGGAATTTTATTTCCTCTCTTGTGGCCTCTTGTTATCAGTGGGACGCTGAGGTCTTTTGAGAGGAAGATGGTGAAGGTCGTTGCCTAAGCGGATCTAACACGCTGGATGAATGCCTTCCATCCACCACAACCTGATCTATTTGTATCCTTAATTCTTGATCTGGGGACAAAACTTGGTAAGTAGATGTCATTATTTTTGGCATGTAAAATAATGGATAATTCATTATCCTTAGATTTACTAGCTGCTTAAATATAACGAGTTACCGGTAGTACAAATGTCATTACATACAACATTCGATGAAGCTCAAGAATAAGCACTTATTTTTAATAATAGAAAAAAATCACTTTTATAATCTTGGTATTGATAAGAAACTGCGGGCAAAATTATCTCATACCAATGAGTGCTGTCTGTTACAAGGTTAAGCCCAATGATGAGGGACCTCCATGTTATTGGTGAGTCCGAGTGGCTTGCCGCAAAGCGAAACCACTTAGTAGCATTAGGAGGGAAAAACTGTGGCGATATTAATATAAAAAATGTTTTTAATTTTTTCTACCTCTCCACAAGTCCGTTGAGCCTTGAGAACATGGTGGTGGGAAAAGGCGCGAACATACTGGAGTCTAAGTAGTTATTTTTTAGCAACGTTCAACTAAGGTAATATGTCATTATTTTTTGACAACTTGTATGCTTAGGCATAAGTACTTATTTTTTAACTATTGGTATGCTTGTGCGAAAGGACTTTCCTACTAGGACATCGCCATGTAAAAGTAATTAAAAACGATGCCTAAAAATAATTAGTTATTAGTTTTTGAATGAGCTTACCTTTCTGGTTATTTGGTAATGAGAGTTTTTGCTGGGAACTTTAAACTAGAACAGCATAAATAAAATTATGAACCAAAATATACGAACAAAATATGTTATACTCTGACAAGTTGAATCACTAGTATAATCATCTTTTATATATTTAATCAAATCTCTGAGAATTATTTTTTCAATAGATAATTCTCTAAAAAAAAAAAAATATAACAAAAAACTTGCTTAGTATATGTGGTTTAGTGGTGTCATTAAATAAAAACTCGCCAAAATCAGAGATATTCGTAGATATAAAAGTTTTTTTTTTGAAGATTTAGCTAGTTCTGATTTTTTCAGAAAAAAATTTTTCTTTATGACAAGACAAGTTAAATTAATATCATAAAAAAAATCCTTCTTAAACAACAAAGGCATGCAATTAAAAGAAAAAACCATTAATGTTTTTGTTTTTATTTTGATTACGCAAATTGTTTATAATAAAAAATGTTGAGAGTGTTTTCTTTATTTGTTTTGATATTTTTGCTTTCAAAAGCCCATCAAAAATCAAATACGAAGGAGTTTGGTCTGTTTATTAGAATTTTTTATTTAAAAGTCGAAAATGATAAATTGCCCACAAAGACTTTGAGATCCATGGCCGCCAATGTTCAAGAAATACCAAAGGAATCATTACCAATGATATATCAATGGGGCGCCACGTTGGCAGCCAGAAGTGAACAAGTGTCTGAATCCAGAACATATCCAACATCCCATTAAAAGCATTTACTATAGCCAATTGTGGTATTTTTTAGCCTTGCGTTGTTTTTTGTAACAAGCCCCCATAGTTTTTGCCATAAACCCATCATCATTAGTTTGGCCAAATTGCGTTTCATCAGACTCTTAAATGTTGGTAGCTTTCTGCCATTCTGCATTAGGTTCAATATGCCAACCCATACATTATCTTTTTTTCCATGGCTAAATGCCAGAAATATATTGTATTACTACTACTTATAGAAGGAATTTTATTTGATTTTATAATGAAAAGAAAATAACGCAGATTTTTGTGGGTGTTTTGTTTTTTTTTTTATTCAGCGCTTTCTATGTGACCTGCAAGCGGAAAAATTGTTATACTTATAGTCAAACATGTATATATTGTTTGTCCACCAACAAAAACTAGAAGAAAACAAAAGTGGGGAAAATGAAACGCATAAATAATACGCCCGCAATATTTTTTTGCAAAACAAATGAAAAACAAACAACTTTCGCATGATTGCAAATTCCTTGAAGCTGTTTTTAATACTCGATATTAAATTGAATATTCTATGCCTTAATTTAAAATCAGATAGGAATATAAAAAAAAGCAAAAAATTTTTTGGAGGGGTTGATTTGGGAATCTGCAAGGGCAATTATAAGGAAAAATTGTAGGCTACCTAACAAAAACTAGCTAAGCACATGTCATTACACACTGGCATACTAGTTAGCAAACTCTTGTTACTCGTAGGAATACCAAATAATGGGTTACCTATAATGAGTTAAATAATTACTTATTGTTGCCATAGTCAGTATATATTGGGATGCCTAAAAAGTAATTGCGGATTTTGTAAAGAAACTAAATGCATTTTTACTAAAACTTAGAATGAACTTTAATCAAATATATAATTGCCATTTTGTTCGATGACCTTTTGGCATCTTCCTGGCAAATTTAGTATTCCACGCTCATAGAACTTCTGGCCTTTATCTGCAAAAAACTGAACCAAGTGCGATTTTATAGCCTCATCATTGCCGAAAGTTTTACCATTTAAGGAGTTCTGCAAAGATCGAAATAAATGGTAGTCTGATGGTGCAAGGTCAGGGCTATATGGTGGATGCATCAAAAGTTCCCAGCCAACTCACTCAGTTTTTGGCGATTGACCAAAGATGTGTGCGGTCTAGCGTTGTCCTGGTGGAAGATGACACCTTTACGATTGACCAACTCTGGTCGCTTCTCCTCGATGGCTGTATTCAATTTGTCCAATTGTTGACAGTAAACATCCGAATTAATCGTTTGGTTCCTTGGAAGCAGCTCAAAATATACCACACCCTTCCAATCCCACCAAACAGACAGCATAACCTTCTTTTGGTGGATATCAGCCTTTGAAGTGGTTTGAGCTGGTTCACCATGCTTGGACCATGATCGTTTTCGACTAACGTTGTTGTAAACAATCCATTTTTCATCTCCAGTTATGATTCGTTTTAAAAACGGATCGAATTCATTGCGTTTAAGGTGCATAAGGTGCACAAGCGTTGATTCGGTTTGTTAAATGAATTTCTTTCAATACATGTGGTACCCATATTAAAATTGACGCCAAACAAACAAATGTAAACAAAATTTCGCGCACTTTTTTTCTAAAGCAAGCTAAAAGTAACAGCTGATAACTGACAGAAAAAAGAATGCAATTACAGAGTCACAAGCTGATGAAAAAATTTGTCAACGCCGACTATATTACTACTATATTACCGACAATTACTTCTTGGGCAACCCAATAAGTCCTGTTTGGGGGTGTTTTGGGGAAGAGGTGGACCCCCAGAAACTTGGTCCCACATTCTACTCGCAAATACCGTTCATTTGAGTCCCTTATTGCCATGGTCGATAAATATGTCCGATTTAGGGGTGTTTTGGGGGTTGGGGTGGTCCCCCAAACACTTGGTTCGGCAATTGGATATCAGATACGTTTCCTAATCTTAAATACCTTTCATTTGAGTTTCATATTGTCGTGATTGGTCTAAATATATATAGGGTAAGTTTTAAGGTGGGGCGGCCCCCTAGGTACCCCATCCGAAATTTGGACGCAAAATTTTTATTTTTAGGTTACTATAAGAGAGCACATAAAATTTCGCTTAAATCGGTGAGATCTGGCGTTTCTAAAAATTAGGGGGAGGGTCCGTCCCCCCTTCAGATATCAACAAATGTAGTACCCTATTTTCACCACGGAGTCGTTATGCACCATCAGTGAAAATTCAATGAAACTCGGTTCAGCCGTTTTTGATTCTATAAGGAACACACAAACAAACAATCCGACAAACAAACACAATTTGATTTTTTTATATAAGATACCGTTGCTATCAATTTTTCGTTCGACATACTTTATGTTATATATAGAGTTTTCCAAAAAGAGGTATTATTTTGAATCACCCGGTATGGTCCTGTAATAGTGATCACGGTGGTCATTTGGCTGCTGTTCTTTTCCATTAACTGCATAGCTTAATTACATATTTCTGTGTTCCTGTCAACCGAAAAAAATATACCTGCAACAGAAATTGCAACATATATAAATGACATTTGTGTTTGATGAGTAAAAAACCATTTTTTTTATAGAAATACGGAAAATTGCTGTCTTTACTTGACAATTTACAAGTAAAAAGTTGTCGTAGGTGAAATACAATTTGTGGTTATTTGCCTCTTGTATAGCAATAACGCTGAATATAAGATATAGCTGTAGAGCTTTAAATGAGCATATACTGTAATTAGTTGTTAGGGTGGGTCGAAATGTATGTTGGTGGCCATTTATACATCATTCATAATCATTATAAGGGCTCTATGTAGGTTCAAAGATGCTTTGAACAGGTCCATACTCGACACGGATGTAAAGCGAGGTCTAGCACAACTCAATGCTTAAAATTTTATCGAAACCGGGGCGTAGATGTAATTAACAAATTTTGCACATGAATATTCCACTAAGGAACGGGGACAAACTTCGCACATATCAATGAGTGCAGTCCGATTCAAGTTTAAGCTCAATGATAAGGGGTCTCCTTTTTATAGCCGAGTCGGGACGGCGTGCCGCAGTGCGACACCTTTTTGGAGAGAAGTTTTACATGGCATAGTATCTCACAAATGTTGCCAGCATTAGGAGGGGAAAACAACCGCCGAAAATTTTTTCTGATGGTCTAGCCAGGATTGAACCCAGGCGTTCAGCCTCATAGGCGGACATGCTAACCTCTGCGCTACGGTGGCCTCTGACGTTGATGTGCCTTACCTTAAATGAGAGGCAAAACCTAAAATGAGGAAATTGTTCTGTTTGTATTGTTTGTGGATATATGTAATATCCAAACATGTATGGTCACCAATGTAGACCATACTCCGTAAGGATGTCGAGTGCCCTTACACAATACACTGTGCCAAATTTTAGGGAAATCGGATATTAAGTATAACTCTTATGGGCCCAAAGCCTAAGGGAAAAGCGGGATATAGCCTTTTATAGGCTCAAAACTTCAAATCGCGTAATCTGTATACACGGGGGCTATATCAAGATAAAGCTCGATAAAGCTCCATAAAGTCCATCTTCAATCATAACCTGCTTATGGTAAAAAATTATCTGTGTAGGAAAATGTGGAACTGTAATGAAATGCATTTGTGAGCAGCATACATTCAATATTGCATGAACATTGGACCGTCAAAAAATTTGTTCACTTTGGATCTCGTGTCGATTGGTCGTAAGAAATGCTCCAAAAATACAAACAACTGCATTTTTAAGCACTCAAATCATCGATTTGATGAGTCATCCGCCGTATAATCCTGACTTGGCATCGAATGACTTCTTTTTATTCCCGTACGTAAAAAATAAAATGAGAGGTCAACGTTTTTCTACACCTGGAGGAGCGGTTGATGCGTTCAGAATGCATGTTTTGGATATACATCAATCACAGTGGCAAAAGTGCTTCGACAATAAGTCCAAAAACTGTGTCAAGTACATTGCAAATCTGTCTATAACCTGATGTAGCTCCCATATAAACCAATCTCCTGATTTGGCTTTAGAAGATAGTTGTCTGTTACGACCTCCAACAAATTTGCCAAGTATGGTCCAAATCTGTATTTAAGCTGATATAGCTCCCATATGGTATGGTAGTACCTTGTAGAATTCTTAGATGTCCTCCTGTTCAGAATATTTTTTTATAAATTTGTCATTTTTCTCAGTACTACGGCAATAGATATTTCATTTGGCATTTTTAATTCAAAGCATTGATATTATACTCCAAATATGTTTTTTTTTTTTCTTTTTACAAATATTTGCAAAAATTTATAAAAAATTAAGATATTTAATTAATTTCTCTTGTTTTTGGTTCTTTTAAATATTTACAGACCTCTGCTAACCCCTCAGTGGATCTCTGTTAATACTTCTGTTACTCTCTCTCGCATTCTGTTAACAAAGCGGTTTATGTGTCTGCTAGTTTAATTCGGAATTTATCTTCACACACATAAAGATGTTCACACTCGACGTCCTCGCGTTAGCACCACACCACTTCACACATTCCGTGATCGTACGGATCTCCGCCTCCAGCACCGTATTATGGTCAGGTCATCTAAGACGATCTAGACATGTCCGTCCGTCTGACTGTTGAAATCACGCTACAATCTTGAAAAATAGAGATATTGAGCTGAAACTTTGCACAGATTCTTTTTTTGTCCATAAGCAGGTTAAGTTCGAAGATGGGCTATATCAAGCTATATCTTGATATAGCCCCAATATAGACCGATCTGCCGATTTAGGGTCTTAGGCCCACAAAAGCTTCATTCATTATCGGGACAGTGGTTTGGGACAGTGGTTTTGTTGGACCCTTCGACATCCTTCGTCAATTTGGCTCAGATCGGTCCAGATTGGATATAGCTGCCGAATAGACCGATCCTCTGATTTAGGTTCTTAAGCCCATAAAAGCCCCATTTATTATACGATTTTGCTGAAATTTGGGACAGTGAGTTATGTTAGGCTCCTCGAAATCCTCCGTCAATTTGGCCCAGATCGGTCCAGATTTGGATATAGCTGCCATATAGACCGATCTCTCGGTTTTAGGTTTTGGGGCCATAAAAAGGCGTATTTATTGTCCGATTTTGCCGAAATTTGGGACAGCTGTCATATAGACCGATCTCTCGATTTAAGGTTTTGGGCCCATAAATGGCGCATTTATTGTCCGATTTCGCCGAGATTTCGGACAGTTCGATGTGTTAGGCTTTTCGACATCCGTGTAGCATATGGTTCAGATCGGTTTATTTTTAGTTATATTGGGTTGCCCAAAAAGTACTTGCGGATTTTTCAAATAGTCGGCGTTGACACATTTTTTCACAGCTTGTGACTTTGTAATTGCATTCATTCTTCTGTCAGTTATCAGCTGTTACTTTTAGCTTGCTTTAGAAAAAAGTGTAAAAAAAGTATATTTGATTAAAGTTCATTCTAAGCTTTTTTAAAAATGCATTTACTTTTTTTTTTAAATCCGCAATTACTTTTTGGGCAACCCAATAGCTTCCAAAAAGACCAATATTTTGTTATACACAATTGAACAATGACTTGTACCGATTAGTATTCGGTTCAAATCGGAACATATTTCGATATAACTGCTATGGGACATAAGGTATGCAACTTACACCGGATTTTGATGAAAGGTGGCTTACATATATACCCGAGGTGGTGGGTATCCAAAGTTCGGCCCGGCCGAACTTAACGCCTTTTTACTTGTTTTATAATGCATTTTGTCAGTTGTTCGGGAGAAGAGTAGACGTCAGTACTAGGCTTTAAGTGCAACAAATTTCACCAACATTAATTGATTAAGGTTTATTTTTTTTAAAGCGCAAGAATAAATAAGTTAGAGCTACATCCAATGTCTCATTGGTACACCTAATTTCACCCCAATCTTATATGCAAAGAAGACCAAAAGACTATAGGCAGCAGGCAGGCAGTAAATTTGTTTCGGATGGCATGTCGAAAATAATATCATACAATGTCTGTGGCGTGGAGGACATGGTTTGTTTTCCGTTCTGCAGCAGCTTCATATAATTTTTTGGGTGTTTCTTTTTGGTTTTCGCCCGTGCCTGAGCATGTATGGAAGTGTATGCTATGCTCATTTGGATGGTTTATTTTTATTATAATTTTTTTTCTGCGTTTGCATTTAATTATTTGTTTATGTGAAATGAAAAGTATACAAAGTTTTTATTTTTTTTTGTGCGAAAATGACAAAAGAACAAATTTGGGCTCTTTAAGCAAAAATAAATGAAAATTATTTCAGCCTTTGCGCTTCATTGCCTCTAGGTGCAACAGGGCAAGTGGCCACTTTCTGAAAAATTGCCCCTTAAAAAAGTGTTTTTTTGTTTGGGAATACAGAAAAGTCATAAAGTTAATGGCTATTAAAATGTTAATGTTTCTGATGATGGTAGACAAATGTGATTGTACCAGAAAATCTTGATTATTCTAATGTTAGAAAAGGAAAAGAACATAAAACTGGCAGTGACATAAACAAAACAAGCATATTTTTCCTGGGTGCTTAAACGACTCAAAAGATAAGGCCGCAACACATCGCCCAAATGAAAAATATTATCATCACACCTGCAGAAGCAACTTTTGAGTTGAGAAAGTCTAATTACGGTTATAAAACAACATATTGTTGTGTATGCAGCAGATACCATCTCTTAGTGTGATAATTTGTATAATGAAAAAAAAAATAGGTGATAACAAGACATCTATTGCAGTCAAGATTTCAATTACAATATTGTCTGAATCTTTTATCGTGAAGTGTCATTTAAAACTACTTTATCTTTTATCGAAATGATTGTCATTTCAACAAATTACAAAGGAAAACTTCTTCAAAATCGTACGAATGAGATGTTAAAAGTGTCATAAAGTTTTGTTTAGAAACGGGAGGGAATAAGAAATACACAGGCACTAAATGAAAATTGTGCCTAGTATAACAGTATAACACTTTGAGAGTTTTATACTGTTGTACTTAATTGAGATTAATTATTAAGACCTTATCTGGCGTAAAAATGAAAATATAACCGAAATCGCATAAAAAGATGTATCAATAAAAAATTACAAGGCAACTGACTTTGAATTTAACTGTGAAGTTTCGTCATATTTGGTGCTATGGCTTGAAAATTGACCATAATGAAATATTGCAAACAAGTAGAACAAGTATGAAAGCAAAAGCAGTTCGGCTGTGCCGAAGATTGGTCTCTATGACAATGCTAAAACTTTTCTTGGGGGTGCTTAGATAAGGCCATCCTCCATCCTCCGCATACGCATTTTCATATGGGCCACTCCGCATCCTGGACACTGCCGGAGCGAATTATAAAGCCCCGGCTCTAAGACGCCATCATGGGGTGAAGTGAACTCTCAGTGAAACAGCATGGTCTCCGGACAGGAAAGTCCACAGTCGGAACTTTCCAAGAGGTTGTGGAGGAAGTAAATTTGCAAATTTTGCCCATCAATATTCCACTAAGGAACAGGGGCAAACTTCTCTCATATCAATGAGTGCTGTCCGATTCAAGTTTAAGCTCAATGATAAGGGGCCTCCTTTTTATAGCCGAGTCCGAAAGGCGTGCCGCAGTGCGACACCTCTTTAGAGAGAAGTTTTACATGGCATAGTACCTCAGAAATGTTGCCAGCATTAGGAGGGGAAAACCACAGCTGAAAAAAATTTTTTTCTTGGTGGTCTCGCCAGGATTCGAACCCAAGCGTTCAGCGTCATAGGCGGACATGCTAACCTCTGCGCTACGGTGGAGGAAGTAGAGGCGGCTATTCCAGGCCCATTGTATCCGGCCCACTATTCCAGGCCCATTGTACACTAGGCTATACTGGATGTTAAGAACGCTTTGAATAGCCTCAGATAGTTTGACGTCCTTCGGGAAGAAGATTCAAAGCAGATTTTAATGTACCAGAAAATCTGATGAGAATGATGAGGAGATATCTGCATAAAAGGGTATCTGTTTAAATCTCTCAATATGGATGGAGGGAATATGAGGTCACATCATAAGCGACTCAGGTCTGCATACATGGACCGGATCTATAGAATGCCAACTATGATGGAATACTGCGAATGGAAATGCTAGACGGAACGTTTTTAGCAGAATATGGACACGACAACATTGCTACACTCATAACGGCAAGAGACGTGGCAAGTGAGCAAAGGACGGGCTGGACTCTCACGACTGTTGTAAGATGCACAAAATGGAGTCTTAACCCAATCAAAGATTAAACAAAGATATTACGCTGCTCTCGTCACAGAAAACGGCGGTTTTTAGGATTATATCATCCTATCGAACAGTGGCGGAGTTCTCATAATAGCTGGAACGATCGGATAGACCTACAGGTCTATCGAGCTGCAACCCCCAGATGAAAGATATCAATATACAAAACGGACCATACACGGGCAATAAGAGAGGAGACTGTCGAGAGTTGGCAACAAATGTGGATGAATGAGAGTCGGAGCAGTTTGACCCAATGATTTATCCCCGATTTACATATGTGGGACAATAGGAAACACGACGATGTCAACTACTACGTTACACATGTGTTTACAGTCATAGGGTACCCAAGGGGACTTATAACGCAATGGGTCTAGGCCTTTCGGATAACCTGCCCAAAAGGAGTACCTCCGCATAGGACGAACCAATCAGGAGATAAAAGAGAAAAAGCAGTCTCTTAACTCGGCGAAAAGAGAGAACACAGCGGAGGGATGAGAAGAAGATTGTATAGCCCTCGACAGGTTCATAAACAAGAGTGAAGAAAAGTTCCTGGGCAATGTTCTGAGTAGAATTGGAGGACTCAAGTCAGGAATTTAGGTTGCGCAAAGTGCTCTCGAAAGATCCCAACACGCAAAGCTCACTGAGGAGTGAAGACGGAACTAACACCAAAAAAAAACAAGCAAATGGTGGAATTACTGTTAGAGATGTACATTCCCGATAACCACAGAAAGACCGCATTTGTGACATTGTCGATTAGGTAAAGATAGCGTGGGCAATTCAAACATTACACCCATTTGAACAGCCGGCCGGACGAAATCTTAACGGCAATGCTACAAGAGTCCCTTTAAATTATTTGCCATGGCTGGATCGGATTTTCAGGACGAGTCTGGCATTGTCCTGCATATCGAGGACATGTAGATACGACAAGTTGGTCTTTGCCCCCAAGTCGGAAAATCAAAGGAAGTCTATGAAAGACCGCCTTTGTGACATTGTCGACAAGGTAAAGATAGTGTGGGCAATTCAAACTTTACACCTATTTGAACAGCCGGCCAGATGCAATTTTAACGGCGATGATACAAGAGTCCCTTTGAATTATTTGCAATGGCTGGATCGGATTTTCAGGACGATCCTGGCATTGTCCTGCATACCGGGGGTATGTACAATAGATAATTCAAGGTGGTTTGAAAGATTACAAACCCATTCCCGGCACGGGTTAGCTGTTAGCACCACACAGATTGGAACTTTAAGATCCGTTCTATGTGGTGTTCATAGCTGTCACAAGAAGTTAAGCTGCGAGCGGCCACAGGTTGCGGACAGTGAAATGCTCGATAAGGAGCGGAGCGGAGAGTAAAAGTCGGAGGCCGGCCGGCACCGGCTCTTGCATAAATACTGAGGCCTATGATGTTCGATATGACAAGGTGAGTTTTTGACGCCTTTAAATAACCAATAACCGGATCGGTCCTTTGGATCAGAACGAGCTTACTCACCGATAGAAGCTTGACGAGGATCGCCAATTCCGCATGCAAATATGGTTACAACAATAACAACAAACCCTTTAGTCTGTCATAGTTTTTCCTCAAAACAATGGCAAGAGTGATAGACCTAATTTAGGAGGGACTGACGCCTTAAAACTTCAGAGGGGCACAATATGCATACCTCATGTACAAGTCGGTGGATACGGCACTTAACGAAGTGGGATGAGAAGTCTATCCAACAGAGGGAGTATGCGATGACGATATTCGTGGATATAAGGGGGCCATTTTAAAGTGAGGAGATAGGGTAGATAGTTGATGTGCTGGATCTCTCGGGGATCCCCCCAAATATCTAATGCTGGACATATTGTTAGCTCATATGCTACGGGGCAGGTTTATCTACGGCGACTTGGGAGATGGTGTGGCCACAAGACGTTTGACTAGGAGAAAGCCTCGTGGAGGGTTGTTTTCACCAATTCTCTGGAACCTACTGATAAACTGGAATCTAGTTGGATCTCAACAGGGATGGCGTGGGAATTATCGCATATGCGGACAACTTCGTACTGCTGATACGAGTAAAATTTCCGTCAAAGATCAGCAAGATCATGAATAGGTGACTAGGAAGATTGAGATATGGGTTAAGCACGAAATTAAAAAAGGCAAAGTTAAGGTAATATAAGATAACGGTTTTTAAACTTTCCTCTATCGGGAGGTAGGCGAAGAAGGTGCAATATCTAGTCCTTGTCCTCGATTCCAAACTGTTTTGAAAACTGAATACAAAGGAAGAAAGTCGAAAAGTGATGTGCCATCAACTTCTACTACTGCTGCGGTAGAAAGTGGGAGTTAAGACCGAAGATGCCAACGCTGATATATTGTGCTTTGAGATGGAGGTATGAGGCTGTGGGGCTATGGGAGAGACCTACAAAAGGAAGTTCTAGAAGGTGCAAAGTCTGGCCTTCGTCGAAACCACGAGCTTGATATGCAACCTTACGAGGTCTATTTTCGGAACTTTGCCTCCGAAGTTACACTTAAGCTGAGAGAACATGGCATGCTGCCCTCCCTCAACTGTTTTGAAAACGGAATACAAAGGAAGGAAGTCGAAAAGTGCTGTGCCTTCAACTTCTGCTACTGCTACAGGAGATTGATAGGTAGAAAGTGGGCGTTAAGCCCGAAGATGCCAACGCTGATATATTGTGCTTTGAGATGGAGGTATGGCGCTGTGGGGCTAAGGGAAAGGGAACTCATAAAAGGTAGCTCCAGAAAGTGCAAAGCTTGATATTCAACCTTACGAGATCTATTTTCGGAACTTTGCCTCCGAAATTACGCTTAGGCTGAGAGAACATGGCATGCTGAAGGAGCAAGGACAGGCCGACTGAGGAGGGTCTAGACTACCTGACACCGTGATGAATTCGAGAAAGGATCTTCTAGATTCACATTCATGAGGGAGTAATGACAAGCGAATGCTGTGTAGTTGATGAGATTGATACATCGTTCTACATAGTTGGCTCCAAGAGTCAGGGACTCTATTGAGGGTATACTCCGACACACTCAATATCCACAAGGCCGTGTGACTACCGGAGGAGTGTACGGTCTTTCAGGCAGTAGTCTGTGGCATAACGATAGCCGTAAAAGAAATTCTCGATAGGGATTAAGCGTCTTTGAAACCTGGATTTTGGACAGTTTGGCGGTCCTCAAGGTCATGATTTCGAAGACAGTGAGGTCAAAGTGTATGGCGTAGTGTTTGAAATACTCAAAAGACCTAGATTCTGATAACTTAGGTTACCGGACATGATGGAATTCCGGGAAACGATAAGGCGGACGGCTATTTCAACAATTTCTCCTCCACTGTGCGCGAACCCTTCGCTGGATTTGCCTATGTGCCACTTGTCGAACTAATGCCACTAGTGTCACTTGTCGAACACTGCCCACCCTATCCACTATGTTGAATAGGGTGGGCAGTGCGAAGGCGAAGTGGGAATCTGCTCATGGATACCGAACTGCCAGATATTCTGGCCTCCTTATCGTCGACCTGAGAATAAGAAAAGAACTGTTGGCTTTTGATACGGACTCTGGGTAAGAGGTCTCTGAGTACCATTACCCGCATATTGATTACAGCGGAAGCCGTCATATTGAGAAGGAGACGGACGAGCACTTGCTGTGCTCCTCGGCTCAGCCAAACTCTACTTGTTTCTGGTTATGATTGCCAATTTTCCCACGAACATTTTATTAAGGGACAGGGGACTAACTGCTCACACAAAACTACTTGCACATTATAAAATAATTTTAAAAGATTTTTATTCAAACTTACCTGTCGACTTTGGTAAATTGTAGAAATCGAGCACCTTTATCTCCGAGGTCTCCACATGAGGGGAAAAGCCCTCATACAAATCGCTTTCCTCCACAATGCCGCTCAATTTATCAGCTTGAGCCGAAGCAGAATCTCGACTATAAGGCATGGTTCAAGACGTTTTAAGCTTTTTTCTTATACTTTTCTACTGGTGAATATTATTTGTTGAATATTTGTATAACTAAATCAAACTATATATATACGTTTATTTATAAATAAATAACACACGCGGTAATTTTTAAATATATTGTGATAAATTTATATATATATATGTGTATAGCGAAGGAAAAAATGCTGATATTTTATGTTATATATTAAATAACTCGTTGTATATTTGACTAGATTTATTTTATCAATATTAACACAATAGGATTTTGATGGGATTTTTTAACTGGTTGGCTATTTACTATATTTTATATTTTATTTATTTTGTAATAATGCCTTTTTGTAACTTTTTCAATTTTTTTTTTGGATTTTTTTTTATTAAATTTTTGCTTTTTTTTGTTTGTTGTTTTTTTATTTTTTATTTAATTTATGGAGATAGAAATACTCCAATTCGATGATGCTTTACTGAATTCATTTCTTTTTCACTCAAAGTTCCACGCAAACATCTGCTGAATTTTCAAAAATCATAATGCGGATGTATGTCCAAAAAAATTCGCCAATTGTTGATGCCTCCAAATGCTGAAAGAAACGAAAGAAAAACATAAACCAGAAAAATTAATAAAAATTATTAAGTGCTTATTTATGTTTATAATTGGCAAAGAGAAGCACACAAAAACTAAGCAGATTGTTTTGTTTTCTTCCCTATGCTATTTAAAAATATTCGTACAAACGACTTATAATATAAACATTCAATAAAGATTTATTAGAATTGTTTTATTATAGATTTTATATGCGCATTTCGGCCACACAACATCCTACAACACAGAGCTCTGGTTGTCTCTGTTGTAACAGTTCAAAATGTACGCCTTTGGATAATATTGAAAAATACATTTTAAATTTTCAGAGCAATTTCTATTTGGCACTTATTGTTAAAGATTCTTGAAATGTGTACATTGATATCAGAAGCAACAAATAAACATTTTTCCTCCAACCCCATCAATTTTCCCTGGTTAGAATAGCACATTTTTCATTTATTTTTCTCTATCAACAGCCAGCTTAAGCAAACAAATCATCAGCATCCTCATCATAGCAATCATCATCTTGGTTGATTTTTTTTTTGAAATCTCTAGAAAAGGAAAATATGAAAATTGAATTTGCCAATTGATATTCTTTAAGGTCGTACTGAGCGAATTGTAATAAATTGGATAATGGTGAGTGATTTCATTTTGATCTGAAGGTTATTCAATGAATGAGTTCGGAAAGAACGTAAGTCATTCGTATATATATATTTTTTAAGGCATTTAAAAGGAAAATAATGAAAATTCTATAAATTGGCAGTAAAGAAAACTATGGCAATTAAGAAAAAAAAAAAATTTATATTTAAACCCGCCACCGAAACTCAAGGGTATATTCATTTTGTGCTTGCGTTTGAAACATATTCAAATATCCATATCCGGTCCTTCTGTCTGTCTGTATTTCTGCCCGTTTTGGCAGTTCATCTTTCCCTGACTCTGTCGTTCCATATTTCCCTGCTCTGGACGTCCTTCTCTCCGTCCGTCTTTCCGTGGCTTTGTCCACCCGTCTTTACTTGTCTCTGTCCGTCAGTCTTTCTCTGACCCCGTCCGTCCATATTTCCCTGATTTCGTCCATCCCTCTTTCCGCGACTCTATCTAGTTCTTCGTACACTCATAGCAAAGTCTGCTGATAAAAGCAAACACCGTCTTCCGACTGATTTTGTTGCTATTACAGCGGTATTTATGCTGACATAGCAATATGTTTCCAATACCAGACCAGCAGACTGCCTGATAAAAAAAATTGTTTGAAAATGTCTGCTGCTCAATTTATGAAGGGGTTTTAAGAGGGGAGTAAAACAACATATAAAACAAAATAAAAAAAAAATAAAATAAAATAAAAAAATAAAATAAAAGAAAATAAAAGAAAAAAAAAAATAAAATAAAAAAAAATAAAATTAAATAAAATTAAATAATCTATCTTATATATAAAAATGAATTTATGTTTGTTTGTTCCGTATAGACTCAAAAACGGCTGAACCGAATACCATGACATTTTCACAGATTGTGTACGTTGGTCTGGAAGGAAACATAGGCTACATAATTTTGTGATATCGCAAGGAGGGGAGGGACCCTCCCCTTATTCAAAAAGTACTACCCAAAAATAAAAGTGTACCGATCGGGACAATATGGGACTCAAATAAAGGGTATTCCGGAGTAGAGTACGAATTTAATATTAAAAATGGGTCCAAATAACTGGAGAGCAGCCCCAAACCCAAAACCTCCTAAAATAGGTTTATTGGACGATCATGACAATATGGGACTCAAATGAAAGGTATTCGGGAGGAGAGTATGAATTTTATATTAAAAATTGTCAGAAAGAGGAAATAGGCTTAATAATTTGTTGATTTTGAAAGGAGGCGGACCCACCCCTGTTACCCAATAACACCACCCAAAATCAAAAGTTGACCGATCGGGACAATATGGGTATTAAATAAAAGGTATAGGAGAGTAGAATACGAATATAGTATTAAAATTGAGGTCTCAGTGTCCATTAGGCCGCCCCAACCCCGAAATTCCACCAAACAGATATATTGGACGTTGATGTCACTATGGGGCTCAAATTAAAGGTATTGGGGAGTAAGTTACGAATCTGGCATACAAAATCAGATCGAAGTATAAAAGATCACCATACCCCCCGAAAACGACTCAAATGGGCATATGACACATCATTACTATACGGGATTCGGTTTGTTTTTTTGTTCCGTAGAATCAAAAACGTCTGAACTGAATTTTGTGTGGAAGAAAATATAGGCTATATAATTTTAAGATGTCGGATGAGGGCGGTCCCGCCTCCCTTAACCCAAAATCGCCAACCAAAACCAAAATTGGACCGATAGGCACTACATGGGTCTCAATGAAAGGTTTTCGACAGTAGATTACAAATATGGCATAAAAAAATTAGGCGCAAAAAAGGGGAGGTCGGCCCCACCCCCAAATACCCCCAAATGGCCATATAAGCCAACCATCGCTGTATGGGACTCAAATGAAAGGTATTTGGGAGTAGAATATGACATTAAAATTTGCGTTCAAGTCTAGGTGGCGCTTTTCCTTCCAAAAAAAAGCAAAATAGGTTGATTGACCCATTATCACAATATGGGACTCCAATGAAAGGTATTTGAGAGCAGGCGTTCAGCGTGATAGGCGGACATAGGCAACAGTGGCACGAATTCGATATCCACATTTAGGGCGAAGTGTCCACATCCCAAAAGGATATTAGAGAACTAAAGAAGGCGCAACGAAGCGAGCCCTATTCGGCTAGTATTGAATAAAATTAAAAAAAAAGTAAAACAAAGCAAATGGCTCTGTGTGTCCGTCTTTCCGTGACACTGTCCGCCCGTCTTTCCGTGACTCTGTTTATCCGCCTTTCTATGACTCTGTCCGTCTTTCCCTGACTCTAACCATCCTTCGTTTCCTGACTCTATCCGTCTTTTTTCCCCGATTCTTTCCGTCTTTTCCTGAATCTGTACGCCTTTTTGTGGCTCCGTTCGTCGTTTTTCCGCGACTCTCCGTCCGTCTTTTCTGCGACTTTGTCCGTCCGTCTGTCCGTCCATCTTGCCTGACTCTGTCCGTTCATCTCTCCGTTACTTAATCTGTCCACCTTCCGTAACTCCTTGCATCCGTCATTCAGTGATTCTGTCTGTCCGCCTTTCTGTGACTCTGTCCGTTCAACTTAATCCGTCCGCCTTCCGTAACTCTGTCCATCCGTCATTCGGTGATTTTGTCTGTTCGCCATTCTGCGACTCTGTCTGTCCGTCTTTCCATAACTCCTTTCCTTGACCTTGTCCGTACGTCCTTCTACTTGATTTTGATCAAATAGTGACTCAGGCAATGTCCAGTACATACTGCCTTAGAAATTTTTGGGCAATAAATTAAAAAGTTCAATAAAAATTTTTTTTTGAAAAAATTTTGGGTCAATTAGATTCTTTTGGAAAAATTTCTTTGAATTTTAGTATTTCTTAAGAATCTACATAAAGATTTAATTTTTTCCTGATAACTTTTGCCCATAGGACAAACATACATATTTCTCCATCTTGTCGTGTGTTCATTCTTTTCATGGTATTTCAATAATGAAACAATTAACATGTCTCGATCAATTGTTGAAACAAATGCAACAGAGCCATAACCAAACATGTGCTAAAATTACATGCAAATCATCCGAATCGGATCTATTTTGAAAATACATTCAACAAATGTGGCTTTTTAAGTGAATGTGAATCTTTAATTCACACGTGCCACTTGAGTTGACGTAAAACTCACACACACACACACACAAACACACTCACACACAAACAAACACTAATACACACTAACGTGATAAAAACAAATTGGAATGCAAATTTTTGTAAAATTTTGCAAGAATGCTTTTTCTCCTACAAAATACTTGGAAAAATTTATAAAATTTCATGCATTGTACATCAGGGCAATAAATTCAAATGTCAACAATAGCTATATAAAGTTCAAGTAAATATTTTGCTTAAATTTTTGAAAGGTTTCAAAAACCATGCATACATTATTCAGTTTTGTTCGAGGGGAATATTTTACAAACAAAATAAAAATATCGAAAATCGTGGGGGTAGTAATTTAATTTATATACAAAATTTTCATATCGTGATAAGTTTCAAACAGCACAGTACAGAAATTATGAGGGAACATATCCTGGACAAAATAAAACTTGGCAATTCATCATGCCATAGATTTTCTATGGTATGATTTGAATTTTAAATTTTATGGTCATACGACATTTTAGAGAAATTTTTTAGTCACAAAGAATAGAATTTTAGCATTACATTTCTATACAAAATTTGGTAAGATATCGATTTGCACCTAAACGAAAAGTTATAGTAGCAAATTTACAAATATCGAAAATAAATTAAACAAAAAACACCAAAACACTTTGTTTTAACAGACCTGCAGCCGAAACCATCGGATAATTCAACGATGCTCCATGAACCAAAAAAAAAAAAAATTTTCATAAAAAAATCGTTGAAATTTGGTTTTTTGGATTTAAGCTAAGACTTATCATTTTAAATGCTTCTAATCTGTTATTCAGCAGTGTGCTGATGTTAAAACACTTAATGGGTTTCTTAGATGCAAAATTTAGTCAGCGAATACTTTGTATATCACACTTCAGGGCTCTTTAAAATTATTTTCCTCTTAAGTGTAAAAAGAAAAGTAAAAACTCCACCCCAATTTGATAAAATTAGACCTCATGAAGAATTTTGCAGCATTCCACTAAGAAACAGAGGCAAACCTCTCACATATCAATGAGTGAAGTCCGATTAAAGTTCAATGATTAGGGTCTCCTTTTTACTATCGAGTCCGAACGGCGTGCTGCAGTGCGACACCTCTCTGGGGAGAAGATTTTATATGGCAAATGTTGCCACCATTCGGATGGGATCACCACCGCAGAAAATTGTTTTCGATGTTCTCGTCAGTATTCGAACCCAGACGTTTAGCATCAAAGGCGGATATGCCAACCTCTGCGCTACGGTGGCCTCCTTCTCTCAAACTTTTTTTTCTTCAACAACATAGTGCCATAGTTGATAAATATGTCTGCTTTGGGAGGGTTTTGGTGGGTGGGTAAGTTTATACAGACGCTTAGTCTGAAAGTGATTATAAGATACACGATCTGCTTCGAAATGCTTTTCATTTGAGCCCCATATTGCCATGGTCGGTGTATATGTCCGATTTGGGGGCGGTTTAGGGGTGGGGCAGCCCCCATACACTTGGCCCCACATTTGTATATTTGATTCGTTTTCTACTCTTAAACTCCTTTCATTTGAGTCCCATATTGCCATGATGGTTCTATATATCCATTTGGCGGGCTTTGCGGGAGGGGAGGCCCCCCTAGGTACACCAACTCAAATTTCGATAAAAAATTTTTGTTTTTAAGTTACTATAAGATGTTGAACAAAATTTCGCTTAAATCTGTGAGATCTGGAGTTTTTGAAAATTAGGGTAATGGGGAGGGTCCCCCTCCCTTCAGATATCAAAAAATTAAGTAACCTATTAGCACCACAGGACTATTGATGTTGTAGCCACATTTTCATGTGGAGGTGGCGATCCTCGTCAAGCTCCTGTAGGCGAGCAAACTTGTTTCGACCCAAAATACCGATCGCCGCATGAACAAGGTGGCCATTGGTTCTTTAGAGGCGCCATTAACTCGAACACCATAGGTACTCAATATTTGTGCAAGAACCGGTGCCGCCCGACCTCTCACTGACACTCTCCGCTCGATACCACTGATTGTTTGCGACTGCCGTTGCAGCCACTCCGTGTTAAGCATTCCACTTCCAGCAACCTGCGGACGCGCCCGGTAGCTCGCAGCTAAACTTCTTGTGACAGCAATGAACACCACACAGATCGCACCTCAATTTTCCGGCCTGTGCGGTGCTCACAGCTATTCCGTGCCGGGGCACAGGACTATTCTGCACCATCTGTGAAAATGTCATGAAAATCGGTTCAGGCGTTTTTGAGAAATTGATTTGATGATACCAATCTTGTTATTCCGTTTGAAACACCTCGAAATATTGACCTGAGTCTCTATAATTCTCAGAATCCATCTAACCACGTCCGTCCCCGTGCGTCCGCCCATCCGTCGTTAGCGGATCAACGAATAAAGATATCCGTTTGAAATTGTGGACAGATACTTCTTATCGATGTAGGTCGTTGGCAAATGGGTCATATCGGCTCAGATTTGGATGTAGCCCCCATACAAACCGTTTCCCAGTTTTGACTTTTTGAGGCACAAGGACTTCCGTTCTGGCTTCCAACATCAGTGAAAGTATGATCCGAATCGGTCCATAAACTGATATACCCCACATACAAACCAATACCCGGATTTGACTTATTGAGACCCCAGAAGCCTCAGTATTCATACGATTTTCATGAAACTTGGCACAAGGACTTCTGCTATGGCTTCCAACATCCATGCTAAGTATGAATCGGTCTATATGCTGCTATAGCACCCATGTAAACCGATCTCCGGTTTTGACTTATTGAGCTCCTAAAGGCCTCTACTTTCATATTATTTGGCTGAAATTTGACACAAAGACTTCTGTTATGATTTCCAGGGTACGTGCCAAGTTTGATTCGAATCGGTCTATATACTGATATAGTAGTCATATCGGGGATTCAGTATTTAAGGGGTCCTTAAATACTGAATCCCCGATATGACTACTTGAGACCAAAGCAGCTAGAACCAATTCCCGATTTGATTGTTGTTTTATAATTTAAATACGAAATGAGTTAATAAAGGCAAATTTTTAGCGGAATCCATGGTGGTGGATGCCCAAGATTCGGTCCGGTCGAACTTAGCACGTTTTTACTTGTTATACATTAGCAAAACCAAACCCGCTTCGCTGCGCCTTCTATGCATTCCCAGTACCATTTGTGTGATCGGGATTGTGTACCACCCTCCTGGCACTTGTGTACAAATTTGATTGTTTGGTACGCACTCTAACTAAAAATATCTATCACTTGATCCCCACATTGAAATGATCGGATTCGGGGTTAGAGCGCCACCTAGATACTTGAACACAAATTTTAATTTAATATTCGAAATCGTCTCCCAAGTACCTTTCAGTTGAACCCAAAGACCTGCGTATTCCCATTTTAGAATGGATTTAGGGGCGTGGGACTGCCCACCAATTACTTGTACTTCAATTTTAATGTCATACTCGTAATCTACACCCGAATACTTTTTATTTGAATCACATATTGGCATGATCGTCGAACAAGCCTATTTGGGCGGTTTTAGGCTTGGGACCTCCCTCTATGTACTTGGATCCAATTTTAAATATTATTTTCGTACTCTACTCTAGAATGCCATTCATTTAAGTCCCATATTGTACCAAACGCACCAGTTTTAATTTTTGGCGGTGCTGTTGAGGTAAGGGCAAGGGTCCACTCCCTTTCGGATACCAAAATATTACATAACCTATTGCACATTCCGGACCAACCTACACAATCTATAAAAATTTCTAGCAAATCGGTTCAGCCGTTTTCGAGTCTTTACAGAATAAGCAAACAAACAAATTGATTTTTATACTCTCCACCATATACTAATTTCGTCATTCTGTTTGAAACCCCAAGAAATATTCGTCTAAGACCCCTTGATCGTCATGACATTTTAAGTCGATCTGTCCTTCCGTTTGTCTGTCGAAAGCACGATAATTTTTGGAGGTGTAAAGCTAGCCACTTGAAATTTTGCACAATCCTTTTTATTAGTGTAGGTCGGTTGGGATTATAAATAGGCCATATCTGTTCATGTTTTGATATAGCTGTCATATAAACCAATCTTGAATCTTGACTTCTTGAGCCCCTAGAGGTCGCAATTCTTATCCGATTCGGCTGACATTTTGCATGAAGTATTTTGTTACGATTTCCAACAACTGTGCTTAGTATGGTTGATATCGGTTCATAACCTGATAACTGTCATATAAACTGATCTGGGATCTTGACTTCTTGAACCTCTAGAGGGCGCACTTCTTATTCGCCTTAGCTAAATTTGCATGACGTGTTTTGTTATGACTTCCAATAACTGTGCTAAATATGGTTTCAATTGGTTCATAACCTGATATATCTGCTGTATAAACCGACCTGGGATCTTAACTTCTTGAGCCTTTTGAGGGAGCTATTATTATCCGAATTTTATACAACAGCTTCTCCCATATGCTACATTTGTGTCAAATATGGTCTGAATCGGTCTATAGGCTGATACAGCTCTCATATAAACGAATCTCCCTATTTTACTTCTTGAGCCCCTACAAGGCGCAATTTTTATTCGAATTGGCTTCAATTTTACTCAATGACTTCTACTATGTTCTCCGACATTCAATTCAATTTGAATTCGGAGAACAACCGATTCGGACCATAACTTGATGTTTCTTTAATAGCACTATTGCCGTTTATCCATTGTTTGCCTAAAAAGAGATACCAGGGAAAGAACTCCACAAATGCGAACCATGGTGGAGGGTATATAAGATTTGGCCAGGCCGAACTTAGCTCGCTTTTACTTGTTATATTTAAGAAGATTTTTTGAGATGCCCTTCATATGTTCTATGTTTCAAAATTCTTTCTTTTCCCCAAAATTTTTGGTCCAAAATTTCACTATTTTGGAATGCATTCTAGGTTTTGGTTCCTAAAAGTACGAATTTCACCAAATTCCGCCTTATTTCCCGTCTATGACCCAAGACCAACATTTATAAAAATTTCCAAGATTCTTACCTTAGACGTTGGGCCAGGCGCTGACTAATAAGTCACTACATCATTTGACTCTTAAAAAATTTCGTTGTATTAAAAGAGAATAAAGAATTTATTCTTTTCACCAAAAGACTTAAAATTCAAGGAAAGTGGACAGATGACATTGAGTGCTAATTAATAGGAAATAGTATTCCATGTACTATTGATTATGCCAATATTTCTTTGAAATGGAACTGTTACTATTAATCATAATTTAATGAAAACATAATCATTACTGCTGGAGTATGGAAAATATTTATTTTGTATTTTTCAAAATACCTGCTAATCAAACAGACAACAAATTGGTATATTAAAATTTACTTCTATTGCCACCCAACACCTATTCTATTCATAAAATTTTTTTTATTTTTCTCAAAACACTTTGATTTGATTATTGTTGCTGGGCTCTTTCATCGATAACAACTCGATGATTTGTGTGTTAGCTATAAATTGATTATTAACAATAAAAGTCAACATGAATGGGTCATAGAATGACAGCAACTATTTTTGTATTTCTTTTCTCTATTTCCTCATGCCGACGACTATGACATGACAAATGTTGTAAATGAATTATGACAAATTTAATGAATGAAAATGTGTGTGCGAAACAAT
Source organism: Stomoxys calcitrans (assembly GCF_963082655.1). Lineage (NCBI taxonomy): Eukaryota > Metazoa > Arthropoda > Insecta > Diptera > Muscidae > Stomoxys > Stomoxys calcitrans. Next base: position 29,618,013 of record NC_081554.1, read on the forward strand.
TTAAAGTTCACTAAAGGTTGACATTTTCTAAATTTCTTGGAGCAACAAAATAATAGAGGATGTCATGGAAATTTAAATCGATAATTGTCAACACTATTCTATAAAAATAAAACATTGGGAATAGGACAACATGCCAGAAGGAATAGGACAACATTGTTTCTTAGTTATGTTAGTTAAATGCTAAAAAGTGAAGAGAAGATTTTTGTAAAAAATGGGAAGCATTTATGAAGTAAGCTGAGGTTCAGTCAGCAAGCGATTTTAAAGTAAAAAGTTCTGTACGTCAACAGCTAAGAGCGTGCTGCGTTCAGCCGGGCCGAATCTTATATACCCCCTCCATGGATCGCATGTGTCGAGTTCTTTGCGCGGTATCTCTTTTTAGGCAAACAAAGAATAATGAATAAGAACTATTATGGTATTGGAGCTATATCAAGTAATAGACCGATTCGGACCATAAATGAATTGAATGCTCAACATTGTAAAAGTCATTGTGTATGTTTCAGTTAATTCAGATAAAAATTGCGCCTTGTAGGGGCTCAAGAAGCAAAATCGGGAGATCGGCTTATATGGAAGCTGTAGCAAGCTATAGATCGATTCAGACCATATTGGACACGTATGTTGAATGTCGTGGGAGAAGTCATTGTACAAAGTTCCTGCGGAATCTGATGAGAGTTGCTCCCTCTAAAAGCTGAAGAAGTCAAGACCCATGATCGGTTTATATGGCAGCTATATCAGGATATGAACCGGTTTGTACAATACTTAGCACAGATGTTGGAAGTGATACCAAAACACCAAGTACAAAATTACAGCCAAATCCGATAAGAATTGCGCCCTCTAAAAGCTGAAGAAGTCAAGACCCACGATCGGTTTATATGGCCGCTATATCAAGTTATGTACCGATTTGCGCCATACCGAGAACAATTTTTGGAAGTCATAACAAAACACTTCATGATAAATTTCAGCCAAATCGGATGAGAGTTGCGCCATCTAGCGGCTCAAGAAGTCAAGATCCAAGATCGGTTTTTATGGCAGCTTTATCAGGTTATGAACCGATTAGCACAGTTGTTGGAAGAGATACCAAAACACCACGTGTAAAATTACAGCCAAATCGGTTAAGAATTGCGCCCTCTAAAAGCTGAAGAAGTCAAGACCCCCGATTGGTTTATATGGCAGCTATATCAAGTTATGTACCGATTTCCGCCTTACTCAGCACAAATCTTGGAAGACATAACAAAACACCTCATGCAAAATTTCAGCCATATCGGATGAGAGTTGCGCCATCTAGCGGCTCAAGAAGTCAAGATCCAAGATAGGTTTATATGGCAGCTTTATCAGGTTATGAACCGATTAGCACAGTTGTTGGAAGTGATACCAAAACATCACGTGCAAAATTACATCCAAATCGGTTAAGAATTGCGACCTCTAAAAGCTGAAGAAGTCAAGACCCACAATCGGTTTATATGGCAGCTATATCAGGTTATGTACCAATTTGAGCCATACTATTCACAGTCCTTGGAAGACATAACAAAACACCTCATGCTAAATTTCAGCCAAATCGGTTGAGAGTTGCGACCTCTAGCGGCTCAAGAAGTCAAGATCCAAGATCGGTTTATATGGCAGCTATACCAGGTTATTAACCGATTTGAACCATACTTGGCACATTTGTTGAAAGTCATAACAGAATACCTCATGGAAAATTACAGCCAAATCCGATAAGAATTGCCCCCTTTAAAAGCTGAAGAAGTCAAGACCCATGATCAGCTTATATGGCAGCTATATCAGGTTATGCACCGATTTTGACAATACTCAGCACAATTGTTGTAAGTGATACCAAAACACCACGTGCAAAATGTCAGTCAAATCGGACAAGAATTGCGACCTCTAGAGGCTCAAGAAGTCAAGACCCAATATCGGTTTATATCAAAACATGGACTGATTTGGCCCATTTACAATCCCAACCGATCACTAATGCAATCGCTGGTAAAACCTCAATCTCCTCAATTGTAGAGACAATATTATTCACTATTTTAAAGTCACCCCCCAAAACATCATTCAGTAACCTCAATTCCTTTTCTTAAATTTTATTGTTTTTAAATGGACACATAAATAAACACCGCCAAACCAATTTCCAAATGTTTATTTACATCATGTTGTCTCTGTGGTTTATATTCATTTTTAAAATGTTATTCTACAAAATCTTTGTGACAAGCAGAAATGCATCATTGTATCAACTAACAGAATCCCAATGGTGTACCAAAAAAAAGAAAAAAATTCGCACAACATTTCGGCAACATTTATGGCCAACGTCAACATCAAAAATGGTCATGATGGCGCTGCTGGTTCTGTTGGTGGCCTGTACACTCCAATTATGTCTGTTATATGTCTTTAAAAAAGACATTTCAAATTCAGTAGGAGACTATGGCGCTGCACTACGTGATCGAAACACCATCAAAGCGTTAAGAATTGAATGATAGTTATGGTATGGTAAGTGGAGTAATATTGCAAAATCAATAACAAGGGAATTAATCAACACTTATAGGTCTTATAACGGAATACTCCTCTTGACTTACCCAAATCCTTGAAGAACGCACCACTCATTCTGATGATACAGTGGCGCAATTGCAAACCATTCCTCAAAAAGCCTGCCTCAAGGCTCCATATGGAGTGTAAAAATTCATCCTCAACACGCTAAGTGAAGGTGAGATATCGGTAGAAATAAAGAAAGGAGAAATACAATAGTGTGAGTGAATCGATATGTCCAGTAGACAGACTGTAGTCCAAAAATTCTAACGGTTTTTCTTCCTGTACGCACAAGGAAGGAAGTTGGATAACAGATGCCGTTTAAATGTTGAGAATATGAAAGGATCATTTCTTCCAGTTGCTGGTATCCGTTAGTAGCGATGACAAGTAGTAACCCGACTGAAGAACAACAAGGCAGCAGGAGCCGATGGATAGTCAGATAAACTATTTTAGACCAATGGTAACAGGCTGATAAGACGTATAATGTAGCTTGTGTACAAAATCTGACTAAAGGAACGCATACTCCCATGGTTAAACTCTTACTTTTATATGAGTTCTCGGGACCTGAATAAGATATAATCGACACCACCCCTTATTCAGATATAACTGCGGATATAGTAGTGGAGCTATAATAAAATAGCATGATTATTATATTCTTGGTGGTAAATATCCAAAGTTCGGCACGGACTTTTTTAGTTGTTTTTATTATACCCTCCTCCATAGGGTAGGGCTATACTAATTTCGTCATTCTGTTTGTAACACCTCGAAATATGCGTCTGAGACCCCATAAAGTATGTATATTCTTGATCGTCGTGTCATTTTAAGTCGATCTAGCCATGTCCGTCCGTCTGTCGAAAGCACGCTAACTTTCGAAGGAGTTGAGCTAGCCGCTTGAAATTTTGCACAAATACTTTTTATAAGTGTAGGTCAGTTGGGATTGTAAATGGGCCAAATCGGTCCATGTTTTAATATAGCTGCCACATAAACCAATTTGGAAGAAATTTAGTACAACAACTTCTCTCATGACCTTCAACATACGTTTCTAATATGGTCTGAATTGATCAATAGCTTGATACAGCCCCTATATAAACTTATCTCCCGATTTTGCTTCTGGAGCCCCTACAAGGCGCAATTCTTATGCGAATGAACTGAAATATTACAAAATAGCATATTCTTACTCAATATTCTTTATTTGCCTAAAAAGAGATACTGCGCATATAACTCGACAGATGCGATCCATCCGATCCGATCCAAGATTCGGCTGGCCGAACTTAGCACCTTCTTACTTGTTAATTATACTATTTTTTTTATCCTACACCACCACTGTGGTACAGGGTATTATAACTTTGGGCATTTGTTTGCAACACTAAGAAGGATGAGAGATAGACCCATCGATAAGTATACCGATCGAGTTAGAATCACTTCCTGATTCGATTTAGCTATGTCCGTCTGTCCTTCTGTCTGTCTTTCCATGTATTCTTGTAATCAAGGTACAGGTCGCATTTGTTGTCCGATTTCCACAAAATTTTGCACAAGTCACTTTTTTTGTCCAAGGACGTACGCTATTGATTTTGAAAGAAATCGATTTATTTAAATATAGCTCCTATATATATCTTCCATCCGATATGACCTTTTAAAGCAATAAAGCCACAATGTTGGTTTGATCTTTAGCAAAGTCAGCACGAAGTTTTTTTTGACGTCCTATTACGTGTGCATAATTTCATCAAAATCGATTTAGATTTAAATATAGCTCCCATATATAACTTTCGTCCGATGTGGCCTTTTCAGTCTTTAGTATCCTTACTTTTGGTCAGATTTTTGCAAAATTTAGTATGAGATGTTTTGTGTGGCCTTTTATGCGTGTGTAAAATTCCATTTAAATCGGATCAGATTTAGATATATATCCCATACATATCTTTTATCCGATATGACCTATTAAGGCTGTGGAAGCCACAATTTTTGTCCGATTTGTACCAAATTTAGCATAATGTGCTTGTTTTGACGTCCTAGTATATGCAAAAATATTTCATTTAAATCGGCTCCGATTTAGATATAGCTCCCATATATATCTTTCATCCGATATGGCGTTTTAAGGCTGTAAAAGCCACAATTTCGGTCCGTTCTTTGCCAAATTTGGCATGAAGAAAATTTTTGACGTCCCAATATGTGCGCAATATTTCATCAGGATCGGATCAGATTTAGATATAGCTCCCATATATATCTTTCATCCGATATGGCGTTTTAAGGCTGTAGAAGCCACAATTTTGGTCCTATCTTTACCAAATTTTCAAGGAGTTGTTTTGTTTGACGTTCCAATATGTGTGCAAAATTTCATAAAAATCGGTGAAGATTTATATGAAGGTTATGTAGGAATGGCAATCCTTTGCAAAGTCACATAGGCAATTTTAATCATACCATAGCAGCAAAAAACCAAGGACTCTGGTGGGAATCGAACCCAAGACTCCCGCTCAATCCAAGTACGCCTTTAACTCAGATACCGGAGTGCCTAGATTTATATGTAGCTCCCATATATATTTTTTAGCCGATATCTGCCTTTATTCCTTCGGCTGCCAGAACTTGATCGATCGATATTTTAGTAACTATACAAAATTAAAGACTGACAAGACTTAGGATAAGGTTCTATATATTAAAAGTAGTAGGTAGACTCGGTGGTGTAGGGTGTTATTTAGTCGGCTACGCCCGACTTTAGCCTTTCCTTACTGGTTTTATTTTATTTTTTGTATTTTTTTATTTTGGGATTTTTTATCTTTTTTTGTATTGTTTTATATGTTATTATTTTTATTTCTTTAGTTTTTTTTTCATTATTTAATTTTCTTTAGCATGCTTTTTTTAATTACTTAAATTTTTTCAATATTTTTAAATTTGTTTTTTAAGTAAAGTTTTTAAATATAACGATTTTATTTTGAGTGCAATTAGTATTTCACACAGAATTATCTAAAAATAAATCCAAACCTCATTTTAATGATCATTTTACACCAACACTCGTTCCATTTGTAGCAAAGCCTTTTAGTCTCAAATAAATTTATTCCGAAATAAATAAAACATGGCGGGTTAATGTCAAATTAAAGCAATCTACAGACAGCTCTTTAGACAAGAATTCCATTTAAGCTGCCAAACATAACTTTGCCATGCCAAGAAGTTTATCAAAGAAATCTTTCGAATATCGTTTAAAGCTGTTACGTTGCACTTAAGGTGTACATTAAGACATACCCCACCTAAAGCAACATTGCCAAAATAATTAATAATTTATGTGCATGCGTTAACACATTGAAAGGCAGTTTTTGTTATGGAACATTTTAAAGCATAAGTTTTTCCAAAAAGAGAAGTGATACATATCTACAAACAGTCTGGAAAATTGTGTTACCTTAAATACATTTAATATGGAATAGTAAGAGGAAGCATTGGCAACAGGGCCAGGCAAAACACTTAAATGCTAGACAACAGAACAGAATAACTATCAACTGGTGGTTATTGTTTGATGTTTAGGCCTTTTTGGTCATTTTGTACGTTCTTAAAACTATGTCTATCGTTATCGGGAGGCTTCAATCAAAAACACAACGGAATTGGTCATGCAACACCATATCACATCACACATCGTTAACCGCCCACCATTGAGTTGTACTGCCTTAAAATATTCCTACATATTAACATATGCACACAACCCCTGCAGATGTATAATTTTATCGCATGCGAAAATATGACCTTCAAATGTATTCACAAAAGGACAGAGATAGATGAGTGATGTGCTAAAATACTATCAAACTTCAAGAAAGACGCCAAAAAAAACAAACAAATGTGACGTTTTTGTAACATCTGATGCCTGACACTTTTGAATCAATGAATTGCTTCTTCTTTTGTGTGTGTGTGTGAAATTTCTTGCCATCTGACGTCTTGTGACGTCACACACAAAAGCTTTATTCTACTGTGGATTCCACTCCTTCCGTCCAAAGGGACACATCGTTTAATAATCGTAAAACACTTAACCTAAATTCGCCATTTCATGTTTCTTTGCGACAAGGCCTGTCGGCATTCTGTTGAACAGTTGTCCTCCAATTGTTCTGTTGAATATGAATGGAATAATATGAGGGGATTTTATCTGGATCGAAGAAGAGTGACGTGGCACAAACGATTTCCTTTTTTGTGGCGTTTTGATTTATTGAACGGAGAAACAGAATGAAACTTTTGTAAAGATAAGAGTGATTGCTTGCGGCTCAAGCCATCTCATTCTTTGACAAAAAAAAGGTTAAACCTTGAAAAATTAAAAAAGTTTTTTTCTTTTGCGAGAAGTATAGTAATGATGGATAATTTATAAAATATATAAAAAAAATCGATACCTGGGGCAACCTTAGCCTATAATGTTTTGTGACCTGAAATCCAATTGAGAAAAGGGATAAAGGGGTACAGTAAGTTTTAACGGCTCACGCAGTTTTCAATGGATAGAACAGCAGCCGTAACCACTTCTGAACCAAAAAGACTCTTATACTCATTTCAGCGGTCGTACAAATTTGTGTAGGCATATTTTCCAGAGGTACAATGGATAGCAATGTATTCAGTGCATCAGATGGTGTCGTTCCTTGTGGGGTCGTAAGCTTTTCTTTAGATATGGTAAAATATTTAAGACTTGCGAAATTTTTATGTGCCTTCGAGAGAACTTTTTCTTTAGACAACTATTGGGTTGCCCAAAAAGTAATTGCGGATTTTTTAAAAGAAAGTAAATGCATTTTTAATAAAACTTAGAATGAACTTTAATCAAATATACTTTTTTTACACATTTTTTTTCTAAAGCAAGCTAAAAGTAACAGCTGATAACTGACAGAAGAAAGAATGCAATTACAGAGTCACAAGCTGTGAACAAATTTGTCAACGCCGACTATATAAAAAATCCTCAATTACTTTTTGGGCAACCCAATAGGTTATGAATAATTAGCTATAGGCTATAGTGCTGTAGTCAAGATAAGCGAGCCTTAGGAATCTCCGCCAAGACAAATAAAAGCGTGCTAAGTTCGACCGAGCGAATCTTGGGAACGCACCACCATGGATTCTGCTAAAATATGGGGGCTTTATCAGGTTCTTGACCGATTTGAACCGTACTTGGCCCAGTTGTTGGAAGTCATAACAGAACACTATGTGCACAGTTTCAGCCAAATCGGATGAAAATTGAGGCTTCCAAGGGCTCAAGAAGTCAAATCGGGCGATCGGTTTATATGGGAGCTATATCAGGTTCTTCTAGGGGCTCAAGAAGTCAAATCGGGAGATCGTTTATATTGGATCTACTTTATGTTCTTGACCGATTTGAACCGTACTTGGCACAGTTGTTGGGAGTTATAACAGAACCCTATCAGCAAAATTTCAAATCGCATGAAAATTGAGCTTCCATGGGCTCAAGAAGTCAAATCGGAAGATTGGAAATCAAAATAGAACATTACGCGCAAAATTTCAACCAAATCGGAGGAAAATTGAGGCTTCCAGGCACTCAAGAAGTCAAATCGGAAAATCGGTTTATATGGGAGCTATATCAGGTTATAGACCTATTTGGACCGTACTTGACTCCGTTGTTAAGAGTCATAGCAGAACACTATATGCAAAGTTTCAGCAAAATCGGATGAAAATTGAGGCTCCCAGAAGCTCAAGAAATCAAATCGGGAAGTCGGTTTATATGGGAGCTATATCAGGGTAAAGACCGATTTAGACCGTACTTGACTCCGTTGTTGGGAGTCATAACAGAACACTATATGCAAAATTTCAGCGAAATCGGATAAAAATTGAGGTTTTCAGGGGCTCAAAAAACATATCGGGTGGTCTGTTTATATGGGAGCTATATCAGGTTATAGACCGATTTAGACCGTACTTGACTCCGTTATTAGGAGTCATAACGGAACACTATGTGCAAAGTTTCAGCCAAATCGAATGAAAATTGAGGCTTCCAGGAGTTCAAGAAGTCAAATCGGGAGATCGGTTTATATGGGTGCTATATCAGGTTCTTTCAGGGGCTCAAGAAGTCAAATCGGGAGATCGTTTATATGGGAGCTACATTATGTTCTTGACCGATTTGAACCGTACTTGGCACAGTTGTTCGGAGTCATAACAGAACACCATGTACACAATTTCACCCAAATAGGAAAAAAATTTAGGCTTCGAGGGGCTCAGAAAGTCAAATCGGGAGATCGGTTTATATGGGAGCTATATCAGGTTATAGACCGTTCTTAACTCCGTTGTTAGGAGTCATAACAGAACACTATGTGCAAAGTTTCAGCCAAATCGAATGAAAATTGAGGCTTCCAGGAGCTCAAGAAGTCAAATCGGGAGATCGGTTTATATGGGAGCTATATCAGGTTCTTCACCGATTTGAACCGTACTTGGAATAGTTGTCAGAAGTCATAACAGAACACTATGTCCAAAATTTCAGCCAAATCAGGAGCTCAAGAAGTCAAATCGGGAGATCGGTTTATATGGGTGCTATATCAGGTTCTTCCAGGGACTCAAGAAGTCATATCGGGAGATCGGTTTATATGGGAGCTATATCCAAATCTGAATAGATATGACCCATTTGCAATCCCCAACGACCTACATCAATACTAAGTATCTGTGCAAACTTTCAAGCGCCTAGGTTTTCTCGTTCGACCGCTATCCCGATTTCGACAGACGGACGGACGGACATGGCTCGATTAACTCAGGATGTTGTGGTAAAGAATATATAATTTATGGAGTCCTATATCAATATTTCGAGGTGTTACAAACGGAATGACTAGATTAGTACACCCCATCCAATGGTGGTGGACATAATAATAAGTGTCTACCAACCTCTCTAAAGTCTAAAGTATAAAGGATGACCTTTGATTTCGTGTGGTTCAATTTTGGTGCTTTTGGAATAAAAAGTACCGTTGTGTCCATTGATCTTTCATTAGTACAAGCAACCTGATAAAAGTATGTTGATACAAGCATGCTGATGCAAATATGGTTATACCAGCATGTTGATACAATCAGAAATCTCCCAAGCCATGAAGTTAAGCTATTGCACACTGCTTGTAATTAAACTAGTGATAAGTGGTATGGGCCTGGTTGACACTAAACGTTTGATTGCTCAAAAATTTTAACTCAGACAAAATTTCCTCAACGAATGCGATGCCTCGCTGTTTAGGGGAAATGTGCATCACCAGAGATCATACATTCTCTGACTTTTGAAAGTGTGAAGCGAAGGAAATCTTGGCTTAAAAATACCATGAAGGCAGTGGCTTTTGGACCCAGTGGATACACTATACCGGATATTATACTCGCGTCTGAAGAAATTGTCGAGAAAATCACAGCAAGCGACTACCAGTATGTAATGTTTTCTTTTGATGCTGAAAGAAATTCCGCCAATAAGAGAACAAGTACAAATACTCGGAAGTGGAATGAAAGCAGGCTCGACGTCTTGAAGGTTAGGTTTAAGACTCACATAGAACTTTTCTTCCATTGCGATAACACAGGAACAGAAAAAGGAAGAAGTTGCCTTCTATTTCCTACCGTTGAACCATCCAGATCGCTTTAAAAAACCCAACAAATTGCTAATGTTGACATACGTCAAATCAGACAGGTTATCAAAGAAATGAGAACCTAAGGAGGAACTCCTTCTGACTGCTAGGAGGAGACACACACACAGAAGATTTTCAATGGTCTCATCTTCTTCGATGTCCTCACAGCTTCTACAAAAGTCGTTACTGGCAACCTAGTCTGTCAGCATGTTTTCCGATTAGACAGTGACCTGTCATGATGGACACAATGACTAAGACGTCTGTTCTAGCCAGTGACAGCAATGCGGAATACCTCTTCTACATTAGGCCACATAATTTTTGAATGCTCCCAACCCCCTCTTTGTGACCATCTATCATTCGTTGTCCTTCGGGCCTGGTCCTGAAAACTTTGCTTACATGTCGCTAGAGGCATAGCCAGAGGTTCCAGAACAGGTAGTTCCTAGTCTTGCAAGATGGTCCGTTTTACTATTCCCTGGGATATCTCTGTGGCCCGGCACCCAGAACAGATAAATTTTGAACTGTTCATGCGTCTCATTGAGAAATCTGCGGCAGTCGAGGACGGTTTTTGTGTTGCTTGAGACACACTGCAGTGGTCTGGTAACCTTTTTGATATGGCCTGTTCTAGATCTTTAGGGTTTGGGGTGTACTCTAAAGATCATATTAAAAAGGCCACCTGGTCGTCTATGGACATGATATTACCAGAGATATCGTAGTTCCAATCGGTACTATCACGAATAGTGGTACAGTACATTTTATCAAAAAGCGTCTTAGGACATTATACCCTGTAATCCAAACTGCTTGCAACATCAGAAATTGTATGAAGCATAATACAGTGTCCGTAGTCGCCACATGATCAAAGAGAAGGCTTCCTTAGCCTCACGGCAGTGTTCGCAGCCTTTTTCTAGCCACAATGTGCAGAGGAAATAGATGTAGGACAGTTTCGGCGAAATTTTCTAAATGTAGTAAATACCAGTAATATTTTTAACAAAAAAATTTCACAAAAAAAAAAATTCAAAACAAACCTTTTCTTATAGCGCAGTAAGAAAAAATTAAAATCTAAAATCTAAATTGCGCGCTCTATTGGCTCAAGAAGTCAAGATCCAAGATCGGTTTATATGACAGCTATACCAGATTATGAACCGATTTGAATCATACTTAACACAGTTGTTGGAAGTGATACCAAAACACTACCTGCAAAATTTCAGTTAAAACGGACGAGAATTGCGCCCTATAGAGGCTCAAGAAGTCAAGACCCAAAATCGGTTTATATGGCAGCTATATCAAAACATGGACCGATTTAAACCATACTTAGCGTAGTTGTTGAAAGTGCTACTAAAACACTACGAGCAAAATTTCAATAAAATCGGATAAGAATTGCGCCCTCTAGAGGCTCAAGAAGTCAAGACCCAAGATCGGTTTATATGGCAGCTATATCAAAACATGGACCGATTTAAACCATACTTAGCGTAGTTGTTGAAAGTGCTACTAAAACACTACGTGCAAAATTTCATTAAAATCGGATAAGAATTGCGCCCTCTAACGGTTTAAGAAGTCAAGACCCAAGATCGGTTTATATGGCCGCTATATGAAAACATGGACCGATTTGGCCCATTTACAATACCAACCGACCTACACATATAAAAATTATTTGTGCTAAATTTCACGCAGCTTGCTTTACTCCCGTTAGCGTGCTTTCGACAGACAGACGGACGGACGGACGGACATGGCTAGATCGACTTAAAATGACATGACGATTAAGAATATATATACTTTATGGGGTTTTAGACGCATATTTCGAGGTGTTACAAACAGAATGACGAAACTAGTATACCCCCATCCTATGGTGGAGGGTATAAAAATGGAGACCAAAAAAATGCGAACACTTCCGTAGAAGTGGTACTGAGTTCTATAAGCAAAAAAGTAGCGACATGTCGCTGCGCCATTACAAATTTCACTTCAATTAATTGCCAATGTAATTAAATGCTCCCGAAATGCGCACCGATCAACTCTGTTTCAATGATGTTTTCTTTGTCGTGTGTTGTTGTTTCACTTTTGTTTGTGTTCTGGCAAAGAATGGAGTCCGTCGGATTTCGCAATAATTTAATAGGCATTTTCGCTGCGAATGAAGTCGGCACTAGTCAGGCCTTAGGGCGAAAATTAAAATTAACAAATTTTGTTTGTTTCTCTTTCGAGACGAGCTAAATGATCGCAGATTTTTCTTTGCAAATGGAAAAGGAAAGCCAGACACACCAACCACTATGGGGCGCATTTCGTAATTTGGTTTAGAATTACTCATTAGCCCTAATAGGTGTGAAGGCTTCAAGGACCGTACGTTGGTATGTTGTACTTATACTGAATTTATTGCGAAAACGCCTGTATGATGTAAATACCACATTAACCACGCTCGACAACGCTGTCTGTTTGCTGTAATTTCCCCAATGCATGTGCATCTGTTGTAAGTTGTATTGATGGCTTTTTTGGCTGAAATTTTCTCTAAAGTTTCAATGAAATTTTCTCTTTAGACAAAATTCCCTACCTTTAACTATCTTTGGGTAAACTTTATAACAACCATAATTAGAAAATTATGATTTCCATATTAAAAACTCATTTTACGATAATTGTGAAAAAATTAGTTTAGTCATCAAATTTTAATCAAATATCATGACCTTCTTTCCTTGCCTGCTACACCTACTACCTCAACACTCAATTATGATAAATTTTTTCTACTCTTAATGCCCTAATTACTGATATTTATTCTAAAGCTTTAAAAGCATTTTAGACTTGAAAAAATAATTTACTACGTATGTCCCATCAAATGAGCTTAACGGATTATTTTTGCTATTTCGCACAAAATTTACTAAAATAATGAAAAACATCCAATTACGGGCACATAAAAGAGCGACTAGGTTCATACGGGTGTGGGTATAGAGGGGTCAAGTGGGAAAAAAGAGAATCATTGCTTTACATTGGAGGGCCCACTTCTGCATTTGAGTGCTTTTACTTAATAGCATTGTTAATGTTGATGTCATTAAGAATATGAACACTTCCTTCATGTCCTTCATGTCTCATGCCTCACACCAAGGCATCAAGTCACAACACCTCCACACCTTTGTCACAACAAAAGGGCCAGATGTGACTAATGGTTAGCACTTGAGGATAAGTGACGTCTTTGTAATGGATACCAGTAACATGGGTGTGCCACCTTTCAGTGACTGCCGTGAGATAGGACACAGGCGGTAGATGGCGTTGAGGGCAGATATTAAATTACTGAAAAATTAATGAGCTGATGCTGATATGATAAAGATATGACAAATTCTGGTGCCAGGAAATTCCTCAAAAAAACAATCATGTAACATATAGACGTGGTAGGTTGTAGGTGAACCCAAGCTATGGCATAGAAACAAAACAAAATCTATTGATAAGGGTTAGGGTTTGTAGATGACCTCAATTTAGCAGTCCTTCAGGCCATGCAGCTGCGCACTATAAACCAAGACCCATAAAACCAACCGACATCCATCATCAGCCTCACTATCAGCAGATTCATCATCATCCTTTTTCTTTGCTGACACACAAGAAAGAGGTTGTGTGTGTTTGCTGTGCTACGCAGCTTTTACTCCAAAAACAAAATAGACCTGATGGCATCAATGAAATATGCCTTACTGCCCGCTTGCTGCTCTCCCAAGTGGCACGTGAAATCTTTGCTGCCCGACAAGCTAAAAATAAATATGGCCCCCCCCCCCCCCCCTGTCTACTGCTGCAACATTCATTACTAAAAAAAAAACCGGTATGGGCTGGAGGAGGACAACTCAATTTTTTGAGATAAAAATAACATAACACGAAAGTTTGGCAAAGCATGAAATGGAAGACAAACGACATCAACTTTATGATTCGACAATGATATACCATCAACAGCATGAAAACTTGAACCACAACGGGAAATTTGGTCAAAAAGCCTCAAGTGAAAAAGAAAACTAAAAAAAAAATTAAATTAAAAATGGTATAGGTAGGGCCAGAACGAATTTGAAATACCCCTCACAGGAGTGAGATGACAGTATGATGATGAAAACGGAAACATGTAAAGAACAACTCATAGTCCCATAAAAATACTGGTGTACACAGACTTTTTCATGCTAGTGTATATAAACAGAACATAAATTGTCTTTAGAGAATAGGTTAGCTAGCTAGCATATATAAGAAGCCATGCCCCATTTTCAAACATAAATGGTCTTTAAAGAATAGGTTCGCCTACGACAATTTTTGGTTGATTTTGATGAACGTTCAAGTATGAAATCCCAAATGTTTACATTTCAAGATGTTTCATATGAAATCTCAAATCAATTATAACCGCCTAAAACGCCAAAAATTCAAAAAAAAACCTAACAATCCAACACAATTTGCAGCTAGCCAGCATGGACAAGTCGGGGTACATGATTAATTTGCAACATTTGTGGCAATTTTTGCCTTCTACTTGTTTAGTGTTTTGCTTGTTGCATGCTTGCATGTCTGTCTGTCCGTCTTCATGTACGAGTATTTGGTTGCTCGCTTGCTAGCAAGTCAACAACCAACCACCGCCACCACATGCACTTGTTGTAATCTCTGGTGGCAAAGAAAAAATAAAAACCAAACACAAAAAAAAAAACGCCAGCCGCAATCAGTAATGCAGGTCAATGGACTTGGTGCATAAAAAAAAACACAAAACACCAGAGATCTTAGATAAACTTACGGCATATCAAAACTTAGCCATTGAGCGGAACACAACTGAAAAGCTCATTAAAATTTGGCAACAACATTTCGTAATTAGGACCCTTTTATAGAAAAAAAACACATTTTGTAATACTAACAACCAACTCTAAGGTCTCTCGTGGGAATTTGGTTATAGACCTTTTGTTAAAGGGGAGGAAAATGAAAACTTTGGGAAATAAAATTCACATCATCTTGTTTTTTGCAATAGTGATGAATAGGCAAATTAGTTTTGCAGATGTATGATTTTGTAATTCAACAAAACATAAATAAAAAACGAGTAAAAGCGCATTCAAAACGGCTGGGACGAGTCTTATATACCCTCCATCATTAACATCGTCTCTGTCTAGTTCTTTGCAGCATTTCCCTTAGTAATGGGAGATCTTAACAAGAAAAAGCTTTTGATAGCAGCACTAATAAGATATTTAAACAACTAAAAACATGTTAAGTTCGGCCGAGCCGAATCTTTGAAACCCACCACCATGAACCGATTTGGACCGTACTTCTACACAGTTGTTGCAAGTCATAACAGAACATTACGTGCAAAATGTCAGCCCCATCGGATGAACATTGAGGCTCCAGGGGTTTGAGAGGTTAAATCAGGATATCGGTTTATATGGGAGCTACATCAGGTTATACACCGATTTGAACCGTACTTGGTATGATTGTTAGAAGTCATAACAGAACCCTTACTTGCAAAATGTCTGCTCAATCGGATAACAACAGCGGATTTTTGGGGCTCAAAATGTCAAATAAGGAAATCGGTTTAAATGGAAGCTACATCAGGTTATAGACCGATTCGGACCATATGTGCAAACTTTCAGCTCAATCGGTTCATCATTGCAGCTGCTAGGAGCTCAAGAGGTTAATTCGAAGGAGCTGTACCCAAAACTGAAACCATTTGCAATCCCCAAAAACCTACGTCAATAGGAAGTATCTGTGCAAAATGTTGTACAGCTAGCTCTATGCGTTCTACCGGTATCGTGATTTCCACAGACGGACGGACATGGCTAAAACGACTTTATGTGGTCGCAGATCAATATTTCGAGGTGTTACAAACGGAATGACTAGATAGTACACCTATGGTGGTGGGTATAGAACACTCAGACCATATTTACGTAAATGTAGCAGTAACCTGGCTTTTTCAAATTTGAGGACCACCGTAGCACAGAGGTTAGCATGTCCGCCTATGACGCTGAAAGCGCCTAATTCCGGTGACTTTTGTAAGGTACTATGCCATGAAAAACTTCTCTCCAAAGAGGTCTCGTACTGCGACATGCCGTTCAAACTCGTCTATAAAAAGGAGGCCCCTTATCATTGAGCTTAAACTTGAATCGAACTGCACTCATTGATATGTGAGAAGTTTGCCCCTGTTCCTTAGTGGAATGTTCATGGGCAAAATTTGCATTTGCAACCCGGCTTTTGAAGAAAGCAGCAAGATCCGATGTTTGCCCCTGTTCCTTAGTGGAATGTTCATGGGCAAAATTTGCATATGCAATCCGGCTTTTGAACAAAGCAGCAAGAGCCGACGTGTTGCCAATGGTTTACAGCTAATCTGCCGAATGCATAGTTCATACCCAATGATGTGAACCTGATCACAAGAAAGAAAACTAGACGACATTACACTGAAAATAAAAAGATGAATCTCAATACTAGTTAAAATTAACTAATTTGAAGGAAAATTTTACTAAGTCTCGATATAATGTACTCATTGTGAGTTCAATAATTACTTTAAAATTAGTAAACACTTTTAACTAACATCCACTTCAAATTTTTCTTCCAAAATGTGTAAAAGTTCAAAACTAAAATCTCAAAACCATTAAAACCATGGAAAAACAAGTACCTCGAAAAAATGTAATCAACTGAGTTACATGTAGCAGAAACCCGTCTTAGAACAAGGCAAGCTGCAAAAGCTGGCGACTTTTCAATGATTTAAAAGTTTTTTTTTTTTTTGCGGCACTCAAAGAATTCATTACCGATGATGGGAGCATGGTCACATTAGACGGCATTACACTGAAAAAAAGTCTTCCTCAACACTAGTTAAAATTAACTAATATCATGGAAATTTTTACTACCGCTAAAGAGTAATATACTCATTCTGAATTCGTTGCATTTCTTCAGTATAAGAAAATCATTCCATCAATTTATTTTTTTTTTATTTCGAAAAGTGAAAAATGGGCGATATTCTTTCATCGTATGGACGCTATAACTAATCCTGAGGTGATTTTCATGAAGTTCGGCAGCGGTGTTTAGTTGGATAATAAAACAATAACTGCCGACTGTATATGACCCTAAGCCTACCCTATAAGTACAATTCTGAACCAATTTGTATGGACCTCGGCGATCCAAATATGTTCAAACTGTAATAACTACGGTTGGCAAATGATAACATTTTTGCAAATTACCCAAAATCTGACAAACATATATATGGAGGAAAGCGTGTTGCAACATTTTGAAGTGATTGGTCAATAAATGCGCTTGCAGTGGCTCTTGGAGTGAAAATCGGGCGATATACATATATGACAGCTATATCTAAATCTGGACCGATTTCTATGAAATTCACCAGTAATATTAAGGGTCATAGGAAAATCATTTCTGCTAAATTTCGGGAGAATCGGCTTACAAATGAGCAGCTGATTGCAATATTTCTAAAATTCGGACGAACATATATATGGGAGCTATATTCAAATCTGAACTTATTTTTTCCTATTTCAAAAGGTTTCGTCTCTAGGCCGAAAAACATGCCTGTACCAAATTTTAAGACGATCGGATGAAAATTGCGACCTGTACTTTGCTTGCAACCTACAGTCTACTAATTCCTTAACTGCAAGGATATCCGCTTGATACACGCGGGTCACCTTATCGATACACCCAGCTCTTCAGGGTACTCCCCAAAGTCTACATGGTCGTTCAGTCTGACAAATGCAGTATACAGGTTTTTCGTTAATCTAAAATTTAAGGGAAAATCACGCCTTATAAGGTGAAAAAAAGCTATGACTTACCGCAATTTTACTTAGAAAAACAACAACATCCTTTATGTACAATTAGAGCACATTAAATTAAAAAAATTAATAAAAATCTAAGATGAAAGGGTTTTTGATATTGATGTTTGGGGCCAAGTGTTTGGAGAGCCGAACTACCCTCAAAAGACCTCTACAAACAGTAAATTTTTACCGACCATGAGAAAAAGGGACTCAAATTAAAGATATTTGGAAAGTTCTTTAGAGTTGACATGCAAATCATGTATGAGGTTGCCACCACGGCTATAAGAGTTAAGGCGATGGCAGAGTGGATATTAGATAGGAGCAGGACACCTCATCGCGCGATAATTGAGGCGACGATGGGAGACCTGAATGGATTGGGACAGTTCTGTGATCGGATAGTTGCGACGATACTTGGGGTCCAGTGCGAGACACTGTTGCCAGTGGTACAGTGTTGAATTGATGGAACTTTCCATCTTGTATTGTCATCCGGTAGTGCATGCTATACGAATCGATCAAGGCTAGAGAACAGAACACGCCTGGGCTTCTTCATTGAGCATCCAGAGTCTGAGTTCTATTTCTGCCTGTATGACCGTGTTATGGTCAGCTAGAGGGGCGATAACGGTATGCGTGAAGTTGTACGTTCTTAGAGCGAAGCCGTCGAGTATGAATATCTATTGGGTTGCCCAAAAAGTAATTGCGGATTTTTTAAAAGAAAGTAAATGCATTTTTAATAAAACTTAGAATGAACTTTAATCAAATATACTTTTTTTACACTTTTTTTCTGAAGCAAGCTATAAGTAACAGCTGATAACTGACAGAAGAAAGAATGCAATTACAGAGTCACAAGCTGTGAAAAAATTTGTCAACGCCGACTATATGAAAAATCCGCAATTACTTTTTGGGCAACCCAATATAAGGATACAAAGTCACCAAATCAGCGCAATCGCAACCAGGATGATATGATCATTGACGTTCTTGGAGTGTAGGACGACTAAGCTGTGACTAAGAGACTATCGCACTGAGGATTGAGATCGAAAAAGACAAGAAAAATGTGCCGTTTAAAACAGGGTAGGAATAACTTTATCGTCTCGATATTCTGGTCGTCAGTCTGTAAAAATCAAGACAGCAATTGCACGCGTTAGCTTGGTGGTTGGGTATGGCAAATGGGCCATATCGGCTCAGATTTAGATGTAGCTACCATACTAATTGGTCCTATGACTTGACTTCTTGAGCCCCTACAAGCCGCAATTGCTATCTTATTGAGCTGAAATTAGTTTTATGTTACGACTTCAAACACTCATGCTAGAAATGGCACACATCGGCGTATAAGGGTTTATAAGATTGGTTTATTTGGAAGATATAACACCATATTAACCAATCTTTCGATTTGACATCTTATGCCACTGCAACCCGCAATTATCCGATTCAAACAACCGTACCAAGTATAAATCTATTTGAACCTTACTTGGCACGGCTGTTGAAAGCCATAGCGAAATTTTATGTAAAAATTTCGGGTGGTAATTGCGTTATATGGCAGCTGTAACAGGTTATGAACCGATTTCGATCATTCTAGGCATAATTATGGGAAGTCAAAAAACCTCATTTCAGCCAAAATGGATAAGAATTATGCCCTCTAGCGGCACAAGAAATCAAGATCCCAGATTGGTTTATATAACAGCTATATCGAACGACACCATAGCGCATAGGTTAGAATGTCCGCCCATGGCGTCGAACGCCTGGTTTCAAATCCAGGCGTGAAGATTAGAAACATTTTCAGCGGTGGTTATCTCCTTATTAATGCTGGCTACATTTGTGAGGGATCATGCCATGTTAAAACTTCTCTACCAAATGATGTCGCTATGCGGCATGAAAAAAGAGGCCCCTTATCATTGAGATTAAACATTAACCGGACTGCACTCATTGATATGAGAGAAGTATCCCCTGTTCCTAAAATGGAATGTTCATTGAAAACTTCATTGAAATATTAGTATTATATCGAAACTCAAACCGATATGACCCATTTACAATCCCAACCGACCTACACTAATAGAAGGTATTTACCCAGATTTACTCCTTCGCCTAGCGCCTAGCGCCTGGCTTTACTCCTTCGGAAATTAGCGTGCTTTCGACATTCGAACCGAGATGATGTGCAAAATTTCAAAGCCCTAAGTGGTCTTTACAGGCCTTTAAAATTTAACTTAATGTCGGGCTGCCAAATTTTCATTTAGTAAGTGCTCGAATATCCCCTGAAAGCCGCAATAGCCGCAGAAAGGGGCCACATCAGAAAATTAATTAAAAAGTTATAGAGTTTGGAAGTTAAAACATGTAAAAATGACAGCCCGACAAGATGTTCGATAGTTCGAGGTGACCTACTTTAAAAGAATGACAAGAAGTCGCCGGACCACCTAGGGACTTAAAATATTGCAAACCATCTCTGATACCTACAATAAAATGCCTCCGAAAATATCTAACCAGATTATAGTCAATGTAGCAGTCACTCAACTTAAGAACTTAAAAATGTTTCAGCTTCTCTGCACCACGTAACAAGTTTTCCCAACATTGGTTTCAGATAGTAAAAATAAGACACTTCAAAAAAATCTGACCAGATAAAAGCCAAAGTAGCAGCTACGCCATTTATGAACAAGGCAGCAAGAGCCGACGGATGACCAATGATTTATCATCCTATCTGTTGCAGCCAAAGAATTCATAACCAATGATGGGAATGTGGTGACGAAGACAAAAATTAAAAAGCATTTCACTGAAAGTGAAAAAATTCAACCTTAACACTAGTAAAAATGAACCAATTTTTAGGAAAATTTAACTTAAATCAAAGAATTGTATATTCATTATCAATTTAATAATTTCTTTAACATTAGTAAAAACATTTTACTCTAAATTATTCTAATTTTTACTTCCCACAAGTAAAAGAGACAAACTTAAAACATGGAAAAATGTTCTACTCATGTCAACATCTACTACACCTTGAAAAATGTCGCATATTTGATTCTATTACTATAAATTACTTCGAAATTAAAAAGTCTCATACCACCCTCATATCCCATTAACAATAAATCATCATGTACCACTCAACATCGTCACCAGCATTGCTTGCAATCAACGTTCCAAAGAAGTTAAAATACAAAAATGCTTGAATGCAGCCAATTCTCCGGTGGCAAACAAAAACCCAACATACCACACGTACCACATTCGAAGGAAACTCATGGGCATGGAAAATATGCACTCTCAGCATTCGAGGTAATCAAACATCAACAGCAACAACGACAACGACAACAACAATGTTTGTGAAAATCATGAGGAAGGAAAAAATCTAGGAAAAATGATTGCAAACAAAACCAAAAACAATGGGAAAACTATGAAAGACGGTGCTCAGCCATGGCTGATATGGCTTCCATAGTGTTGTGAAGTACTTGTTTTTTTCCTGTGCAAAATTCCAAGAAGCCAACAACGAAATTTCTTAAAGCTCTATTGCAGGGCATTAAAATTACATAATCATTGAGATTGCTGAAATTTTGTGAATTGTGAGTCAAAACAAAATATGCGCCACAAAATGAAACCAAGAAATCACATTCGAACGTTTCAGTTCAGTTCATATCCATGGATGCATGAAGGGAAAATTTGTATATAAATAAATCATTGGGAAATTGGCGTTTAATTGGCATTATCGTGAAATGTACAAAAAATCGGTACACAGAAAAAATAGCTTAGCGAATGAGTTGGAGGAAAATTGCCTAAAAGAGTGGAAAGAAAATGAGGTCCTTCAAACATAGTCCTTCAGTAAGGCGTTTCTTTTCCTTCTTTAAATCAAACTGCTCGCAGGGGATGTCCTTATACATAAGGGCAAGCTGTATATCGCTTTGGAGGAGAACACCACCAACTGCTTTTCTTTCTCCATTGCTGCCTACGCAGAAGTGAAAACCAACAGTAAGAGTTGAACTGTTTCTTAAAAAATGGAATGAGAAGAATTTTTAAATCTTGTTATTCTGTGCCACAGTGTAATCTATTTTTATGACAGATGAGAAGTAAACTTTTCCTCACTTAGTAACAATGCATGTAAAATTTATTTAAAAAACAAACTCAATTACCATGATTAAACACTTCAGATTTAATTACCTTCAACATGATATTAAAAACTACCATGCTAACTGCAGAGTAGGAGGGCAAACTTGGCAAAACTCATTCATTACAATGGATTCTGGGGGTGGTTAAGAGCAAACCGCCAAATGGCAGTGTTGTAGCAAAAAATTTAAAACAAAAATCGATAAAACATTAACAACAGCAACTGAGAGTGTAATAACCTAAATGAGATGCGATTTTTTTACCAACCATATGTGTTCTTCACTTTACATAAATTTTCCTTATTTGCATTGTAAATAGGCTTTTTCTGCTACATACACACCATTGAAAGGGCATTGCCCATTGACTTGTTTTATGCAATAAAATCGTCATAAAACCAAACCAAGGTCCTCAAGCTAATTATACAAAAAAAAAAATTTTGAAACCTCCACTTTGACCACATGCAAAAATGCCTATGAATCAAGTGTGAACTTAATGTACACTCAGTGCAGGGCATAGCAAACAAGTGTGATTTACAAGTAATTATTGCATGTATGAAAGAGCATTTAGTACACACCGTAATCGTCATGGGTAAGCACAATAAATGGCTATAATACTAGACTGTTTTAGTATTATGACTGCGGAAGCTTTATTTATAACTCTTTTGCAAGGCTTGGTGTTAGACTACACTGAGGTGCCAAAAAATTACATATTTTTCCACGTAAATGTTTTCTACACCGTTAGAGGAAAATTAAAAGAAAACAAGTACAAGCTTGATAAGTTCGGCCGGGCCGAATTTATGAAACCCACTGCCGTGGATTCTGCTAAATTTAGTTGAAGGGCATATTTTTATTCTCCATACCAAACTTCTGTCAAACCAGCAAAAATTAAAGCTTCTAGAAACCGAACAAAGATGATCGAGAAACCGGTTTACATGGCAGGTATATCCGGTTATAGACCGATTCGAACCGTACTTGGAACAGTTGTTGGCAGTCTTAACACAACACTACATGCAATATTTCAGCCAAATCGGAAAAAAATTGCGGCATGTAAGGACTCAAGAAGTCAAATCGGGAGATAGGTGTATATGGGAGCTATATCAAGTTATAGACCGATTCGGACCGTACTTGGCACAGTTGTCGGAAGTCTTAACAGAACATTGCATGCAAAATTTCAGCGCAATCGGACTTGTAAGGGCTCAAGGAGTCAAATCGGGAGACCGATTTACATGGGAGCTATATCGGGTTATACACCGATTCGAGCCGTACTTGGCACAGTTGTTGGAAGTCATAACGGAACACCACGTGCAAAATTTGAGGCAAATCGAACAAAAATTTTGCCTTATAAGGACTCAAGAAGTCAAATCAGGAGATCGGTTTATATGGAAGCTATATCAGTTTATAGACCGATTTGGCCCGTACTGGTAACAGTATTTGGAAGTCTTAACAGAACACTACATGCAAAGTTTCAACCAAATCGGACAAAAATTGCGGCTTGTAATGGCTCAAGAAGTCATATCAGGAGATTGATTTATATGGGAGCTTTATCAGGTTATAGTTCAATTCGGACCTTGTTGGAAGTCTCAACAATACACTCACATATTTTCGTCCCATTTTGACTAAAATTGCAAAAATGTGTGACGTGATCCTCACGAAATTTGGTATGAATAATTCTTTTTGCACTCTTGAGATCATTATTGGATTTCATCGAAATAACTTCCAACAACTATGCCAAGTACAGTCCAAATCGTTCTATAACCTTATATAGCGCCCATATAAACCGATCTCCCGATTTTAGTTCTTGAACCACTATAGGGCTCAATTCTTATACATGTATATTTGGCTGACATTTTGCACAATGACCTCTACTATGGTCTCCAACATCCAAACCAAGTATGGTCCGAATCGGTCGATAACCAGAAATAGTATGGTGTGTTTTCTGATCACTTCTATGTATGATCCAAATTGGTTCAAAACTTTGTATACCTCCCATATAAACCAACCTCAGGTTTTGACTTCTTGAGCCTCCAGACGGCGCATTTCTTATCCGATGACTGACATTTCACATGAAGTCTTTTGTTTTGACTTGCAACAACTATACCAAGTGTGGTCCAAAACTTTATATAGCTCCCATATAAACCTATCTTCTGATTTAACTTTTTGAGCCTCTAGAGGGCGCAATTCTTGTCCGATTTGGCTAAATTTTGTTTTTACGGCTTTTCGAAGTACCTTCCACATACGTGCCAAATTTGATCTGAATCGATCCATAACCTGATATACCTCCCATATAAACCGATCTCCCGACATTACTTCTTGAGTCCCGATAGGGGTCAATTCTTATAAAATTTGGCTAATATTTTGCACAATGACTTCTACTATGCTCTCCAACATCCAAACCAAATGTGGTTCCGAATCGGTTGATAAACTCAAATAGCTCCAATAGCATGGCAATTTTTATCCATTATACTTTGTTTGGCTATAAAAAGATATCGGGCAAAAAACTTGACAAATGCCATCCGTGGGGGAGGGTAAATAAGATTCGGCCTGTCCGAACTTAGCATTTAGTTGTCTATCTTAGTTTATTTCCACTGTACGTCCGTCGGCCCATCGGTTTGTCTGTCCGTCGATTAGCTCTGTTCGTCGGCCCATCGATTTGTCTGTCCGTCGGTCCCTCTTATCTCCTGTCTCTCCGCCTGTCTATCAGTCTGTCCGTTTATCTGTCCGTGTGCCTGTCTGTTCTTCTGTCTATCTGTCTTTCCATTTGTATATCAGTCTGTTCCTCTGTCTATCCATCCTTTTATTTGTCTGTTAGTCTTTCTTCGTGTCCGTTTGTCAGTCAGTATTTTCAGTTCGTCTTTTCTGAACCCGTGTGGTTGTATATCTCTCCTTCTATCCGCCTATTTGTCCTTTGTCTGTGCATATCTCTGTCTTTCCGTCTGTCTATCCACCTGTCTGTCTTTCTCTCTGTATAGCTGACTGTCTGTCCGCCTGTCTGCCCGGCTGCCCGTATGTCTGTCAGGCTGTCTGTCTATGCATCTGTCTGTACGTCTATCTGTCCGTCCGTCTGTCTTTGTTTTTATTTTTTGCATCGCTGAAGTTGTGGAATCTTCGATAGATGTTTTCAACCCGTACCTAAAATCATGCATGATTTCTACGTACTTAACCACACCCCAATCTCCTATCCCCGATCCCCGCGGAACTGCCACATGGTATTACTTCGTGGAGGCCAGCTCTATTATAGCCTTGCTCCATTTTTTTCAGGCACTATCTGCACATTGCTAGCTCTGTGTTGCTTGTAAAGCCTTTCAGGCGATCTCTTCCTCATTCAGTCTTTTGTGCACTATCGTTATCTACTCGTCTATTGCGTTCCAATGCTTCTCCGATTCTAGCATGATGGTTTCTATATTGTCCGTCATTAGCTGTTTATTTATGGAAGACTCCAACATGTTGCTACCTATGGCGAATCCTGGACATGTAAAAACCACATGCCCTGCGTCCTTCTCCATCGTAGAGCAATTTGGGCACCGTGAAGAGGTGTCATATCCGAAGCGATACAGGTAGCTTCGGTAGCAACCATGACCTGCCAAAATTTGGGTCAGGTGGAAGTTTAGCTCCCCATTGCTTTCGCATTTCGGTCCGTCTGTCTGTCTCACCGTTTGCCTGTCTCTCCGTTTGCCTGTCTATCCGTCTGTCAGTCTATCCGTCTATCAGTCTATCCGTATGTCTGTCTATCCGTCTGTCTCTTTCCATCTGTCTGTTTTTCCGTCTCTGTCTATCCGTCTGTCTGGTTTTGCGTCTCTGTCTATCGGTCTGTCTGTCTTTCCCCCTGTTTGTCCGTCTAACCGTTGGTACGTTCATCTGTCCATCTTTACATCCATTCGTCCGTCTCTTCATCCATCCGTCTGTTTGGACATTTGCCAATCCATCCGTCTACCTTTACGTCCGTCTGATTGTCCGTCAATCTGCTGTCCGTTCAATTTGTGCACAGATCGTTTTTTGGACGAATTTACAGTCATGTGCCACAATGCCAAGACTACGCTCAGAGAAATATGTTAGTAAAAACAGTAAAAATGTTTGCTGTGACAACAAAAAGTCTGCTGAAATGGAACAGCAGTAATTTTTTGCCAAAGCAGCAAACATTTTCTGCTGATTACAGATGAAAAATTTTAACTGTAGCCTCTAAATGTCAAAAATACTTTAAATACTTGTACACGGGCGTTAAATCTTCTCTTAATTTTCAAAGGTTTCAGAACACAATTTTACTAAACTTCCTGCAATTTAATAACGATCTAGCCATGTCCGTCCGTCTGTCTGTTTAAATCACGCTACAGTCTTTAAAAATAGAGATATTGAGCTGAAATTTTGCACAGATTCTTTTTTCGTCCACAAGCATATCTTCATATAGCCCCCACATAGACCGATCCGCCGATTTAGGGTCTTAGACCCATAAAAGCCACATTTATTATCCGATTTAGCTGAAATTTGGCACAGTGAGTTGTGTTGGGCCATCTGACATCTTTCTTCAATTTGGCCTAGATCGATCCAGATTTGGATATAGCTGCCATATAGACCGAATTCTTGATTTAAGGTATTGGGCCCATAAAAAGCGCATTTATTGTCCGATGTCGCCGAAATTTGGGACAGTGAGTTAAGTTAGGCCCCTAGATATCTTTCTGGAATATGGACCTATCTCTCGATTTAAGGTCTTGGGCCCATAAAAGGCGCATTTATTGTCTTATTTTGCCGAAATTTGGGACAGTGAGTTGTGTTAGTCCCTTCGACATCTCTCTTCAATTTGGTTCAGATCGGTACAGATTTGATATAGCTGCAGACCGATCTCTCGATATAAAGTTTTGGGCCATAAAAGGCGTATTTGATGTCCAATTTCGCCGAAATTTGGGACAGTGAGTTGCGTTAAGCTCTTATACAACTTTCTGCAATTTTGCTCAGATCCTTCCAGATTTGGATATACTGCCATATAGACCGATCTCTCGATTTAAAGATTTGGGCCCATAAAAAGCGCATTTAATATCCGATTTCGCCGAAAAACTGGGACAGTGAGTTGTGTTAGACCTTTCGACAGCCCTCTTTAATTTGGCTCAAATCGGTTCAGATTTGGATACAGCTGCCATATAGACCGATCTCTCGATTTAAAGATTTGGGCCCATAAAAAGCGTTAGGCCTTTCGACAGCTCTCTTCAATTTGGCCCAAATCAGTTCAGATTTGGATATAGCTGCCGATCTCTCGATTTAAAGTCTTGGCCCATAAAAGGCAAATTTATAATCCGATTTCGCTCAAATTTGACACAGTGACTTATGTGGGGCTTTTCAACATCCGTGTCGTATATGGTTCAGATCGGTCTATATTTGGATATGGCTACCAAAAAGACCAATATTTTGCTCTACAAAATTGAACAATGTGATTTGCACTTATTAGACCAGTCAATATCCGAGTCGAAGTTGGCCCAAATCGGACCATATTTCGATAATGTTTCTATATGGGCAAATATTAAGCATTTACACCGTATTATGACGAAAGGTGGTTTACATATATTCCCGAGGTGGTGGGTATCCAAAGTTCGGCCCGGCCTTTGGATACCAAATTTTTTTCATATCTTAAGATTTGTCAAACTGGGAAAAATAATCCGTAAGTTAAATTTTTTACTAATTGTAATGTAATTGATTCTTAACTATGCGTCTTAGTATCAAAGATGAAATTCTTTTAATAACAATACAATATTAACTTAGTTAAAGAAATATTAAAGCTATAGAAAAAGGAGTTTCCCGGTATAAGTCCGATGGTGAATATGGCCCTTATGTTATAAAAGTAAAGATGCTGGCTTTAAAATTTTACAAAAAATATAAGAAATTGGGAGTAATTTGTATAGTAAATTTAGATTCAGTCACTTAGTGAGATTCGAAATGAAGTATTTCATCCGCATAACATAGCGACATAAAATCATTCTCGAATTGTTGGTTCGAAATCGTGACAACATATCAAAGATAGCAAAGCATAAATTCTTAAATTTTTAGTAATCTTTTTTTGTGTGTAGTTCAATATCTTCAAACATTCGTTAAGCTGTAGAGCGATTGGGGTTAATATCCTCAAAGCTATCAGCGGTCTAAATCAATTGATAGCTATCATCTGACAATGCCTTGTTTTATGGCATACCAAAGATCCTCAAAGAGATTTTTGGCATTTGTTTGCCGATATATTTTGTATGAACATTCAAATTTGATTTTAGCACATTGTGATAAATAAATAAATGAATTTTATACAACCATCTCACATTTATTGTTAATAATTAAAATTGCGTTTTAGCGTTGTATGGGAACACTTCATCTAGAGTTGAATGGTGTTGCTGGCTATTGATTTTGTTTTTGGATTATTGTGATTTTTTTTTGCTAACAGGTTTCTTTATGACTTTATTCGGGGGAAATCATCAGTTAGGCCATCGTCGCATCAATGACATGGCAATTAGAAAGCCGACTTGATTTGGACCTGTGTGATTTTTTTTTATTGACTGGAAATTTGGACTGGCGCACTTGAAACCACACTTGAAGTTGAAAAAAGAAAGAACATGGGATGAAACAAAAAAACAGGAATATGATTTTTGTTTCTTAAAACTTTGAAACAATAATATAACAAATTATTTTGAGAAATTATGTTATTAATTGTGAATAAATGATGCCAGACATGAATGAATAACAATATATAAAGTTTGATATTATATATATTATATTTTCTAATTATATCTCAAAAAAAGTGAACAATATCCTGTTGTCCTGGTCTCAAATGAGACCAAATAAAATTAAGCTCAAGTAGCAAAAAACATCGTAAAATTAATTTGTAATCTAAGCAACATTTAAGAAAAACACTTAAACTGTATTTTGGGGAGTTTTTGGGCGGGCCCACTGACCCTAACTTTTGTATATCAGATGTGTGCTTTACTCTCATTTACCTTTCATTTGAGTCCCATATTACAACGATTGGTATATATGGCCGTTTTGGGAGGGGCTTTGGGGTTGGGACTGACCCCTTAAAAATTTTGCCTCAAATATTTTTATCAGATTCGTATTCTACTTTTAAATAACCGTTTGGATGGCGCATTCCCCCTATGTTCTTGACCCTTACATAAATTTCTTATGAATTTTTAGACTATTTGTATACCATCGACCCAACTCTTTTGAGGAATTTTTGGGGTGGGACGGTCCTCTTGTTTTATACCCACCACCATAAGAAGGGGATATATGTAATCATTACGTTTGTCACACCTCGAAATATTAATCTAGGATCCCATAAAGTACATATATTCCTGATTGTCTCGATATTCTGAGTCGATCAAGTCATGTCCGTCCGCCCGACCGTCCGTCTGTCGAAATCACGAAAGCGGTCCAACACATAAAGCTAGCCGCTTGAAATTTTACACAGATACTTAATATTGATGTAGGTCATTGGAGATTGCAAATGGGCCATATCCGTTCAGATTTGGATATAGCTCCCATATAAACCGGTTTTCCGATTTGACTTCTTCAACACCCGGAAGCTTCAATTTTCATCCGATTTAGTTAAAATTTTGCAAATAGTGTTCTGTTATGTCTTCTAACAACTGTGTCAAGTACGGTCCGTTTTGGAAGTCGTGGAAGGGGCCCCTTGACATTTAACTCCTAACATTTTTGTCAGATTCGTATTTTACTCCTACAAACATTTCATTTAAGTCTTATATTGTACCAATCGGTCTACATGCCCGTTTGGATGGGGCGTTCCCCCCATGCTTTTGACCCTAAACTTAAATTTCTGATGTATTTTTGGTTAAGTAATAAAGAATTTGTTATCTAAGCAACATTTTGGAAAAACACTTAGCTAACCATCGGGCCATCTTTTTTGGATAGTTTTTGGGGTGGGGCGGACCAGCCACATTTGTCTCTTAACTTTTTTTTACCAAATTTGTACTGTGCTCTATCTTTCTTTCTTTAAATCTTTCTTTTAAATCCCATATTGGACTGCGGATAGTTACCTACCTTGGCTGAGAGGGCGAAAGGGCGGGTTAGGCTTTCAGGCATTAACATTTTTATAGGTGGATCGAAGATGGAAAATAGAACAGGGTATGGTATCTGTTGTGGCAAACTCGATAGCAATGTCTCCTGCACATGAGGGGTGATTCCACCATCTTTCAAGCAGAGGTGTATGCGATGGCTGTAACAGCGGAACTTGTGTTGTCTATGAATATCGAGCGATTAGAAATGCATATCTTCAGCGACAGTCAAGCGACATTGAAGGCGTTTACGCCTCCAAGGCGTTGCCACGCATTCAACCTATGCTGGGTTCCGGGGCACAAAGACATAGAGGGAAATGCGAAAGCCGATGTATTCGCTAAGTCTGGAGTGAATCTCTTCTGGTGTCGGTTATGGATTTATATCCTCCCCTCTCGCAAATATTTAATGGTCTCAAAGAACGCTACAAAGAAACTTGGTTGAATCGCTGGAATGCAAGCGTTGGTTGTGAGCAAACAAAGCTGATGTGGGACGAACGTTCGAAGCAGAAAATAGACGCTCTATTGTCAATGAAGACTATTTATTTAAGTGGGATCATTGGGATCATAACTGGACACAATAAGCTAAGTAGACATTTGTCTCGCATAGACCTTAGAAATGATGATATCTGCCGCTGGTGTCATGATATAGACGCTATAGAAGATTGTTTTCTTTCCTATGTCAATGCCCTGCACTATCTCAAAGTAGAAATAGGATAATTGGTTCTTTTTTCTTTCAGGCATTAGATGAACTCAAAGGCGTTAACCCAGTTAAATACAAGGCCTTCATCAAAGCGGCAAAGTGGTACGAGAATGTGCGTTGAAGCCTGTCTTCCAGACAGGTCTAACTGCTGAGAGAAGAGGAATAGTTCGTGAAGAATCACAATGGGTCACAAGACGGCCTAGGCTACGCTACGGCGATACTAAGATAAAAATCTTGGCATCACGCTCTTCCAACCTAACCCAACCTAACCAAAATCCCATTTTGGGATGGGACGGGCCCTTTGACATTTTACCCCTAATATTTTCATCTGCTTCGTATTCTCCACCTAAATACCTTTTATTTAAGTCCCATATTGTACCAATCGGTCTATATGCCCGTTTGGATGGGGCGTTCCCCCTATTCTCTTGACAACAAACTTAAATGACACATCTGGCTTTTGGTTTAGTATTGAAAATTAAAAAGAATAATTAACATAGATCGTTTCACCAGTTCTTGAGTCAAACATTCTTTAATTTCGCAATTTCAAGAATAGCTTTCTATTCTCACTTCAAAGAAGAGTTTCTTAAAAGGAAATATTAACTCTGCCTAAATAAACTTTATCAACACTTAATTCAACTATCCCAGTGTTTTGCGTGGAATTTATATATATATATGAAATTCAAACCATTTGTGTACGTGTTTTGTTGACGTTTTTTTATTTCGTTTTTTTTTCTTCTTTTAATTTTTGTGTTTTGTTATTACTTAGAATCAACAACAACAACCTCTCTACTCTGACATTCCCGGTATTATCCGTCTCACTGTTAGTAAATGATTTGGCAAATCCGCAAAGCTCAACAACCCGATATGTTTACGTATATTGAATATGAACTACCTACGTAAGACAATGTAAAAATATGACCATGCACAGTGGGATGAGATGGCAAAAACTGAGTAGGCTGTTTTAACTAAATCCGGTTCAGATTGTTGTAACTGTAATTTCTCTGGAGTAATTGGAAAATACAATATTTTAAATCAACAATTCTGAAGTAATAGGAATACGAATAGGATTTAGGGAAACGTAAAAATTGTATATATAGAGACTTAGATCTATATTTCGAGGTCTAGATTGACTTTAAATATCATAATGACAAAAAAATAAAGATACAGGAATCCTGAAATAGCACAAAAGAAAAAGAGAAATATGAACATTTGTAGTGTTTTTAATCCATGTATTGAGTCCTGGATTAACTTAAAAGAACACAGCGACCACGAAAATAAGAGATTTGAATACTGAAAATAGTACTGAAGTTACATGTATTCCAAAATATTGGGTTGCCCAAAAAGTAATTGCGGATTTTTGAAAAGAAAGTAAATGCATTTTTAATAAAGCTTTATGAATGAACTTTAATCAAATATACCTTTTTTACACTTTTTTTCTAAAGCAAGCTAAAAGTAACAGCTAATAACTGACAGAAGAAAGAATGCAATTACAGAGTCACAAGCTGTGAAAAAATTTGTCAACGCCGACTATATGAAAAATCCGCAATTACTTTTTGGGCAACCCAATAGTTTAAGGAAAGGAAGTGCGTTTGTACTCAAGGTGTCTAAGACTTATATATTGAGATTTAGATAAACGAAAAATAATATGGCGATCAAGTAGATGTATATTTATAGGGCTTGGGTCAATATTAAGAGGTATGTCTATAACACCCCAAAATATTTGCCTATACCTTTATTATTATTTGAAAGGAGTAGCATTAACGTTGTAAATTTTGTACCGGTATAAGGCTTAGTTAGTGGATCAATAAACATTAAGTTGAATATATACCCAGCAAAAACTAGGTAAGCACATGTCATTACATGCTGGCATACCAGTAAGCAAATTCTTGTTACTCGTGGGAATACCTATAATAAGTTAAGTAATTACTTATTGGTAATAAGAAGTTAAAGAATACCCAAAAATTAAGCAATAATCCAATTGCAAAGAAAATTTGGCTTTTAGTACCACGGTAACTTTCCTGTTCCAGAAACCGCTTCAATAATTTGGGCCAATATTTAAAAAATATAGATTGAAGGGGTCCAAAATTCTAAAGATATATATACTTGATCGCCATGATGTTGTCTTATGGTGAAGAGTACAAATATCATAAAATATTTGAAAGAAGAGTGCCTACATCTTAAAATCGTAATTTCACACCCCTTCTTTTTTCCCATTATTGCCCCACTGTGCAGCTACAACTAAACATTGCATACATCACCGGACACCAATGACACACTACTGCCTGAATGAACGAACGAAAAATCAAACCAAATGTTCAGCCAACCAAAGTTGTTGGGGTCGGTGGGCTCACTCGCCACTGTTCATTGTTTTCACCGGCATCACGTGCTTTTAACCGTTTTGTTTTCACTAAGCCAGCCGCGTAAAAAATTAAATTTGATATCCAACACCAAAGTAAGCGAGAGCACGAGAACACAAAAAACAATAAGTAAAAAACTAGAATTGTCAACAAAAGGTGGGGTGTTTATAAATAATTAAAAAAAGATACAATTATTACTAACAAAGTAACAACCCAATAATGTATAGCAATGTTATTGAAAACCGGCACCCCAAACTAAGGAGGAGGTAGACAATCATAGATATGCTTCATGTTATTGTTATAATTTACAACTAACGTTGTAAAACAACACTTTTTGTTAAAGATATCAAACTTATTTGTTAAATGCTTTTTTGGAAACTAAAAGATTTACTGACTTATAATGTCTAAGGCATTTGGAAAAAGAAAAGTTTTCGAGGTTGAATTTGTAAACAAAGGCATTACGCCAGTCTTCAAGTATGCTCAGCAGTTACAATATTTCGGCAGTGATTTAAGTTCTTAATTAATGTTTAGGCAAGTGTCAAGTGATAATTGACATCCAACAGGGATTCAACAATAAGCACGACAACCCTCATGCATGACAGATGCTAGGCCATATGATGCACAGCTCCAAATTACTCGGTCGCAATATCCCATAAAGGATAAATAAACAGAAAAATATTGCGAAAACTCTCAATTAAAAATTTAATTGAAAATAAAAACTTTTTCAAATAAAAATTAATTGAATCAATAATGTTTTTAATTGGAAACGGATTTTTATTTCAATTACGATTGTGATTACAATTTAGACAATTTTCAAACAAAAAATTAATTGATTCAATCAATTTTTTAATTGAATCAGTACTTCTTTTGAATTACCAATTAACCAAGCTCGACAACCCTGTATATTAGGCGTTCTTTTCCCAATGCATGTGTTTGTGTAATGACAGATTTTTTGTCTACACAATTACACTACTCCCATGGCATACACATGATTCAGTGCATCTTTTGGAAGTCGTATGATAGCTTCAAATGGCAAACAACGGCAACGGCTCTCGTTTTTACTCCGTGTGCCCAGGTTCGATTCCCGGAAATTTTAACCTTCATGTCTTTTTGCCTGTTAGAGCGAAGACAATCTAATTTTACAAATTTTGTTTATTTCTCTTGCGAGACGAGCTCAATGTTCGAAGATTTTTTCCAATGGAAAGCCAGAGACCGCAACACACACCAACCACTATGGGACATGCTTCGTCATTTGGTTAGAATAGTTCATCGGCCATGGTGTAAATGCTTCAAGGGCCAATTTTTGTTTTTTTTTTTTTTTGCTTAGACGTGGATACATTCCTTCACTAAGTCCCGTTCTTTTCTTACTCGATAGTTCCCGTGAAAAGGTGGCCAATCTTACAACATTCGAATCATTTTCAATGGCTCTACTAAATCCCATACTGCCACGCTAATCCTCATTAAGCCCAGATTTATAATGTCGCCATAGTTCAGGATAGAATCAGTGCATGCCTCCAATCTCCTAGTCCTCAGATCTCCCACAGTCGGACAAATGTCACGCAGAGGTTCCTATGATACGGAAAAACGCTAAGGAAGCCATGTCCCGTCAATATAAAGGCTTAAAAACCCAGACTTAAACTAAAGCCAAAGTTCGTCAACGTCTGAGCGACAGCGAACATCTATTTATGCACCTTCCATCAAGACGCAACAAAACCAGCAGCGTATTAAACCGCCTCACATCTCAATTAGCCTGCTTAGAATCGGTGAGCCGAGCCTAACGCACTAATGGGTTTCCCCTTTTAACTTTGTAAAGAACAGCCATAGAACTCACGAGTAGATCAAGCGTGCCAAACAAAATCCCAAGTGCAGGCAGAAAGTTCAAAAGCAAGTACGTCAGCATAGTCAACTTCTGACAAGAGAGCGAATTCTTCTTCCGGGCGGTCGTGCAGGCAGGAAGTACAAAGGCAAGCACACCACCATAGTCACCATCTGATAAGAGAGGATCTTTCATCTTCGCAAGACGGTCGAGACTACGTCCTGTCACACTGTTGTTTCATTAGTTGTGCAAGCTTCCTGCAACACTATTGCTTCATTAGTTGTGCAAGCTACAAACAAATCACATACATCGCACGAACAGTACCACGACTAAGACCCCAGTCACTTTTCTGAATTCCCTTCTTCACCCGATACAAGTACATCAGGAAACTCACTTTCTTTGAAACAGTCACTCCCATATATTTAATGAGTGCTACGTTTCGGAAACTACATTCGGGGTTATCGATTCCATGACAACATTGCTCAAGGGTACATTACCTAAACCTTAAAGTGTCTATTCTTGACATTTTCGTATATAACGAACATCGTATTTGGTAGGATTTCGAGATAGAATACATCAACTGCTGTGACAATTTTGCATATTAATTAAAACAGTGACTTACCAACTCCCAATAGATGCAAATTCACAATACTCGAGTGTAATACTAACCTGTAAAAAAAAGAGAAAATATCTTATATATAAAATTCAATTTGTGTTGTTTTTGTTTGTTTGTCGGTTTATTTGTTTGTTCCGTGTAGCCTCAAAAACGGCTGAACCGATTTCCTTTGAAATTTTCACAGATTGTGTAGGTTGGTCTGGGGAAGGGCCGACCCTTCCCCTTACCCCAAAGTATACACAAAAATAAAAGTGGACCGATAAGGACAATATGGGTATCAAATGAAAAGTATGCGGGAGTAGATAACGAATCTGACATACAAAATCATGTCGAAGTATAGGGGGTCACCCCACACCCACAAAAACGCCCAAAATGAGCACATTAGCCAAAGACGGATATATGGGACTCGGTTTGTTTGTTCCGTATGTAATGAAAAACAGCAGTAACGATTTTCTCGATTTTTTCGCATATTGTGTAGGTTGGTCTGGAATGAAACATAGGCCATATAATTTTTCGGTATCAGAAGGGGGACGGACTCTCCCCCTTATGCCAAAAACACAGCCCAAAATCCAAATTGGACCGAACGGGACAATATAGGTATCAAATGAAAGGTATTGGAGAGTAGAATACGAATATGGCATTAAAATTTGAGTCTAACTACCCATCGGGCCGCCCCAACTCCAAAACTCGCCCAAAGAGACATATTTGACGTTCATTTCAATATGGGGCTCAAATGAACGGTATTCGGGGGTAGATTTCGAATCTGGCATACAAAACCAGATCGAAGTATAGGGGATCACGCCATCCCTCAAAAACGCCTTTAGACCCATTATGACAATATGATAATTGGCTGAACCGATTTTCTTAAAATTTATATAGATTGTGGAAGGAAACATAGGCTTTATAATTTTTTGATATCGGATGGAAGTGGACTCTCCCCCTTACACCAAAAACGCCACCCATATCCGAAAGTGGTCCGATGGGCACAATAACAGTATCATATAAAAGGTATTAGAGACCAGAAAACGAATATCGTATTAAAATTTGGCTCCAAGTACCCAGTGCCCCCCTCCAACCCCAAAAACTCCTCTAAACAGATATATTCGAAGTTCATGTCAATATGGGACTCAAATGAAAAGTGTTAGGCAGTAGATTACAAATATGGTATAAAACATTAGGTCCAAGTAGTTACGAGGTCGCCTCACCCCCAAATACCCCTAAATGGGCATATTAGCCGACCATGGCTATATGAAACTCAAATGAAAGGTATTAGGGAGTAGATTACGAATATGACATACAAATTTGCGTTTAATTTTAGGTAGCGCTTTTCCTCCTAAAGATACGTCAAATGGGTTATTTGACACATTATAACAATATGGGACTCTAATGAAAGGTATTTGAGAGTAGAAAACAAATTTGATATCCAATTTTGGAGCCAAGTGTTTTGGGGTACGCACCCCTAAACTGAACTTAATTTCCGTTGGAAATAAAGAACGAATTTCATATCTATTTTCAGTGCAAAGTGCCGGTGTCCGCCCCAGCCCTAAAACACCCTTCAAACCAGCCATGGTAATATGGTGCTCAAATTAAAGGTATTTGGAAGTGCACCACGAATTTGATATCCATATTTGAGTCGAAATGTCTGAGGTGCCATCCCTCCCCTAATGGAAACATTACCACAAGAAACTAAGAAGTGGCAAATTCTCACTCATCAATGAATGCTTTCCGATACAAGTTTAAACTCAATGATAAGGTATCTTTTTTTATAGCCGAGTCCGAACGGCGTCCCGCAGTGCGACACCTCTTTGGGGAACATTTTTTTAATTGACCATGTGTGGCATTGTACCTCGCAAATGTTGCCAACTTTAAGAGGGGATAAACACCGCTTTGTCCGATGTTCTCGCCAGGATTTGAACGCGCTCAGCGTCATAGGTTACAATTGCACGAATTCGATATCCGCATTCAGGGCGAAGTGTCCCCACCCTAAAAAGA
Organism: Stomoxys calcitrans; assembly: GCF_963082655.1. Taxonomy (NCBI): domain Eukaryota; kingdom Metazoa; phylum Arthropoda; class Insecta; order Diptera; family Muscidae; genus Stomoxys; species Stomoxys calcitrans. The sequence goes on from NC_081554.1 coordinate 29,655,376, forward strand.
TATTAGAGGGTTAAAGAAGGCGCAGCGGAGCGGGCCCGGTTTGGCTAGTATTTAAAATCCACTATTAAAGATTGGTATGCTGACTTCAAACATGATCGTCAAGGCAATAACGATATATTTCACAGCTCTAATAATGAAGAACTATAAATTTTCCATAGTTAATTTGCTTCATAGTCTCAAGTTGTTTCAATGAATAAAAGGAAAAGTGAAACCAAGAAAACATTCCAGCATCACATTTCAATTGGTAATTTACAATGTCAAAACTCATTGCGTAAAATCAATCCAAATTAAATGTTTATGATGTAGGACTTGATTAACCTTTTACATCACTGCATAAAAATTCCAGAATCAAAAGTGTCAAAAGAAATTAAATCATTCTCTGTTATACAACAACAGTCAACAGCAGCTTCACCATATAAAAACGCATATCACGTTCAAGAGACATTCCTGCGCTAACTGCAGCCGTCACAGCAAAATACGCACCACACGTTGCTTATCACGTATCGAATATCGACTTAAACGCGTACATTTTTCTACGTAATATATTGTATTTAGTATATTTTTCTTATGATGCCTACAGTTCAGTGAAGCGCGCTCGTTGTAATGAATGACGTGGAGTTGGGTTGGTAGCAATCTTTGTTGGTGGCAAATTATTTATTTATAGCATAACACAAAAACAAGCAGACAAGAACAACAACAAAAATATATCCAATGAACTAAAGTGGAAAATTGGGCATAAAGTAATTTAATTCTCGTTGGGGAAAAACATATCAAAAGCAAATGTGCCATTTTCAATAATCGCCAATGATGGACAGCGAACACACAACACGGCAATGGCCAGCAACAGACAAGAGCTAAAGCAATGGGGCTATGACACTGGACATAAACAATTTATTTTCATGTTCTTTTTAATGGGAAAAACAAAATCAACAAAGTTGCTGCACAAATCAAAACTGTTTATTGTGATAAATGGTATAGTAGCCTCCTTTTCGCGTTAAGTGATAACTAAGCTTGCGTTAAGTTGCAATTCGAAGCGCCCAATGACCATATATTTAGCAATGACCTTAGATGACTTTTTATAGCTAGAAATTAACGATTTTTATGAAAAAATATAGCTTTTTAATAAAAACAAGTAGCAGCGAGCTAAGTTCGGCCGGGCCGAATCTTATATACCCTCCACCATAGATCGCATAAGCAAACAAAGGATGATGGATAAAAACTGCTCTGCTATTGGAGCCATATCAGATTATGCACGGATTTGGGCTAAACATGGTTTATATGTTGGCGACCATATTATATGTCACTGTACCAAATTTCAACTAAATCCGATAAGAATTGGGGGCTCAAGAAGTAAAATCAGGAAATCGGTTTAAATGGGAGCTATATCAGGTTGTGGACCGATTCAGTTCATATTTGACACAATTTCAGCCAACTCTGATAAGAATTGACCTCTCTAGAGGATCGGAAAGTTTAATCGGGAGATCGGCTTAAATAGGAGCTATATCAAAACATGGACCAATATAGCCCATTTACAATCCCAAACGACCTACACTAATAAAAGTGTGTGTGAAAAAATTCAAGCGGTTAGTTTTACTCGTTTGAAAGTTAGTCCCCATCAAAAGTTCGTAAAATTCAAAACACGTAAAGAGTGCTAAGTTCGGCCGCGCCGAACCTTATGTACCCTCCATCATGGATCGAATTTGTCAAGTTCTTTGCCCGGCATCTCTTTATAGACAAACAAAGGATAATAGATAAAAATTGCTATGCTATTGCAGCTATATCAAGCTATGAACCGATTGGGGCCATACTCAGCTTGGATGTTGAAGACCATAGAAGACGCCATTGTGCAAAATTTCAACCAAGTTGAATAAGAATTGTGCACTATAGGGGCTCAAGAAGTAAAATCGGGAGATCGGTTTATATGGGATCTATATCAGGTTATGGACCGATTCGGACCATACTAAGTACATCTATTAAATGTCATAGAAAACGTCATAGTACAAAATTTTAGCCAAATCGGATAAGAATTTCGATCTCTAAAGACTCAAGAAAATAAAATCAGTAGATCAGTTTATATGGGAGCTGTATCTAAATATGGACCATGGACCGATATGGCTCAATTACAATTCCAACCGACAACGTACAAAACGTTAGCGTACATAGCTAAATCGATTTGAAATGTCATGGCAATCAAGAATATATATGTTTAGTGGGGCCTTAGACCAATATTTCGATGTTTTACAAACGACGAATGACGATGTTAGTATACCCCCATCTTATGTTAGAGGATATAAAAAACAAACTAAGACATAAATGTCTTCCGCAAGAAATCTTGTCTATGTAATTTCGTTAAGATGTCGTTTTATTCATTATTAGAAACTCCATAAAGTGATCTTTCAAGAAGCACCATAAAGTGCTAAAGTTCAAACTTCCGACTTCAGAACTGAACTAATGAACAAACTGAACTAATGAACGAACTGAAATAGTTAACGAGCTGAACTAATGAATGCACTGAAGTAATGAACGAACTAAACAAATCGATGAATGGAACTAATGAATGAATTAAACTAGTTTATGATTTGAACTAGTGAACTAATGAACGAAATGAACTGGTGAATGAGGTGAACTAATAAACGAATTGAACTAATGAACGCCCTAAGCAAGTGAACTAACTCAACTTGTGAACGAACTCAACTAGTGAACGAACTCAACTAGGGAACGAATTGAACTAGTGAACGAACTGAACTAATGAACGAACATAACTAGTGAACGAGCAGAACTGGTTAGTGAATAGAACTAGCGAACCATTTGAACTGGTAAACGAACTGAACTAGTGAATGAACTGAACTAGAAAGCACACTGAACAAGTAAACTAACTGAACTAGTGAACGAATGGAACTAGTGAACTTACTGAACTAGTGAACAAATTTGACTAACAAAAATAATGAGCGAACTGAACTTGTGAACGATATGAATAAGTAAACGAACTGAACAAGTTAATGAACTGAACAAGTTAACGAACTGAACTAGTGAACGAACGGTACTAGTGAACGAACTGAACTAGTCAACGAACGAAACTAGTAAACGAACTAAACTAGTGAACAAACGGAACTAGTGAACGAACGAAACTATTGAACGGTACTATTCCACGAACTGAATTAGTGAACTAATGAACGAACTGATCTAGTCCACGAATAGGGAATTAGTGAACAAATCAAGTTAGTGAAAAAACTGAACTACTGAACAAGGAAAGGTTTAATAAGTTTCATCAGAATAACTGAAGGAACGAAAAATTACTTTTGTATTCTACTGTTATACAAGTCAGATTGATGTCTTCCTCAGTGCGGCTGTAGTGCACATACAAACCAACTATTAAATTCGGTTGAGTGTTGAGCAGTAGATGGATTTTTAAAATGCCATCCACCAGAACACAACACCATATAGACCACAAATATTGAATTTTAAGTTCCATATCCTGCCCAACAAAGGAAAACACCTCCCTAATTGTGTAGAGATACTTTCTCGAGACCACAACTGGAGACAATACATTTTCTTGAGGTGTCCCTCTACAGATAGATTTGTAGATCAGCAGATCCCAAGCTGACCATTACAAGTCTTCTACTTAGCGGAGACATTATGCATTAGATGTGCGACTGTGACACACAGAAAAACTATCCATGTAGTAGATGGATTTTAGAAGTGCATTTCACTAGACCATAGCATCATATAGCCATGCATCAGGACCATCTTCATCGAAAGACAAAGAACCTATCAGTGCGAAGACATAACTACATGCTGCCTAAGCCATACCTTCTGGGTTGATATCTCATCGTTTTATGGATAGGTAGCTCACGCCCAGAAGCCTTAAGGTGGATTAACATGATCTAGAGCAAGAGATTCAGCGCTTCCATAGCGAAGCGGCATATCAGGAGGTTCTCGAAAAAATTAAGACAGACACGTTAGCAAATGTGGTAAATATGGTCAATGATGTACGACCACCTTCCATTGCACCTGAAGATATTGACCTTCCATGGCAAATCTGAGTAATTCTGGCTCAATTACGATCTGGCAGATGCAACCGCCTCAACTCCTACAGAGCAAGTATTGATGCCAACGAGCAGAATGTGTGTCCCGATTGTGATGTGGCGCGACACGACTTACGTCACCTGTTTATTTGCCCAGCCAGAACCACTCAACTCAGTCCCAGATCCTTCTGGACGCATCCCACCTTAGTCGCAGAATTGCTTAGACTGGATATTCAACAGATCCAAGCAAACGAAAGATAGAACACAACACAATGCAACAACAACAACAACTATATAGCAGTATTGCCTGACAACTGCAGGTCACACTTAATGATTGTAGATATATAGGCCAAAGCGATGGATTTGAAGACCAGTCCAGTACTCTGTGCTTCCACATCTCTGCATTCAGCTTTTCTGAGCATATTATGCTGAGATTACTATCATCGGATATCGTACCAACCAACTGGATAGCGTAGCTTTTTTCGGCGTTAAGGGTAGCCCAACGGCTCCCCCTGCCTTATTAATTTTTAAATATGTTTCTGCTATTGTTTCAATGTTCCTCCCTAAACAAGTTGTTGCCATCCATTCCCAACAAATCGTAAGTCTATCGCTAAAAAACACATTAAATCACCATGGATCCCTTGTGAGTCTGTCTACAAAGCTGCCACTTCATGTCATTCAGCTAACTCTATGTTATACCAGAATGGTACCCTATTTCACGTTTGTCTATTTTCCGACATTCTGCTTCTACTTACAGAAACAATGTCCCTACCTATTATCTCTAATGGATTTTCCCAACCAAAGACACCAGCATCACCCCTTTTCATAATCAGATGACATGATGTTGTCAATGAAACTCACCAGCGAATTAGTTTTGATTCCACTATGGAAACTCTGGTTTAATTTAAATTCATGATTTTCCTCAGCAGTGACACTTAGAGCAGCGAGACAAATGACGATATCCATTCATGACATTCTGGGCAATTTATTCAAACCATGTGGGATTTCATCCAGGCAATTTGTTTGCAAAGTGGGGACCATACTTGCTTGGATATGGGTATCAAATGGTGGGCGTCAATTGTACCCTCCTCCTTATCGCAACATCCTCCATTCCATCCAAGTGAGATTATTGTTGTGTTTACGTAAAGCTCTACAACACACATGGCCAGATAGTACGCAGCATTTTTCGTATGGGGCGATGAGGAGGAGTAGTTGGAGGAGCTGCCTGCCATAACTGCCCGATATTTAGCCACGTAGGTAGAGGCGGAACACAAAACTCTGCTCTGTGCGCATTGCATTTATTTGATTTTATTAATTTAATTAGAATTTATGAGCAATTTCCGTCTATGGCTAAAGCGATTAATGACACTCTTCACTAAGTGTTATATGGTAAGCGTTGATTGCTAGGTCTTCAATCTGTCTTCCAGACAGATGTGCTTGTGGAAATAGACGATGAGGTGTTGCTGTGTGGTTGCATGGATCAATCGTTTGATCAATTTAAATGGTTAGCTATGTGTGAATTGAATTTTTATTGCAAGTTCACTGTACTTGAATATGAATATTTGTTTAGTTACGATTTAATGCCGTTTATACTATGCATTATTCCCCACAATATTCTGTAAATATTTAGCGCAATATCTTAGTTGTTGCTGTTTTTATATCCTCTTGATTTTTTTACACATTTATTTATTTAGAGCCACACGCTATGTTCGCCCGATGATCAATACTGTGGTTGAGGTTTTTTTTTTGTTTATTTTTAGCAGACAATTTTTTTTTATTATTATTAAAATTAATAACCCGACATGTGTTAATTGGCATGATATGATGAACATTTGTGAGCCTTACTCTATGTTCGAAACATATGTATTTTTTGAAAAAAAAAAAAACAAATGACCCAGTTCCTAACACCCTGTAGTGAAAAAGTGGGGGTAAATACACATAGTGTATTTAATGTGAAAAAAAATTAAGGCCACAGACTGTATGGAAAACTCACTGTAAAGCCCATGGAAAAATAGAAAAATATTGTATAAGAATTAACAGATGAAATTATAATAACTTATAACGAATAAAAACCCACCAAGTTCGAGGCCGAGCCGAAATTTGGATACCAACACCAGGGTCATCTTATGCAAATTTTGTTTGAATCAGATGAAAAATTCGGGCTCACTGAAACTTGACCTCTTATTTAGTACATCAGATTGGTACTCTACTCCAAAATACCTTTCATTTGGGTTCCATATTATATCGATCGGCCTTTGCGCCCGTTTCGTGAGTTTTGGAGGTGGGCGACCCTCCTGACACTTGGTCCCACATTTTTATGCTAGATTCGTAATCTACTCTTCATTACCTTTCAATTAAGCCCCATATTGTACAGGTTGGTATATATGCCCGTTTTGGGAGGGGAGTGCCCCCTTAACAATAAATCGGGCAACCCAACTCTAATAAATCTCGTACGCAAATTTGCCCGTGAATATTCCATTAAGGAACAGGGACAAACTTCTCATATATCAATGAGTGATGTCCAATTCAATTCAAGTTTTAAGCTCTACGATAAGCGCCTCCTTTTTATAGCGGAGTCCAAACGGTGAGCCGTAGAGCTACATCTGAATAAGTTTTTTATATGGCAAAGTACCTAAAAGTATTATCAACATTAAGAGGGGATAACCACCGATGAAAAGTTTTTCTAATGTTACTGTCATGATTCGAAACCAGGAGTTCAGCGTCATAGGCCGACATCATTTAAGCCACATATTGTTCTTGTGGATCTATATGTCCGTTTTGAGGAGGGTGCCCACTTAACAACAAATTTAAATATTGGGATAAATCGGTCCACCTAACTCTGATAAATCTCCTATTCAAATTGTAAAATTGTCCATGGACATTCTTTTAGGAACAGGGACAAACTTCTCATATATCAATGAGTGTTGGCCGATTCAATTCAAGTTTTAAGCTCAAAGGGCCTCCTTTTTATAGCTGAGTCCGAACGGTGTGCTGTAGTGCGACACCTCTTTGAGGAACAGTTCTTACATGGCAAAGTACCTTACAAATGTCGTCAGCATTAGGAGGGGATAACCTAAATCTGAACCGCTTTTGATAAAATTTTGCTTGCACACATGTTGGAACATTAAATAGAACGTCTTATGCAAAATTTTGTAGAGATCGGACCAAAATTGTGGATACTACAGACTTAAAAGACCATATTGGATGGAAGATTTGAATGTGAGCTATGTCTAAACCTGAACCTATTTTAATAAAATTATGCACACATGTTGGAACATTAAATAGAAAGTTCTGTGCAAAATTTTGTATAGATCGGACCAAAATAGCGGATACTACAGACATAAAAGACCATATTGGATGAAAGATACATATGAGAGCTATATCTAAATCTGAATCGATTTTGTTGAAAACAGCGTTCATCAAATGCGACCTGTACAATGATCAAAAGAATATAAAATATCAGATATCGAAAAAAAGAACAAATTTTGAAGTCGAGAGGTGCGGATAAGGTTTATATTTTGGTTTCATGGTTTCTTTGGGGAAACAGTACGATTTTTTAATATATTTTTCACACATAAAAATCAACCCGCCCTAATGTTTATAATAATGACAAATAAGTCTTCTTCCTATCACAAACAAAATACTTTCGTAATGTGCGGCGACCCGGACGTTTTCAACAGTTTTATACGTTCAAAGGTATTTTAACCCGAATAGAAAGTGGGTAAGAAGTTGCCTGTGAAATGAGAAAACTCGAAAACACGGAAAGATTCGGTTTTATGTTGTAAAGATAAGATAATTTCGAGACGAGGGAAAAATCGATGTTATGTTGCTTATGGGTACGTCATCAAGAAAAAAGACTAGTAGACACAACAAGAACCCATGTTATGTTGCTTACGGGTACCGCACCGCGTAAGAAGTCTCGCACGGCGTTAGCAAAATCGATTTTTTATTGCCTACGGGGGTGTCACACGTAAGAAGACTCGGAGACACAGATACTTGACTGGAAAATTAATTCAGATTCGTTCTATACTTTAAAATATATTTTGTTTGAATTATTATTTTTTTATTATTATATTATTATTTTGTTTGAAATATTGGAGCGTTCTCCTTGGCCACTTACCGCAAAAATCGTCAATTCATAAATTAATTCATCAACCATAAAAATTTGGAAATATTAAAAAAATTTAGCATTCGAACTCACTTAGGTTTTCAAGCGCTTGACCAAAGCCTCGTTCTTAAGTCTATGAGAAACAAACGAATCCACATACCGCAGTCGTATACAGTCGTAACCGCACTACTGTAATATACTTTAGTAAAAACTCCCGTTAATGTGAAACTCGATAATGAGAACAAATAATTTTTATGTTATGGCTTGAGTGAAAAAGTATTTACACGCCAATTCGCTTAAGTGCAATATCGGCTTAATGAAAATGCCTGTTAAATGCAATAGTTTTGAAATTCCAAATTTAATGTTTATATGAAACTAACATCAAATAGGAAACATCATAGATGCGGTACATTTTGCTTTAGTGAAATAGTTTGCACAATTCACTTAAGTCCAATATCGCTTAAATGAAAATTCTGCTTAAATGAAATTATTTTTAAACCTCAAATTTTACTAAAATCAGATAAATAAACATTAGAAACATTCTTCAGAGGTGGTTATCCCCTTACAAATGCTGGCGACATTCGTAATGTATCCAGTGACATTTGTAAGGTATCCAGCCAACAAAAAAAATGAGGCTCCATCTCATTGAGCTAAAATTTTAACAGAACTGCAGTCTCTAAAAAATTTTCTAAAACATAAATAGCTATTTCACTAATAATTATCTCAAAAGATTGCTTCAGAGCATTGCTCTTTTTCAACTCAAATTATATCATACATAGTTAGTATGGTGACGTAACATTTGCCTTCGCTTAACTGAAAATGAATTTCACGTATCCGAACTGCGTTTAACTGAAATTACGGATAAGTGAAACATAATACAGTCGAAACCGGATAAACGCAACGCTAAGAATATATCGATTTGGTTTTAGTTATCCGTAGTTTTCACTTTAGCGTAGTTCGGATAGGTGAAACTAGTTTCCAGTTAAGCGGTATAAGCAAAAGTGCAAGCGAATTTTTGCGTCAATAACTAATTATATATGAAATAACTTGAGCTGAAAAAGAACAATCCTCAGAAGAAATCTTTGAAACTAAAAGACAGTTACAACCATACATCAAAATATGTTTTTGCCAATTTTATTGATGACGTAAATTTTTAAAATTCCAAATAGTTTCCATAGAACTATATTTTCCACTTATGCGTTTCCAGATTCATATAAAAATGGAATTTTGGTAAAAATTTTTCAGTTAAGCGGTATTTTCTGTTAAGCGATTTTCACTTAAACGAAACGAAGAATCAACTTTCACTATAGCGTTCCACATTTACGCGATTTCGAATGTAGATACTTTTTTCACTTATACGGTTCGGACTGTATTTTGTTAAGGAATTTGTTATAGCCTCCACCATAGGATGGGGGTATAATAACTTCACCATACCGTTTCTGACACCTCGAAAAACTGGTCTAAATCCCCATAAAGTATATATATATATATTCTTAATCGCCATGACAATTTAAGTCTATGTAGCCATGTCCGTTCGTCTTATTGTCTGTGTGTGGAAAACACTCTAACTTTCGAAGGAGTAAAGCTAACATTTTGCAAAAGGTCTCTTGTTTTGATTTTCAACAACTATGCCAAGTATGGGTCAAATCGGTTCATAACCTGATATAGCCCCATATAAAATGATCTTCCGATATGTTTCTTGAGCCTACAGAGAACGCAATTCTTATCCGATTTGGCTTCTGAGCTTCTATCCACTTTGGCTAAAATTTTGCACAGTGACTTCTACTACGGTCTTCAATATCCAAACTATGTATGGTCAGAATCGGTCCGTAACCTTATATGGCTCCAATAGCATGACAATTTTTATCCATTATCCTTTGCTTGCCTATAAAGAGATACTGGGCAAAGATCCTGACAAATGGCATCCATGGTGGAGGGTATATAAGAATCGGTCCGGCCAAACTTAGCACGCATTTACTTGGTTGAAATTTCATTTCCAAGGAAAATTTTATCAAAATTAGATTTTTCGAAAATTTGTTAAAAAATTTATTTGATAGAAAATTTTGCTGGATACTTCAAATGCAAAAAATTTTCCTTCCAATTTTCATATGTACACAGAAAAAAAATCGTAAAAAAAAACTTTAATTAATAATTTAATTGAAATAACATCTTTTTCATTAAAAATCAATTGATTCAGTCATTTTTTAATTGAATATAAATATTTTTTCTAATTAAAGTTGTGATTGAAATTTTTGCTATTTTTAGCAGTTAATTTTTTAATTGAATCTGAAAACGTGTTTGAATGTTTCGTAATTTTGAATTAAAAAATTAATTGATTCAATCACTATTTAATGGAATATTAATTAATTTGTTTTCAATTACAGTCGTGATTGAAGTTTTGTAATATTCATTTAAAAACTAAATTGATTCAATCATTTTTTTAATCGAATCTTTCAAGTATAGCACCATATAGCAAGTAAATTCAATTAAAGGCTATTTTTCCCCTACAATATAAAGTGAAGGAAATTTCAATGGCCCATACGTCCCATATTTCGACAGATCTACAGCAATAACATGACAGCCGGTTCTATGTGACGGATTAACCCGATGGAGAGCTTCATCGGCCAAGGGCTGCCGCCACAGTGCACAACACACAGCTATTACAACAACAACAAATCCATAAGGCACCTCTACCCGATACCCAAAAATTCTTTGGAGAACCTCCGCGGGGATTTTTTTTTTGTATACGGGTTGGCCACAGACCTTTGCCGGAGCAACAAGTTCGGGTTCCTTCTGTGTATCAAATATAGAAATTAATTGCAATTTTTAACAAATTTCAATCAATTTTCAATTGTAACAATTGAACATTTCAAAAATTTCAATATTTTTTTTTAATTGGATCAAATAAAAAATTAATTGAAAATTTTAAAAAATTCAATAATTTTTTTAATTGGTCCAATTAAAAAGTTAATTGAAAATTTCAATAATTTTTTTTTTTTTGAGTATGCAATTTTTTAATTGAAAAAATTTCTTAATTACTTTTTCAAAAGCAGTAATTGATATTATCATTTTCGCGTTTGAAACAGTTTCAATAAAAAATTAATTGGATTAATTAATTTCGTGATTCAAACCGATTTTTATTTCTTTCTGTGCATATTCAAATTTTTATTGCCTCAACATTTTATCTATCAAATTTCCATTATTATAGAACATTTCATTAAAGCTTCATTCAAAACCTTTACTCGATTTACGCACGTCTCCATAAATTTTCATCACTTATTTCATTGGTTAGATGTACCGAGAAAGATAAGGTATTTCGTTATTTGACCAGTTATTATGTCACTCGTTTCGTTTTCACTTGAGGCCTTCAAGGTTTGATGTCATTTTGCCATTGCCTCACAATATGATGATAATTTGTAGCAATGATTTTCCCAAGTTTTGTCTAATCCACAATTTCATCGATAACAGAAAAAAAATAGATCGAGTCTGGAGAATACGTACGTTCGTTCATATATGAATCATCGCCGCCGGACATAAGCGACAGTGTGATTGACACCAAAGAATTCCACAAAAAAAAACACAGAATAAACAAAGCTAACTAAAAAGAAACGTGAATTTGGCGAAACCGCATTGAATCATGTGGGTTTTTGTTACGTTGAAATCGATGAGATGTCGTCAGTATAGTTGAAAACGACAGCTTCTTATTGGGCAAGATCGCACTTAGATGTAATCAATGGCAGGGGAAAGAGTATGTTGTATTTTTGTTGGTTGATAGAAAAAATTTTTTTTGAGTTTTTGGCTTCAGAAATTTTTGATCAGAAAGAGAGGGGAAGCGAATATGAACTTCCTTACTTGCCAAAACTCTTTATGAAGTGGAAGAATTTTATGTAATGACTAGAAAGTGGAGTAAATTCTTGTGGGTATACTTTGATCATAAAGTGAGAAGATGTATTTCAATGATATATTTCTTTTATAACACATACTACATGATTTTCATTTCACTTGGCATTCCGAATCATTTGTCTGATTTTATAAAAAATATACTTTGTTTTAATCCATCACCCCACTCATTATAGCTATTTAAAAAAATCCATCTAATCTCATTAATTTTTAAGATTTTAACACCCCAATTAATTGGTGACTAGTTGGACACTCATTGATAAAACATTTTGAAGTTTAATAACAAGAATTTAAGCATTGATACAATTTTTGGCCAGATCAGCAGCAGCAGCCATGTACTTACTTAATGGTTGTAATCTCAAACCTGTTAATAAATATTCATGATGACAAAATATTTTATATGCTATCATTGAACGTCAGGCCGTAGCTAAGCAGCAATATTGTTAGAGCCCAAAAAACAAGATTTTTTTTTGTATTAAACGAAACTAACATCTAATAAAAGTGCTGATCGATCATAAGAATCACATGATTTTAACAAGAAAATGAAAAAGTGGGGATTTGTGCGTTGCATACTGTGAAATATACACACTCATAAAAAAAGATTATTGACATGGTATTTAATCGAATTGTATTATGTTGAGATTTAATTTCTTTGATGACTCATAGTGAGTTTCGAATATATATATATTATATATAGAATATTTATAGAATATTTCTTTCTTTGATACCATGATTCTAAAAGATAGTACTATAGAAAATTTTGGCTTGATTTTAAATCGAGCTATAACCATATGATATAAAGGGTAATTTTTTATGAGTTAAGTTCTTAGGAGTGGCAGTACTGATTGATGACAACTGCGTTCAAACGTCATCTGTGAAAGTGAAAAGTGTTCAGTATACTCTGCCATTTCATCATGGAGAACTCTCAAACGAGCAAAGACTAAAAATTGTTAAAATGTATTACCAAAATTCCTGTCATACAAGAGTTACCTATGCATCCCTGATAAACGTCAGCCTGGAGAGGTTTATAAGCTGGTGGCATCATCGGCCCTTTTTCTTCAAAAATGATAGTGGAAGAAACTTTACTAGTTTGAAGACGTGTTTCATTACATCATTATTTATGTTGCTAACATGGTTTTATGCCAACGTCATCATGCCCGGATATTCTGTTGCCAGACATACCAAAACCACCGACTTGATATATAAAATCGTTGGTAGAATGTTCGGACTACATCTTGATTTGACATCTTCTACAACTTGAACGCCTACACAGCGGAATCCTTACCCGAATATAGAAAATTAGCATATGCGAATATTTTATGATCTCCAACGCCTTTACTACACAGAAAGAATTTTCCTTCATAAATGTAATGATCGGGTTTCATAACTTTTTATTCATAAATATTATGAAAAGATTTACAATATTATATTAATGAAAAAATCATAAATATTGTGAAAATTCTTAATGAAAGAAAATGTATAAATATGATCGTTTATAAAAAAAGTTCTTATATTTATGAAACTTTATTTCATACATGTAAAGAAACTTTTCATAATATTAATAATTGTTATCATAAATATAAATATTATATTATTGAAAGATGTTTTCGTAGGTATACAATGAAAATTTTCTCATTTATGAAATTTGTTGGGGGATTTTTCCAAGTCAAGTTCAAGCAAACTACGTAATGTATAATTGGAAGAGGTACAGCATTTTGCCACCATTTCTCGTTTGTTGTCCATTTTTGCTCACATGCGTTGTGTGCAAAATAAAGAATGAAAAACCACACAGATGCATACCATGTATGTTTTACATTACAATAATGCACAACATGCAGAGTTAGATCTTTGCGTCATACATTCTACGTAAAATCTTTAAGTTATTGGGTGTTTTTAACTTTGCAGTGAAGTAAAACGTAAGTACTGCCGATAATACAGTGTTTTTTGTGCAAAAAAAAGTTTTCCAACATGCAATAAACTAGAGGATACGTGATATTTCACTAGAATTCCATAATGTAACAAGTCACCTTTTCATTTTTAGGAGCATTCCTGTACGAGGAATTGAAGCATAAGAACTTAGTTCATAATTTGCAAAGAGAAGCCATTGATAGGCCATCAAAATTAACATAAAAAAGGTAACCGTGAAACAATATTTTTTTTTTCAACTGTGGAACACTTTTGTTCGTGTACAGCGTAGGTTTTATGTATCGGAACGATCCGGCCTTCCCAGAAGCTGGTCAAGAATCGCTTCCCACCTTCCACTTACAACAACAACACAGTACCTAGATTTATGTATAAATTTTATCTTAATAAATTTAACTAAATATCCAAGCCGTTGGTTTTATTTTTCTTTTTATAAATATAATGAAAACAATTTATAAACGGCAGAAAAGGGTTCCTTTAATATAATAAATATTATTAAAAATTTTATGAAATTTTTTCTTAAATGTTATGAAAAATACTCATGAATGTTATGAAAGCTATTCATAAATGTTATGACAAATTTCCATAAGCTATATGTTTGATTTTCATAAATATTATGACATGTTTCAGTGAATTGAGATTTATGTAACGAGTTCCATAAATGTTATGAAAAGTTTCATTGGGATGTATTTAAACATTTTTTTCATAAATATTATGACAAAATCATTAATATCATGAACATATTTCTTTATGTGTAGACTATGTCTTGGGACTTAACACCACTAAAAAGTAAGTTCAAGACGAATAATTCGTATGCATTTTTGCATTAAGTGCTTGAACTCCAATTATTTTTGGGGTGTATTATTTGCTGCTCATACAAAAATCAAGTTCAATTCCAATCGCTGCCCGTGGAACACAATCTGCCTAAGCCTAAGCGCGAAGCTGTGGCTTTTTTGTTTATCAAATATAATATTTAAAACCATCATCCGGTATTTATAAATTTAATGTTACTTGAATGACTTCTTAAACATTTTTTTTTATAAGGCACTGAAATCACGTTGTGCAAATAGTCGCCCTACATTTATTGGAATTCGTTCACATATACTACACGCAAAACAAGTAAGAGCGTGCTAAGTTTGGCCGGGCCGAATCTTAAATACCCTCCATGGACGGCATTTGTTGAGTTTTTTGCGCGGTATCTCTTTTTAGGCAAACAAAAAATAATGAATACGAACTGTTATGTTATTGGAGCTATATCAAGTTACGGTACGATTAGGACCATAAATGAACTGAATGCTGAACATTGTAGAAGTCATTGTGTAATATTTCAGTCCATTCGGATAAGAATTGCGCCTTATGGGTGCTCAACAAGCAAAATCGGGAGATCGGTTTATATGGGAGCTGCATCAAGCTACAGATCGATTCAGACCATATTGGATACGTATGTTGAAGGTCATGGGAGACGCCGTTGTACAAAATTTCTGCCAATCGGATGAGAATTGCGCCCTCTAAAGGCCCAAGAAGTCAAGATCTTAGATCGGTTTATATGCCAGCTATATCTGGTTATGTACCCATTTGTGTCATACTTAGCATAGTTGTTGGAAGTCATAACAAAATACCTCATGCAAAATTTCAGTCAAATAGGATAAGAATTGCGCCCTCTAGTGTCTGAAGAAGTAAAGATCCCAGATCGGTTTATATGGCAGCTATACCAGGTTATGGACCGACTTGGACACTACTTCGCACAGTTGTTGGAAGTCAAAACAAAATACTTCATGCAAATTTCAACCAAAACGAATGGGAGTTGCGCCCTCTAGTGGCTTAAAAAGCCAAGATCCAAAATCGGTTTATAGGCAGCTATTCCAAATTATGGACTGACTTAGACCATACTTTGCATATTTGTTGGAAGTCATAACAAAATACTTCATGCAAAATGTCAGTCAAATATGATAAGAATCGTGCCCTCTAGTGTCTGAAGAAGTAAATACCCCAGATAGGTTTATGTGGCAGCTATATCAGGCTATTAACCGATTTAAACCATACGTAGCTCAGTTGTTGGAAGTGATACCAAAACACCATGTGCAAAATTAAAGCTAAATCGGATAAGAATTGCGCCTTCTAAAAGCTGAAGAAATCAATACCCAAGATTGGTTTATATGGCAGCTATATTAGGTTATGGCCGATTTAAACCATCCTTAACATAGTGGTTAGAAGTGATACTTAAACATTACGTGAAAAATTTCGAGAATTGGTCCCTCAGCTATATTAAAACATGGACCGATTTGGCCCATTTACAATCCCAACCGACTTACACTAACAAAAAGTATTTCGGAAGTGAGCGTACTTTCGACAGACGGACGGACGAATATTTCGAGGTGATACAAACAGAATGACGAAATTAGTATTGCCCCATCCTATGGTGGAGGGTATAAAAAATATGTGAACACCAATTAAAGTGATATGTAATAAAGATTTATCATTGACAACGTTTTTACAGTTTTGTTAATCTTTTATCAAAAGATTTGGGTAAACGATAAATCTCACATTTTCCTTCATTACCAACTCGTAATATCGAAGTGGAGCTTTATTCAATATACATATAAGCTCTTGAGATGCCAAGCGTGGTTCGTAACCTGATCTCCGGATTTCACTTGAGCATCTGGATAATGCAATTTTATGTTGTGTTATTGTTCCAAATGGTCAATACTTTCATGTTTCTCCCATATAAAGTTATCTTCCGATACTTCTTTAGTTAAATATATTTCAATCTAGTCAGTAGTATGCGACCCACGGCGAGATGTATTCACATAAGATTCGTCCCGGACAATTCTTCTAAACTTTTAAATGATATAATTCTTAAGTAATTATTTTTTCGAATAGTGGTCTAATTGCTAGATGCAAGATTTTGTGATGTTCAGTTGTGAAATTCAGTTGAGTTCTTTATTTAAACTCCTCTTATGTTAAAATTTCTGCAAACGACGTGTTTGATTAAAAATCTAATTTTTTATTTTATTATTTTGCTCTTTGGGTGAATATGACCTGTTGTTTTAGCGGGGAAAAACTTTATAGCTTCATTGCTTATTCCTCTGGTTTCAATGGTATGAGTCACATCCTATAATCTTACGAAACCAAGCTATGTTAATTTCAGTGCGTCTTATCATATATTAACCCATTACTGCCATTACTACCTACTGTACTACCTTTGCAAATTTTTCTGAATATTGAAACGTAGCATTTTAGGAGAGTTTAATAAAACAATTCCTAGTTCATATGCAAATTTCTAAATACAAAATATTAAAAGAAATACAACGAAAACTAAATCAAAAATAATTGAAAAATTTTTAAAAACATATTAAAAAAAAGTTAAAACTGAAAAAAAAAATAAAAATAAGATTAAAAAAAATAAATCAGCACTTTAACAAATTAAAAAAAATATATATATATTATATTATTTTCAATAAAATTATTAAAATTATTTAATAAAAATAATAAATTGAGATTCCGTTGCAGAATATTGTCCGGCTTTAGACTATTGTTTAATGCTTTCTTTTCAAAGAATAGTATTGCAAAAAAACATTTAAAAGTCACCAAAAAGTTTGACTGCCTGGTTTCCTGTATCGTGATTTCATTTTCGACCAAGAAAAATCATCAGCAGGAGATGTCAAACTAAACGAAAGGCACGTCGCATGTGGTTTATACTCTTGATAGATGGAAGTAGCATAAAGCTAGCCGCATGCAATTTTGCACAGATACTTAAAATCGATGAAGATCGTTTGGGATTTCAAATGGGCCATATCGGTTCAGATTAAGATATAGCTCCGATATAAACCAATCTCTAGATTTGACTTCTTGAACTCCTGGAAGCCGCAATTTTCATTCGATTTGGCTGAAATTACGGTCCAAATCGGTCTATAACCTGATATAGCCCCCATATAAACCCGTCTCATGATTTGACTTCTTGAGCCTCTGGAAGCCGCAAATTTTGTCCGATTTGGCTGACATTTTGTACTTGGTAATTTGTTATGACTTCCAAAAACTGTGTCAAGTACGGCCAAAATCAGTCCTTAACCTGATATAGCTCCTATGAAACGATTATCATTGTTCGGTTCCTAGAATTAAATTATGCCCTACAACTTGATTTATTTTGTATAAATGTTTAGCAGAATCCATGGTGGGTTCCCAAGACTCGGCCCGGCCAAAGTTAGCATGCTTTTACTTGTTTAAGCTCGGCTGATAGCCGAGTCCAAACGGCGTACCGCAGTGCGACACCTCTTTGGAGAGAAGTTTATACATGGCATAGTACCTCACAATTGTTGGCAGCATTAGAAGGGGAAACCCACCTCTGAATTTTTTTTTTGATGCTCCCACCAGTATTCGAACCCAAGGCGTTCAGCGCCATAGACAAATGTTATTACGCACCAAATTTCTGCCAAATTAAGCAAAACTTAAGGAACAGGGACAAACTTCTCTTATATCAATGAATGCAGTCCAATTAAATTTTTTAGGGTCCTCCTTTTTATAGTCGAGTCCGAACGGCGTGCCACCTCTTTTTGAGGAGATGTTTTTACATGGCATAGTAGCTCACAAATTTGGCCAGTATTAGGAGGTGATAACCACCGCTGAAAATTGTATGATGGTCTCGCCAGGATTCGAACCCAGGCGTTCAGCGTCATAAAAAGTTTGGCCTAAATCGGTTCAGATTGAGATATAGCTCTCATATATATGTTCGTCCGATTTTGAGCAATATTGCAATAATGTGGTTATTTGTCAACCAATTCTCTTAAAATTTAACAGAACGGATTTTCTTATGACTCTCTATATTACTGACGAATTTTATAGCTCGAAATTTGATATGGACTGTTTTATAACCCATCTGGAAACCTCCACCGATGTCCATTAAAGTCGGTTCAGAATAAAAAAAAAACTCCCAATTTCCACTTAGTGTAGGGTGTAGGGTATTATATTATAAAGTCGGCACCTCCCTACTTTAGCCTATCGTAACTTTTTTTTTATTTACTTAAAACAATTATTTTAAAAAATAAGAACAAAAAAATTTAGATTTAAAAAAATATTAAAAATAAAAAATTAAAAAAAAATAACCTCCTGGCACCATTTAAAAT
Organism: Stomoxys calcitrans; assembly: GCF_963082655.1. NCBI lineage: Eukaryota > Metazoa > Arthropoda > Insecta > Diptera > Muscidae > Stomoxys > Stomoxys calcitrans. The sequence goes on from NC_081554.1 coordinate 29,674,452, forward strand.
AAAACATGTAATCAGACATTAAGTTTGGCCAGGCAGAGCTCGTATATGTATATATTCACATCATTTTGTCATAGGACGATGAAAAATTTATCATTTATGAACCCATAGCAGCTATATCAAAATATAGTCGGATCTCCATGGTATTCAGGAAGGCTATGTAACACAACTCTTTGTACCAAATTCGTCGGTTAAAAAATGCGTCCTTTATGGGCCTAAGAACTTAAATCGGGAGATCTGAACCATATAGATGGATAGAATGTCGAAGAGCTTAACAGGGCTCACCGTGTCAATTTCCAGTGAAATCAGACAATAAATGCTCCTTTAGGTCCAAGGCTTTGATCTCCCGATTTGATCAGTCTATATTGCAGCAATATCTAAATATAGACCGTTCTGGGCAACACGAATGTCAAGAGCCTAATAGAGCCCAAATTTTAGCGAAATTGAGTAATAAACATGATTTTATGATCCCAAGAACTTAAATCGGGCGATGGGTATATATAGCAGCTATATCAAAATATAGCCCGACCAAACTCGGTACAAATGTCGAGGGACCTAACACAACCCATTGTGCTAAATTTCAGCAAAATCGCTTAACTAATTCTCCTTTTGGGAACTTATATCAAGCGCATTGAACTGAAATGTCGAGGGGCCTAAAGCAACTCACTGCTCCAAATATCAGCGGAATCGCAGAATAAATGCGCCTATTATGGACCCAAGACCTTAAATTGAGAGATCGGTCTATATGGCAGTTATATCCAAATAAAGACCTATCTGGAATATGCTCGGTACGAATGTCAAGTGGCCTAACGTAGCTCATTGCACTTAATTTCAACAAAATCGGATTGGCCTAAACCCCTAAATAGGTAGATCGGTATATATGGCGGCTATATTTAAATCTGCACCGATTTTGACCACATTCGGTACGAATGTCGAGGGGACTAACTTAAATAATTGTTCCAAATTTCAGCGAAATTGGTTAACTAATTCACCTTTAGGGGCCCAATATCGACCGCATTGAACAGATATGTTGAGGGTCTAACACAACTCGCTTTCCCAAATTTCAGCGAAAACGGACAATAAATGCGTCTATTATGGGCCAAAGACATTAAATCCTGAGATCGTTCCATATGGCGGCTATATCCAAATCTGGACCAGACCAATCTGGGCCGTATTTATCAAGGCTATATGACAGCTATATCCAAATCTGGACCGATCTGGGCCGTATTGATCGAGGATGTCGAGAGGCCTACTGCGGGACCAAGACTTTGAATCGAGAGATCGATCTATATGACAGCTATATCCAAATCTGGACCAATCTGGGCCGTATTGATCGAGGATGTCGAGAGGCCTACTATGGGACCAAGACCTTAAATCGAAAGATCGATCTATATGGCAGATATATCCAAATCTTGACTGACCTGGTCATATTAAATAAGGATGTCGAGGCCCCTCAAACAACTCACTATCCCAACTTTCAGCGAAATCGGACAACAAATGCACCTACTATGGACCAAGACCTTAAATCGAGAGATCGGTCTATATGACAGCTATATCCAAATCTGGAATGATCTGGTCCGTATTGAACAAGGATGTCGAGAGACTAAATGCAACTCACTGTCCCAGGGGAATCGGATAATAAATGTGGATTTAATGAACCTAAGACCTTAAATCGGCAGATCGGTCTAAATGGGGGCCAATCAAGGTATATTCCGATATTGCCCATCATCGAACTTAACCTGCCTATGGACAAAAAAAGATTTGTGCGAAGTTTCAGCTCAATATCTCTGTTTTCAAAGACTATAGCGTGATTTCAACAGACAGACGGACGGACATGGCTAGATCGTCTTAGGTTTTTAGGACGATTAAGAATATATATTTTTTATAGGGTCGGAAAGGGATGTTTCGATGTATTGCAAACGGAATGACAAAATGTAAATAACCCTATCCTTCGGTGGTGGGTATAAAACAAGTAAACAAATTAAAAGCAACTTTGTTTCTTAGAATAATAATAATGACAAAAAAATCGTTTATGAAAGTTAGGAAATTGACTTTAGATGAAGGACAATATTATTCCTTAATCAATTATTCTACTTACAAAATATTTTTTATGCCAAGAAGGTAATTTATATAGGTATAATTTTTTTCGAATGTTTTTAGGACCAAATTGTTTCTGTTTTTATAAAGGGTGATTTTTTTGAGGTTAGGATTTTCATGCATTAGTATTTGACAGATCACGTGGGATTTCAGACATGGTGTCAAAGAGAAAGATGCTCAGTATGCTTTGACATTTCATCATGAATAGACTTACTAACGAGCAACGCTTGCAAATCATTGAATTTTATTACCAAAATCAGTGTTCGGTTCGAAATGTGTTCAAATTTTGACAAATTTTGTTCAGCGATGAGGCTCATTTCTGGTTGAATGGCTACGTAAATAAGCAAAATTGCCGCATTTGGAGTGAAGAGCAACCAGAAGCCGTTCAAGAACTGCCCATGCATCCCGAAAAATGCACTGTTTGGTGTGGTTTGTACGCTGGTGGAATCATTGGACCGTATTTTTTCAAAGATGCTGTTGGACGCAACGTTACGGTGAATGAACACATTTCGAACCGAACACTGATTTTGGTAATAAAATTCAATGATTTGCAAGCGTTGCTCGTTAGTAAGTCTATTCATGATGAAATGTCAAAGCATACTGAGCATCTTTCTCTTTGACACCATGCCTGAAATCCCACGTGATCTGTCAAATACTAATGCATGAAAATCCTAACCTCAAAAAAATCACCCTTTACCCTTCACCATAGGATGGGGGTATACTAATTCCGTCATTCTGTTTGCAACAACTAGAAATATGCTTCTAAGACCCCATAAATTATATATTGGGTTGCCCAAAAAGTAATTGCGGATTTTTCATATAGTCGGCGTTGACAAATTTTTTTACAGCTTGTGACTCTGTAATTGCATTCTTTCTTCTGTCAGTTATTAGCTGTTAATTTTAGCTTGCTTTAGAAAAAAAGTGTAAAAAAAGTATATTTGATTAAAGTTCATTCTAAGTTTCATTAAAAATGCATTTACTTTCTTTTAAAAAATCCGCAATTACTTTTTGGGCAACCAATATATTCTTGATCGTCGTGACAGTTGAAGTCGAACTAGCCATGTCCGTCCGTCCGTTTGTCCGTCCGTCTGTCTGTCGAAAGCACGCTAACTTTTGAAGGAGTAAAGCTAGCCGCTTGAAATTTTGTTACAAATCATTCCTCTTAGTGTAGGTCGATTGGGATTACAAATTGGCCAAATCAGTCCATGTTTTGATACAGCTGCCATATAAACCGATATTGGGTCTTGACTTCTTGCGCCTCTAGAGGGCGCAATTCTTGTCCGATTTGACTGAAATTTTGCACGTAGTGGTTTGATATCACTACCAACAACTGTGCAAAGTATGGTTCATATCGGTTCATAACCTGATATAGCTGTGGTATAAACCGATCTTGGGTCTTGACTTCTTGAGCCTCTAGAATGCGCAATTCTCGTCCGATTTGACTGACATTTTGCACGTAGTGGTTTGATATCACCTTCAACATTTGTGCGAAGTATGGTCCAAATCGTCCCATAACCTGGTATAACTGCCATATAAACCGATCTTGGAGCTTTACTTATTGAGCCGCTAGAGGGCGCAATTCTTATCCGATTTGCCTAAAATTTTACATGATATGTTTTAATATGACTTCAAAAAACTGTGATAAGTATGGCGCAAATCGGTGCATAACCTGATATAGCTGCGATATAAACTGATCTGGGATCTTGACTTCTTGAGCCTCTAGAAAGCGCAATTCTCATCCGATTTGGCAAAATCTCATGGCCTTCAACATACGTGTGCAATATGGTCTAAGTCGATCTATAGCTTGATACAGCTTCCATATAAACCGATCTTTCGATTTTTCTTCATGAGACCCGAATCGGACTATAACTTGATATAGCTCCTCCTCCTCCTCCGTCCTTATTCATAATTCTTTATTTTCCTAAAAAAGATGCTGCGCAAAGAACTCTACAGATGCAATCCATGGTGGAGGGTATATAAGATTCGGCCCGGCCGAGCTTAGCACGCTCTTACTTCTTCAATTTTCATTGCTTGCACAGATTGCGTATTGTATGAATGTTCTCTCTGTTAAACTTAACAACATAGCTATCGATAATGGACACATGAATAGACATTGCCAGCCTTCACTTTGTTTGCCTTTTAGAATTCCTGTGAAGTACAAAAGTACCTACTATTTATGGAAATTTAAATTAACATATTCTTCTGTACTGACTTCAAAACAAATCAGCAATGCGGGGGATGGACGAACTTCATTCGCAATAAGTGCAAAAAACAATTTTTTTTCTCCTTATAAAGGCACATCATGTATGGCAATGAAATGCAAAATAAATTTAGCAACACAAAAAATCGAAACAGATTGAAAAATAAGGAATTGAAATGAATGAATGGTAGGAAGGAAGGAATTCATACCATCATAGCTTTGCATTTGCTGGGTTGTTATTGTTGTCGTTGTTGTCGTTGTTGTTGTGGGGTCATGAATTGTATTTTTATACAAAATGCGTAGTAGAAGCCCGAATGGCTTCCAGTGAGGAAGAATAAAAACAAGGAATACAAAAACTACGATATAAGGTAAAAAGTCCAAACCCTTTGTCCGTCCATTGGCGTTTTGTTCCCCATTTAGCATAAAAAAGATTAAATTACATTGAAATTTTATTGCGTTGTTTTTCAGCTTTATTTTTTTGTTTTTGTTTGCTTGGCCTACGCCAGATTGTTTTCGATGTGTTGTATGAGCAAAAGCTTCAAAAGGGATATTTATAGCATATCCTGGAAATGTATAGAAATGTGTGCCACCGCATATGTTTTCAAATGTGTGTGTGTGTGTGTCATATGTTATGGGCAAAGCAGTGCTGTACACGATGTAAGACTTTATAGTCCTTGAGCGTTTCAAAGACTTATTAACTGTGCCAGGGAGCTTCATGAGATTTTCATGAGATAGTCCATGTCAAATGTTAAGTTGTGAAATAGTTAAAAACAAGTAGAAACGCATTAAGTTCGGCCGTGCCGAATTTTTGATACCCACCACCATGGACATATATATTATCAAAATTTATTATAACACTACAATATCAATATTAATATCCATATATAGTCCGTTCTCAATCATATTTGGTTCAGGTGCCGAGAAGCTCTATACAAGTAACAGTTCGAAATTTCAGCGAAATTGGGTAATAAGTTGTTGTTGTTGTTGTAGCAGTGTGTTGTACACTGAGGCGGCAGTCCTTGCCGATGGAGAACTTCATCGGGTCAATCCGGTACGTACAACCGGCTGCCATGGCATTGTCGGGTAATAAGTGTGCCATTCATGTGATTAAGCCCTAATTCAGATGATCGATCTATATGCCAGTTATATCTAAATATGCTCCGAACTGGATCATATTTGCTTTGGCTGTCGGGGGTCTTAAAGCAGATCACTGTTTCAAATTTTAGCAATATCGGAGAATGAACGCTCCTTTTACGCTCCAAAAGCCATGGTAGCTATATCTAAATATATCCCGATCTGGACCATATTCGGGACAGATGTTGGGAGTCGTGATACATCTTACTATCCCAAATTTCAGCGAAGTCTGATAATAAATGCGCCTGTTACAGGCCTAAGACCCAAAATCGACAGATCGATCTATATGACAGCTATATCCAAATATGTTCCGATCTGGACCATTTTTGGTTCGGATGTCGAGGAGGTTAAAAAAAAGTCACTGTTGTGAGTTGCCGCATAATCAGGTAAAAAATGCACCTGCTATAGGCTTAAGACCCTTAATGGGCATATCGGTCTATATCGATCGACAGATCGATCTATTGGGTTGCCCAAAAAGTAATTGCGGATTTTTTAAAAGAAAGTAAATGCATTTTTAATAAAACTTAGAATGAACTTTAATCAAATATACTTTTTTTACACTTTTTTTCTAAAGCAAGCTAAAAGTAACAGCTGATAACTGACAGAAGAAAGAATGCAATTACAGAGTCACAAGCTGTGAAAAAATTTGTCAACACCAACTGTATGAAAAATCCGCAATAACTTTTTGGGCAACCCAATATATGACAGCTATATCGAAATATGATCCGATCTGAACCATTTTTGGTTCGAATATCGATGGGCCCAATAAAACTCACTGTTCAGAGTTCCAGCAAAATCGGGTAACAAATGCACCCATTATAGGCTCAAGACCCTAAACTGGCATATCGGTCTATATGACAGCTACATGTGAATATGGTCCGATATACACCATATTTGGGCCGGATGTCTAGGCTTCTAGTACAACTCACTGTTTCAAATTTCCGCAAAACCGGAGAATAAATCCCCCTTTTATGGTCTTTAGACCCTTAAGCTGAAGATCGGTCTCTATGGCAGCTATATCTAAATATAGCCCGATCTGGACCATATTCAAGACAGATGTTGCGAGTCTCGAAACAACTCACTCTTCCACATTTCAGCGAAGTCAGGTAATAAACTCCCCTTATAGGCCTAAGACCCAAAATCGGCAGATCGGTCTATATGACTGTTATACCCAAATATGTTTCGATCTAGACCATTTTTGGTTCAGATATCGGCGGGCCTAATAAAACTCACTATGCCAAATTTCAGCGAAATCCAACAATAAATGCGCCTGTTATAGGCTTAGACCCCTAATCGCCAGATCGGTCTGTATGGCAGCTATATCTAAACATAGTACGATGTGACCCATTCAAGAACTTAACCTGCGTATAGAAGAAATATGAGTCTGTGCAAAATTTCAACTCAATATTTCAATTTTTAAAGACTGCACTGTACAACTGACGGACACACGGACGGACAGACTCACGGATATCGTTAAATTGTCTTAGAGTCGGTCAATCCATCTGTTTGGTGAGAATGGTTGTGGCTCCAAGGCGATTGATAGGCGTGGTGTACAACTATCTAAGCTTATCGCATTTGGTGTCGGGAATCGCTTCGTTCGATTTATTTCGAGCTTTCTCAGAGATCGCACTATACGAGTCGTTGTAAATGGGTTCTCATGTAATGAGCATAAATTGACCGCAGGTGTACTCCAAGGCTATGTCATTTCTCTCTTTTTCTAAATTTTAATCAACGATCTGTTTAATCAGACATCAAATCCGATCTACTCATTTGCGTATGACAGTAATCTCTGTCATTCGTACTCATTCGACCGTAAGCCGAGTCTTCGAGAGATTGAGGATATGGGCTGCAGCTTCAAAATCATTCTTGGAGCTACTGAACCGTGTACATAGGAGAGCGATAGCGTTGATTGGCTTCAAACTTTATTGCCTTCGTAATGTGGGTTGTCTGGCGCTGTTCAATCGGTAATTTCATGGTATGTGTGTTCATCTGATATTCGTTTTCTTTTTCCTGATATAAGGATGTTTGTCAAAAATACTAGACTTTCCTGGAACTCACACCCGTTTGTTGTTAATAAACCAACGGAGCGGACAATGCATTACAGAGATAATTCTTATTTCGCCCAATCTGTTCGCATGTGGAATCGATTTTCGGCTAATGTTTTTCACACCCACTATGACATGCAGAGATTAAAGACAAATGTCAATGACTGTACATCCTTACCTGCCTACCTCCCTCCAATTCCTTAATTCCATTCGCCAACGCAATGCACTGCATTCATAGGGGATAACCCTGCGTGTTGGTCGATGAAAAAAAAAAACATCTCCCGGTTCGGTTTTTTGAGCCTCTGGGGGGCGCAATTATTATTCTAATTGATCACACCTAACTATTTGACCTTGTTAGATATCGAAATTGTTTTATTGAGGAAACGTGGTGCGCCAAATAAGCCCGCCTTCGTCTTCCTCGTAAACAGGCAGATTTCCGTCTTCTCTGAAGTAACATTGAGACCCCTAGGTCTAGCCCAATTGTGTGCCATCTGCAAGACCCTTTCGGTCCTTCTGTATAGCTGGTTCGGATCCTTACCCCATAGAAGTATTAAAACATATGGGTTCAAATCCTTCCTCAGTCAGCATCGGCAAAAGGTCATATATGATGGTCACCCATAGGGGTGGCGATGAAATGCCACCTAGTGGCGTGCCTTGTGCCCCTTTCTCCCTTACATTTATAACATGGGACACACAATTTATCCACCTGTTGCTTAGCCGACGGTCCTTAGAGACTGGATAAACCATATTATCCAGTCTCTAAGGACCGGATCCACCCGGTAATAGTCTAAAAATTGGATCAGTGTGGCAGTCCGCATATTGTAAAAGCATTTTCGATGTCAATGCGTACCGTCAGTGTGTCCGTTTTGGCATCGAAGGATTTTATGCACAACCTCGTGCAGGGCAGTCTCCACCTACCTTCCCTTGATATAGTCATGCTTTTTATACCTTGCACCATAGGATGAGGGTATACTAATTTCGTCATTCTGTTTGTAACACCTCGAAATATGCGTCTGAGTCCCCATAAAGTATATATATTCTTGATCGTCATGTAATTTTAAGTCGATCTAGCCATGTCCGTCCGTCTGTCTGTCGAAAGCCGCTTGAAATTTTGCACAAATACTTTTTTTTAGTATAGGTCGGTTGGGATTGTAAATGGGCCAAATCGGTCCATGTTTTGATATAGCTGCCAGATAAACCGATCTTGGGTCTTGACTTCTTGAGCCTCTAGAGGGCGCAATTCTTGTCCGATTTGACTGACATTTTGCACGTGGTGTTTTGGTATCACTTCCAACATCTGCGTTAAATATGGTTTAAATCGGTCCGTGTTTTGATATAGCTGCCATGTAAACCGATTTTGGGTCTTGACTTCTTGAGCCGCTAGAGGGCGCAATTTTTGTCCGATTTGACTGAAATTTTGCACGTAGTGTTTCGGTATCACTTCCAATAACTGTGTTAAGTATGATTCAAATCGGTTCATAATCTGGTGAAGCTGTCATATGAACCGATCTTGGGTCTTGACTTCTTGAGCCAATAGAGCGCGAAATTCTCATCCGATTTGGCTGAAATTTTGCACGAGGTGTTTTTTAATAACTTCCAACAACTGTGTTATGTATGACGCAAATCGGTACATAACCTGATATAGCTGCCATATAAATTGATCTGGGATCTTGACTTCTTGAGCCTCTAGAGGCCGCAATTCTCATACGATTTGGAAGAAATTTTGTACAACCACTTCTCTCATGACTTTCAACATTCGTGTCTAATATGGTCTGAATCGAGCAATAGCTTGATACAGCTCCCATATAAACCGATCTCCCGATTTTGCTTCTTGAGCCCCTAACCGAATGAATATTACACAATAGCATATTCTTATTTAATATTCTTTGTTTGCCTAAAAAGAGATACTGCGCATAGAACTCGACAAATGCGATCCATGGTGGAGGGTACATAAGATTCAGCCCGGGCGAACTTAGCACGCTCTTACTTGTTTGTATTTGAGCAGTTCGCTGGATGTCCTACAGTTTATCATGGTATCCACAATACGTTCTATGGCATTTATTGTCCGATGTCGCCGAAATTTTGGACAGTGAGTTGTGTTAGGCCCGTCGACATCTTTCTGCAATTTGACCCAGATGGGTCCAGATTTGGATATAGCTGCCATATAGACCGATCTCTCGATTTAAGGTCTTGGGCCTATAAAAGGAGCATTTATTATTAGATTTCGCTAAAATTTGGGACATGTGTTAGACCCTTGGACATCCTTCTTCAATTTGGACCAGATCGGTTCAGATTTGGACTTAGCTGCCACATAGACCGATCTCTCGATTTAAGGTCTTGGGCTTCATAAAAGGCGCATTTATTGTCCAATTTGGCAAAATTTGGGATAGTGAGTTGTGTTAGGCACGTCGACATATTTCTGCAGTTTGTCCCAGATGTGTCCAGATCTGTCCAGATTGGTCCAGATTTGGATATAACTGTCATATAGACCGATCTATCGATTTATGGTTTTGGGCTCATAAAAGGCGTATTTATTGTCCGATGTCGCCGAAATTTGGGACAGTGAACTGTGTTAGGCCACTCGACATCCTACTTCAATTTGGCCCCAAATGGTCCAGGTTTCGATATAGCTGCCATATAGACCAATCTCTCGATTTAAGGTCTTGGGCCTATAAAAGACGCATTTATTGTTCGATTTCGCCAAAATTTGCGACAGTGAGTTGTGTTAGGCCCTTCGAAATAGTTCTTCAAGTTGGCCCAGATCGGTTCAGATTTGAATATAGCTGCCACATAAACCGATCTCTCGATTTAAGGTTTTGGGTGCATTTATTATCCGATTTCGCTGAAATTTGGGGCAGTGAGTTGTGTTAGCCCCGTCGACATCTTTCTGCAACGGTTCAGAGTACGGTCTAAATCAGTCCATAACCTGATATAGCTTTCATCTAAACCGATCTCCCGATTTGACTTCATTAGCTTCTAGAGGCAGCAATTATTATCCGATTTGACTGAAATTTCCCACGTGATGTTTTTATATGACTTTCAATAACTGTTCCATGTTCAGTGCAAATCGGTTAATAATCTGATATAGCTCCCATCTAAACCGATCTTCCGCTTTGACTTCTTCAGCCTATAGATGGCGCAATTAATATCTTAATTGGCTGAAATTTCGCACTTGGTGTTTTTACATGACTTCCAACAAAGGTGCCAAGTATGGTCAAAATCGGTAAAAAATCTAATATAGCTCCCATATACAGATCTCCCGATTTCACTTCTTGAGAAGAGGCAATTATTTTTATTACTTTAATTTACAATTTTTATATCCTTCATGGCTGTTTAAAGTGATTATGCAATATTTTAATCCCCTTCATTGAGCACAATTAGTTTTTGCTCATGATGAAAACCTCATCACTTTTGAATGTGTAACTGTTATTTTTTACTTCAATGCTTTTGCATAAGAAAAAAAATGTCCTTAATTTGTATGAATGCATTTGCTTTTTCATTGTTATCAAAAACATACGTAGCAAGCTGGATGGTGATGGTGATGATGTTATCACACACTTCATAACGCCATAATGGCTGCATCATAACATTTTATCATGATCTGGTGACCTATATTTGTTCTTTCTACATTCTTCTCAATCATTTGAATTTTTTCATAGAATTTTAATACGGTTTGTTGCTGCTGATGCTGCTGTTCACATTTCTTGGCAATAGATCAAGCAACCAATATGGCCCATTTCCCATCTCCTAATTTGATTACTAGATTGATGGCGTCGCGTGGATGTTATAATGGTCTTAGCTTTTAGTTTCAGTTATTTTGGTTACAACTTTTGGCCTACATACCAAAAGTATACCAAAAACGCCCCCCAAAAAAATCAATAAAGTGGTGAGTTGGAAAGAAGAACCTCACCCATACTACCAGCGTGGGGCCAGTGACAAACACCTTCCCATTCCTCGAGGGTTTTAGGGGGGATTTTGTGTACTTTCCACACTGTAGGAGTTGCAAACCAAGTCAACAGCAGTAAAATACACAGAAAATATGATACAAATGTGTTTGGTTTACCCTACAAACATGCGTAAGCACTTTGCCATTGGTTTTTAAGGGAGTGGAAGTGGTTTTCTGTGGTATTACGTACTTTTCATACATATCTATCCATAGTGACGACATTGTTCTAGCCAAGTTTTGGTGACGAAATTTTCTTTTAAGGCAAACAAATGAATGCGTGTATAACATGAAATAAAAACAAGTTTATAGGCGTAATATTCAACAACAGGCGAATTTTATAACCCATCCTTAGGTCTTATGTACCATCAAGTATGGAATAAGTTTAGAGGAAACTCATTCAGCCTCTATAGGACAATGAAACAATTCATAGTGCATATAATTATGGCAGACAAGGTAATGCTTGGAGTGTTAAAAATGAAAATTCTGGGTAATTTTGTTCCTTAATTTTTTTTTAATTTATTTTAAATATTTTTTTCTATTTTTACAATTCTTATAATTGTTATTAATATTAATATTTAATTTTTTTTTCAATTTTTATAATTTTACTCAAATTCAAATTGATTAAGGTGCACGTTTTCGTTTTGAAACAGGGAACAATAAGTCCTCCAACTCTCCTTTTTAAATTTCTGCTTATTTTAAAATTTCCCTTAATTTTTATTAACTTCTTTATTCATTTGTTTAAGTTTTTTAATATTTACTAATTTTTTAATTATTTTTTTAACGTGCTTATATTTTTTTTAAGTTTTTGTCATTCTTTTAATTGTTTTGTTTATAGTACTTTTTCTTAATTTTTTGTTTATTTTATTTATTTTTGTTAATTTTTTTTTTAATTTCTTAAATTTTTTTCACATTTGTTTAATTTTTTTTTTAATTTTTATTTTTAAGTTTATTTTTATTAATTAAAAAAATTTTTAAATTTTTGTTTATTTTTTTTTTAATTTCTTTTTTACGTTTTTAGTTTTTTTTTTCATTTCTTTCCCACCTCCATTGTCTACACCAATCTCTCAGTAAATTTGCTGCATAATCGTTCTTTCAATTATTTTATATTGTGGTCTTATCTCATAATTGACAGCATTAAATAATAAAATTATACGCTTCATTAGAAACATGCATGCGAAAATGAAAACAATTAAATATACATTTTTCTGAGTTTCCAGGGGTATTTTCAAAAAAGTTTTCTATAATGAACCCAATTTCAAAAAAAATGTATTTTCAGTATAAACTTGAGTCTATTGGATGTTCCAGTAATTATCGAAGCATAAAAAAAATCTCAGTAAACTCCAAAATTCCAAAAAAAGGCCTTTAGAAGCACAATGATGGCGGTCTTAGCAACGCAGCAACCAACTACCGGCAGACTCTTATCGCGTAGGAAGAGAAGAACACACCGAAGAAGATAAGATAAGAAACTAAATCAGTTTTAACGGAGAAGTGCGAACAGAAAAAAACCAAAAATCTGATTATACAATGCGTTTACACTTTGGATTAAAATTGAAGAAAATATGACTAAAAAAGCTTTACCACAATAAAATAAAATGGCAGGTAGGTAGGTAGTGAAGGTGGAATTGAGAGAGAGAGCTAACGCAATGATCTGAAAATTGTTATATTGCCAGAGATCAATAAAATCACTAAGCGAAGTTGAAAACAAAGCTAATTTCTTGAAAGAGTTTGGAGTTGGTGTCATTGTATAACAGTTAACGCAATTATCGAAAAACTGTTACACTGTTAAACGGTTTTACTGTCATTAGTCAATCGATCAATTTTAAAGACATTTTTAACACAATTATGCGAAGTAAGTGAAGAGATGGAATCACTTTGTTACAGTTAATTCATAAATCAATATTGATTGATTTTAAAGATATTTAAACTAAAACTAATTTGTTAAAGAGTGAAGAGTTGAAGCCACTTTAAAACAGTAAACGCCATTATTCTAAAACTGTTATACTGTCAGAAATTAATTTTAATTAATGTTTATCACAAAAAAAAATTTCTTACGGAATCTAATTAGCACAATTATCCAAAAACTGTTATACTATCAATTAATCACTATCGATTGATCTTAAAGGTCTTTAAATGCAATTTTATGAAGGAAGTGAAGAGTTGAATTCATTTTATAACAGCTAACTCAATTATCCAAAAACTGTTATACTATTATACTATTATAAAACAATATTGAAAATTATTAAAAAAAAAAACAATTTTTCTTAAAACAGCAAAGATTTGAAGTTATTTTATATAGGTTAATTATACTAAACTGTTATAAACCAATTTTTTTTTTTTTTTTTGATTTTTAAGACATTTCAATTTTTAATTTTATGAAGGGAGTGAACCAATTTTCTTAAGGAATCTAATTAACACAATTATTTAAAAACTGTTATACTTTTAAGCTATTATACTATCAATTAATCAATATCGATTGATTTTAAAGACTCTTTAAAGGCAATTTTATAAAGGAAGTGAAGAGTTGAATTCATTTTACAACAGCGAACTCAATTATCCAAAAACTGTTATACTATCATAAATCAATATTGATTGATTTAAAAGATATTGAAAAAACCCGTTTTTAAAAACAGCGAAGAGTCAATGTCAACTTATAATAGTTAACGACATTATCCTAAAACTGTTATACTGTTATTAACAAATTTTGATTGTTTTTAAAGACATTTTAATTTTTAATTTTATGAAGGAAGTAAAGAATTGGAAGCACTTTACAACAGTTAAATTTTTTTTCTAAAATCTGTTATACTGTCATTAATAAATATTGATTGAAGTTAATGATGTTTAAAATAAATCTATTTTTTAGGAGCGGAGATTTTAAGTTGTTTTCAAATAGTTAACGCCATTATCCTAAAACTGTTATACTGTCATAAATAAATTAATAATTGACTTTTAAGATATTTTAAACATAAGCAATTCATTGAAGGAATTATCCAAAAACTTATATACTGTTAAACTATCTTTAATCAATATCGATTAATTTGAAAGACATTTTAAACGCAATTGTATGAAGCAGGTGAAGAGTTGGAATCACTTTATAATTGTTAACTCAATTATCCAAAAACTGTTATACTGTCATAAATCAATATTGACGGATTGAAAAATATTTAAAATAAAACTAATTTTTTAGGTGTGAAGAGTTCAGGTCATTTTATAACAGTTAACGTTATTATCCTTAAACTGTTATACTGCCATAAATCAGTATTGTTTGGTTTTAAAGATATTTTAAACACAATTTAATGAAGAAAGTGAAGAATTGGAGTCACTTACAGCTAACTAAATTATCGAAAAACTGTTAAATTATTATCAATTATTATTATATTTAAAATAAAACTAGTTTTTTTATAAATGAAGAGTTGAAGATGTTTTACGATATCTAAAAAAAGCCAATTTTCTGTTATACTGTTTTACTGTCATTAGTCAATAGCGAATGATTATAAAGACATAAAATATAATTTTTTAAAAGAAGAAAATAGATGTGAATGGTTAGTCATTTATAACAGTTATTATCAATTATCCAAAAACTGTTATACAGTCATAAATCAATATTGATTGCTTTTAAAGTTATTTACCACGAAATGAGATTTGTTATTGAGTGAAGATGTGTAGTCATTTCAGAACAGTTAACACAATTATCCAAAAAAGTGTTATACAGTTAAACTGTTATATTATCATAAATCAACATTGATTGATTTTAAAATCATTTTAAACACAATTTTTACAATTTGGCTGAAATTTCGCATGAAGTATATTGTTTTGACTTCCAACAAATGTGCTTATTGTGTCTAAATCTTTTTATAACCTGATATAGCTGCCATATAAACAAATCTCGGATCTTGATTTCATGGGTCTCTAGAGGTCACAATTATTACCCAATTAGTCAGAAATTTTAGAGGATGGGTTTGGTTTAACTTGTAACAACAGTAGTTAATATGGCCCAAGTCGGTTCATAACCTGATATAGTCCTCATTTAAACCGATCTCCAGATTTTATTGCTTAAGTTTCTAAATTTTGTACAACGACTTCTCCTACGACCTTCAACATATGTGCAAATATGGTCAGAATCGATCCATAACGTGATATAGCTCCCATATAAAGCGAACTCCCGATTATACTTCTTTAGTCCCTGGAGAATTCGCAATTCTTATCCGATTTTTCTTAAATTGTGTACTTTGACTTTTTCTATGCTTTCTAACATCTTTGTTGTTTATATTAGCCCAAATCGGCCCAAAAATTAATATAGCTGCCATATAAACCGATCTCCCGATTATACTTTTTTAGCCCCTAGAGAGCGTAAATCTTTTGTCTGATTTGGCTGAAATTTTGTACTATGACATCTTCTATGATTTCTAACAACTTTATTGTTTATTTTAGTCCAAATCAGTCTTAAACCCAAAATAGCAGCCACATAATCCAATCTGGGATCTTGATTTCTTGAGCCTCTAGAGGGCGCAATTCTTATCCGATTTGGCTGAAATTGTGTACTTTGATGTCTTCTATAGCTTCTAACCAATTTGTTGTTTATTTTAGTTTAAATCGTTCCAAAACCTAATAAACCGATCTTGGATTTTGACATCTTGAGCCTCTAAAGGGTGGAATATAATTTTATCTGTGCTAAGAATTGTTTAACTAGGTTTGTTACCTTTTTTCTCCCCTTTTTCAATTTGGCTGAAATTTTGCAAAAGGTGTTTTGTTTTCATATTCAACAAATGTACCAAATATGTTATAAATCGGTTCATAATATGATATAGCTGTTAAATAAACTAATCTTCCGATGTTATTTTTAAAGCCCCTAAAAGACGCAATTCTTATCCAATTTGCCACGTCAAGCTTTGCTACGACTTCCAAAAAATGTGCCAGTTTTAGTTCAAAACCTGATACAGCTCCCATATAAACCGATCTCCTGATTATATTTCCTCGAGCCCAAAGAGTACGTAATTTTCATCCGATTTTACTGAAATTTTGCACAGTAACTTCTTCTATGACCCTCAACATACGTCTCAATTATGGGCTGAGTCGGTTTAAAACTTGATATACATAGCTTCCATACAAACCAATCACCCGATTGTAATTCTCAAGCCCCTATATGACGCAATTGTCTGATTTGGGTGAAATTTTGCTCAACGACTTCTCTTATAATTATCAACAGTTGTGCTAAATATGGTATAAATCGGTCCGTTGTTGTTGTAGCAGTGAATATGATAAAGCTCCCATAAAAACCGATCTCCCGATTTTATTTTTTAAGTCCCTATGGGGCGCAATACTTATCCGATTGGGCTGAAATTGTGCACAATGACTTGACTGACACTTTAGTCTCCTACATTCGAACCAAAAATGGCCCCTATCGGACCATAAACTGATATAACAAGTCTTATCCCTTGTTTGCCTTAAAATAGATACCATGCAAAGAACTTGACAAATGCGATCCATGGTGGAGGATGTAAGAGATTCGGCCCGCCTTAACTTAGCACGCTTTTACTTGTTCTGTGACATTTTTTCATTACAACCGCCTTTTGTACCCTTATTAATGATCTACGCAAAAATTTATTTCATATGAGTAAAAAATCGTTGGTTTAAGCAAAAGGTCTTGTGGGTCCTAATCCCAAAAAAGGATTCAATATTGCTGTTCGTAAGATAATTTTAGAAAAAAATGGCAAAAAATTGTTTTTACCCCCTCAAACTGCACTCTTGGTGCATTTTTTCTTGTTTCATATTTCTCCCACACTTTTGCCACACACTGTTGTTCTTTCAATGTAAACAGTACTCACTAAATGTTCTTTGCGACCGGCTTCGCACTATCGGAATGTTTAAAAATAACATCGACAGTTGGCATGAGTGTATTGGTTGGTTGCTTGGTTGGATTAAAAACCACACAACGGCAATGTCAAACGAAGCAACAACAACAAAACTAAGTATAGGCACATGGACTAAGAGTCCAATGACAGGCAGCAAGTGAAAATCATAAATTGGGGAACTATTTTCTATTTTAGTAAGATACGAGACAGGAGAAGGCATGTGATTTTAAATTCACAACATTAAAAGGAAATCCCAAAGCAAATAATGAAAGAAAGAAACGGAAGTCGAAATACCTTAAAAGGGAAAAACATACATACCTTTTATGTGTTGTTGTTTTTGTTGGGTTTTTGCAAAAGCTGTTATGTTAGCTTTGTGATGTTTCACTTTAGGAAAGACAAATTTTGACAATGCACTGCCCTTGGGTTGCTGTTGTCCTATGTGATGCAGTGTTTGTGTTTAGCTTTTGTTTTTTTGTTATTCTTTATTTTGTTTGTTTATGTTTTTGGGCTGGCTTTTGTTTTGTTCTCTACTTTTTGTGTTTTTTTTTCTCGTTATTTGTTGTTGTCGCTTTTCTTCTTTCGTATTGTTGGATCTGTTTTTTTGCCTCCTCCTTCGTTTTAGGTCGTTTTTAAGCTTCGCGTTTGTCGTTTCGGAAAATCACGTTTTTTACGAATCACGTTTGGCTCACGTAATTGCTTATTTATGTTGTTGTTGTTATTGTTCTTGCTGTTACTCTGTGTGTGCAGCCAAGGAGTTTTTTTTTATCCTTTGTTGTATAAAGATTCAATTTCACAACAAAAAAATCTTCGTTATTTTATTCTTTTTAATGTTTCGAACTTTATTTGCTTTTTATGGGTCACTTGCAAAACAAAGCTCACTTGCGTTTCGTATCGAAATTTCAAGTCAATTTTTCTTTCTTAAAAAATTATTTTTTTAAAGGATTCACAATTATCATTCATAAACTGACTGGTTTCTGTAAAAAAAAAACGCACAAAATAAAAACAAAAAATTAAATCATTTATTTTAATATTCAAAACACCACAATATCCATATAAACATTGCATGCACTTCTTTAAATGTTTCGCATTGGGAATTTTAATTTATTCTCGTTTTTTCTGTTTTTTTGCACGTTTCTTGTTTTTTGGTTCGATAAAGGCGGTCAATGTACAATCGACTTCAGTTTCACGTTTGCAACTAAAATTTTGTATTCGTCCACAGAAGAAATGTACGAACGAACAATTCGGAAGTACTTAGCAGTAGTGTGGGTATGTGTGTTTGCGCGTGTGTGTTTGATGGGTGGCTTTTCTTCTTCTTTTTTGCAGGTAAAAGAATTGCCCCACAACAGTGTTGTAACAATGTTGGGGATATAAGAGCATGGGGTTTCTCGATGTGTAAGAGAAATACCGCTTGCTACACTGAGAGTGGGAGAGAAACAAGAAATATTTAAAAAAAAGGGAGAGCGCAATTGCTTTTGGCTCTTTTAAGATTTGTGCGTACATCAGAGTTGCAAAGATTAGTAAGTCAACTAGAGTTGCCTTATATCTATAAATTAAAAAAGCTGTCTATACAGTTTTCCCGAAAATGTATCCCAGAATTTTTTTTCTTAAGCAGAAATCCAGTTAGTTTTGTAGGAAGAAGAAGATGTGTTTTCCGACACTTTCTAAATACGCTAGGTCCAAACATTAGAAAGAAACGAAGAAAATAAGGAAAAAATAGAATTTTCGTTTTAAACATGCAAATGCAAATTTGCCCATTAACATTCCATAAAGGAACAGGGGCAAACTTCTCATATATCAATTAGTGCAGTCCGATTCAAGTTTAAGCTCAATCTTAAGGGGCCTCCTTTTTTAAGGCGAGTCCGAACGGCTTGTCGCAGTGAGACACCTCTTTGGAGTCTCAATAGCAGAAGAAGTAAGGTTTTCTTATACGGGTATTTCGAGGCGTAGTTTGGAGTATTAAAGTTAAAAGGTTTCAACTGTTCAATTTTGCAAGGAATAGGAGAGGTTTTTCGGAAAATAAGCGACTTGACCAACGTGGGTGACTACAGCATCGGCGATGACCCCTACGTTAACTTCAGACTTAGGTTTGGTATTCTATTCTGCTTTCGGAATAGCCGCTGAAATGTGTAATTGTTCCGCGAGCGGAATTTGACAGCAATCAAATGTTTTTATTCTACCAAAAATATAATCATACCAAAACACCTTTTTTCTGCACTTACTGTTTTCTCTATTTTATAAATTTTTTCTTAAATAAATAAAGAAAAACGAACCACTTAACAAATAAAACAAACAAATATGATGCCGGCAATAGTTTCAAGTGTTGCCACTATAATAGTTGTTTGCCAATTTTCCTCACCATATTCAGCCTATTTTCAGCTAACGTTTCACCGACGTTTTTTATATGTAGTTCGACAGCATTCCGCTTGAAAAGCTGAACAAAATACTCAGCTTTAGTGAAAAAACTGAAGATATACTTCCTTTGCTAAACTGAAGGAAATGTTTATTGCGATAGGTTTCGAATCTTTGGAAACTGTGGAGGACATTACATACCTTTGGATATCGTTGTCTTTGGCTACATTTGCAGCATCGCTTTTTCTACAAAATAAGCAGCATCTATAATCCTTGCTGGTATCTTCCTTTTGTGACCCATTCAGTTAAGAAAATGCGTCGCTTAAAATTTGCTAAACTTTGCCTTCAGGCGTATGCCACCTAAAAGACCCTCCCCACGTTCTTATGTACAGAGTAGATTAAGATTCCTTTAACTGTCCACCGTATCGTAATTTCGCCTAGAAGTAGTATAGCATCGCATGTGTAGCAGAGAAGTTGAAGAAGAAGACTTTATGGTGGTTCCACATAGGGGTGAGGACAAAACGCCCCCCATGACGTACCCCATATCACTCAATCCCTTATCCTTATCGCATAAGACCCACTATTCATCCATCTACTTTTTATATCCACCACCAGTATTGCCAATCGAAAAATATGGGATATAATTTTGGAACTTTTAAATTCTGAGTCAATCCAGCCATGTGCGTTCTCATAAAGCTAGCCGCTTAAAATTTTGCACAGATACTTTTTATTGACTAAGGTTGTTGGGCTAAGATTATCCAAATCTGATACTCCCATATAAAACAATCTCCCGATTTGACTTCTTCAATCCTTACTAGCAACAATTTTTGTCCGATTTGTCTAAAATTGTACACATAGTGTTCTGTTAGGACTTCCAACAACTGTGCCAAATATGGTCCATATCCGTCTATAACCTGATGTAGCTCCCATATAAACTGATCTCTCGATTGTCTTTGTTCAGTTCCTAGAAGCTTAAATTTTTGCTTGATTTGTCAGAAATTTGGTACGTAGAGTAAATTTATTTCGTGTACATTTTTAGCAAAATCCATAGTGGTGGGTTTTTAAGATTTGACCAGTTCGAATTTGGCACGCTTTTACTTGTTGGCGTCTGACTTATACAGACTCGTAAGGGCCTGATCCACTCGTTTCTGGCCTAAATAGTGGATCGGTATGTCAGTCTTCACATTGTTCAAAGCTTCTTAGAGTAAGATGACTCTTACGTCCTTTAAAAACACTAGAGTTGTACGGTTCCCATTGGTCATAGGATCAAAATTCATCCATCTGTTCCTTAACATATGGCAAATCCAGCCTCTAAGGATCCGGTCCACCTCGTACTTGCCTAAAGTGTAGATCAGTATATCGTTCTTCACATTGTTAAAAGCGTCTTGAGTCCTTTTTCAATCTTATGGTTTCTAAGTTTTGCTGTCTTATTACGTCCTGTGGTATCACTCATTAAAGGCGTCACCATATCTTACGCTGTCACTGTACTTACTACCATTTTTATGAAAAAACACATTAAAACGTCTACTAAACACCACTAAAATAACAAAAGTTGGCATCTCTGTTGTTACTTTAAACGAGTGAGAGTTACTCTCACTCTTTTCAAAGTTTAGGCAAGGATTTTTAAGAGCATGCTACATTTTACCAATTATATATTGTTGTTGTTGCTGTGCACTGATGACGACCACCACCACCACGACGAATGAAACAATGTATTTGTTGCTTCTTGTTACAGTTTTTTGTTGTTGCTACTTAGGTTTTATTTTTAAGACAGTTCTTCTTGAAGGGTTTTGGTTTTGTTTTTTTTATTTTGAGAGCAATGGGCTACTGGGCAAAATCTATACCCCCTACAAAAACACTAACAACAAGAGAAAGAATACAAAAAAAAGCAAATGTTGTGTGTACACAAACATTGGTATTGTTTTTTTTTTCTTATCGAATGCTTGCTTCATTACTTCATTCTTGCCGCCGTTCTACATGGACAATAATAAGCACAAATGCAAATATTTAAAGAACGAACGCACAAACACAAAAAATTATAAATTATTAAAATTGTTGATAATTATTTGATGATAGTAAAGAGCGGTTTTTTGTGATTTGGGAAGAACAATTTGTGGTTCAAAGTTTCTTAAAGCATTTGTTTTTGATTTGCTGCTGTGTGTTTGTAGTTGTTGGCCTCCTTACTATACGCCTCCCGTACTTCTCAGGTATGCGCTAATTTGATAAAAGATTTCATTTGTTTTTTTCATTATTTTTGCACAAAAAGGGGGACAAGATGTTTGGATGAATTGGCAGCACGCATTTATGAAGGCGATAATTAATATGACACTTAGCACATTTGGGGATTTTTTGAGGTTTTTTCATCAATGATGTTAATGCAAAATACCAAATGTTGGCTTAGACAAGGTGTCTTGATAGCTACTGTTCACATTCCAGCTTAACGGTAAATCCTAGTTCCTCACTTTTATTTCTACATATATGAAGTGTTTTTCATGCTGCAAAAGATGCACTGCAACAAAACGCCACTGTTCTCAAACCAGAAAAAATCGATAATTCTATGGCTAAACAAAAATAGGTTACACACTCCACATATGAACTAACAATTTTTGATTTCGTTTTATGGGAGATATTCCCGCTAGCTTTTCTCTATTCTTCCGGAAGTACTGGTTCTGATGTATGTTTCGTAAACTTCTTTTATTTTATCCTATCGAAATTATCATTTCTTTTTTGCTTACTTCACGCGTCGTAAACGTAAAAAACGTAACTCGCAGACGAACTACCGAACACAAATTCACATTCCAGCAGAGAGCACTGACAAGACTGAAAAATTAAGCAAAAGCAAAAGAATTTCTGTGTGTTGTTAGTTCGCGTTTTGTGTGTATCGAAGACGAAGCGATAGCAATTCTCTTTATATTCCAATTGTAACTCTCAGTTGAAGAGAGAGTGGTCAAGCAAAAGAGAGATGATGCAAAAATAAATGAGTATAAGAGTTGCCAGATATAAAGTGAAATTATGTTATTCCTCTTCCTACAAAGCAAATGGGCATAGATAAATAATATACAGTCGGACCTCGATTACCGATTATCCAGGATAGTTGGGAAATTCCTTGTGCAGAATGTGTCTCTGTTGTGTTTAAAGAACTTCAATAACAGGCTCATTGGTTATTGAAAAGACTTAAGTATTCCACTCAAGATAAGTTCAAAATGTGAATATTCAAAAGTAAAAGTTTAAAAAGCGAAATAAAATTCACAAGCATAAGGCTGAAGGAGAAAAAGCCTCAGCTGCCTTTGTATCAGGGCGGATTTAAAAAGGTTGTCTCACACGAACAGCTGTTAACAGCCTGCCAGGTTTGGCGGTATTAAGATGACAGAATTTTGTTTGCATTCTCATTGTTGTTATATTCTTTCTCGCATATTCTCTGCTCATGTACGCACACGTATACACACACGCACACAAATTTCATTGTGTGTATTGGCAAAACGTCAATCATCTTGATGACAACAAAGAGGATTGCACTATATGATTTGTGGTTGTTGTACAAATGAGACCACCTTTAATTGTTTCGCCATGCCTTTGTAGTTGCCAAAAAGTTTGTGGAAAATTTAATATGATGAAGCAGTCATAGATGGGCAAAGGAGAGTCTAACTGCACTATGGTGTGCTTATGATGCTGATACTGTCAAGTAAAAGGCGTTGGTTATTGGGAAAAAAATGCTCGGCCAAGACCTTTTATGAGTTTGAACAAACTTCCCGTTATTTATAGAGCCAAAAAAAGGCTTGGGTAACTCAAAAGATTTTTTTAGAATGGTTTTACATACATTTCGCTTCTGAAATAAGAGATCATTTTAAGGAAATTGGTGTGAAATGTGATAGTAGAATCTGTCTACAATTATACAACTGTCCGACACATTCAGACGTAAAATTAATTAAATTCAGCCGATGGATAATGGTTGCAGTATGAAACTTTGAATGCCATTATCGAAAAATGCATCGACTCGTGTTTCAGGTATATAAATGACAGATAACATAGATCCGGCAATGAAACAGAAACACTAAGGTCTGTTCGCGTACTTTTCCAGTAAAGGTTTGCAGGAGCGAGAGTCATTTTAGTCTCTCTAAAAAATTTGCAAGCAAAAGTCAAAATTTGCAGAACAGCTGATTTTTGTTTTGTTTGGTTTTTTATTTGCTTGCTTAGGAAAACAATTGTTTTAAAATCACAATTTACCGTGCACGAAGCTATGAATGTCATCCGTGGCGCCAAATCATCCAAGGCGTTGGGCCCCGACGTTATCTCTGCACTGATACTAAAGAATCTGGATTTGCCTAGAGTCGAGTACCTTACAGCGGTCCTCAGCAGGTCTGAACACGATTATGTTAACCGATGTTTGAAAGATGGGCAGTGTGATCCCGCTACTGAAAACTGGAAAGGACACGAGCAAAGGGAAGTCATACAGTTCTATCTCCCTTCTCTCATCAGTAGCCAAGACGCATGAGGGACTACTCCTACAATTTCCATTCACCGAGCATCAGCATGCATTTCGAAGGCTGCATAGGATTAAAACTGCTTTACATGCGATCACCGTACACAAAAGCATATGGTGTGCTGATAAAGAAACCTTGGCCTAACCACCTAATGCTTCTGGATATTGTGGATTATTTTTTACTTTTGGTGTTAGCTTTTGTACTTTCATATAACAGCTGCTCTTCATAAAACAGCTGACGTTTACAAAACATCTGTTCAAAGTTGCAAATTTGTGCTGGCAACAAAGTCCCTGTAGAAATTGCAGGTTCTCTTTTTTCGAACTGTCAAAATTTGCTTTCTCGCCCTCTCTTCTGCTGGCAAACTCGTGTTTCAGGTATATAAATTGCAGATAACATAGACCCGGCAATGCGACAGAAATTTTAAACGTAACGAACGATTTCATCATGGAGGATATTGAAGGATCGCTCAGGTATAATAATGCTTCCCAATTTGCTGTTTTATCCGATGTTGATATGACATATGCCACAGATAAGACTCAGAAGGAAAAAGGTTCATATATAAATATATTCATAAGAATTAATATATGGTTCCCCAAAATTTGTTGGACTTCTTGGAGGGTCCTTGCTGCTCTGGCATTTCAGATTAAGGCAAATGTTATTAAAACATATGTGCAAACACTGTATAAAATTATTACTCCATTATCCGAGAAAATTGATTATCAGTAATGCCCCCGGTTTGGCATTCCATTAATCGAGGTCTGACTGTATAGATAAAGGATTTGAATTTCGCACAAGGAGTGGTTGGTGGCCCTTATGAATATAGATAGATAAATGAGGATTATCTAAGAACGTGCCGCAAGCAGAATTCTGCTCTCAATGGCATGCAGTTTGCGTCGTTTGCATTATTTCCTTTCATGTGAAGGAAAGTATGGCGTAATGCACGTATGTAAAGTTTCCGCAGTCTTAGCTTTCAATATGTGTATTTTTCTTTCTTTTTGCACTCAGTATTTGTGTAAGAGCCGGTGCCGCCCGGCCTCTCACTGAGACTCTCCGCTCCATACCGCTGATTGTCCGTGACTGCCGTTGCAGCTACAATTTGTACATTTCTATAACGAACCCTCGGCCCGTCGAGCTTATTCCAGCGCGAGGGGAACCTGTCGTTACACATACTTCTACCAATTTTGGACAAATTCAGAAGTAGAAACAAGGTCTTCAAGTCACTTGCCGGCAACACTCGGAATGGGAAAAAATTCCAATCATAGGACATTTTGCCGGTCATCGGTAAACTGTGTAGCATCAATGCGGCTTAATGAGCGATACACAGTGGAATAAGACTAGTGCTGCCTTAGTACGGCTGTCCTCTTACTTCTCATGTAGATCACCTTCATCTGAGGCCAAGTTTTCCAGCTCAGGCAGGCAAATCAACATTTTCTGGATGGGCAACTACCGTCCAGAGGTCAAGTTGTATATACCTGATCAGCGCTTCAAGTCAGAGCCTCTAGATTAGCAGCAGCGCATAAGGCAGTTTGAAAAAGCATTCAGTGGAAGTGAAAGTCGTAAACAGGTATCGAATGAAGAAGAACACTTAGCGCCCATAGCATCTGATAAAAGTTTAATTTACTCGACAAACCACAGTAGTGCAGACTCAAATATGCCCCAACAGATACAGCTGTCGCAATTCCAAATGGCCATAATACATGGTTTCCCTCTGATATAACTTCCATATTCTTCTTTTTGAAAAAATTCTACATAAAAAAGTCATAAAATTTTATAGCGTTTTTGTTAAAACAATAAGCTTAGCTTCATATATTAAACATACATATGTATACACTCATATAAAATATAATCGAGTCTTTTGCTCTTAGTAAATGCTCTTACAGGATTAATATCAAAATAATAAACAATATGCATACAAAGTTCTCTTTTAAACTGGAAATAGGGTTTAATAGATAAGATATACAATGTTCCTTTCTGTGTGTGTAGTACCTGTACTTCACCCGCCGAGGTAGAATGAAACGAATGCGCTTCCTAATTAAACTTAGGAACTTCAAATGGAACACACAATATCACACACATACACACTGGGCAATGTATAGAAGATGCGGATGATGATTAAAGCTCCAAATTTTTCGCCACCATATTACACATGTTATTATTCTTGCGATTTAGGGCATAGGTATGACCAGGGAATTTGTGACTGTGTTTAGAATGTACAGATTTTTGGTAATTGTAAATGGATTTGAGGTTAACCGTTTTGGTGCTCTTCAAACTGTAAAGAGAAAAAAAAAATAATCAGTATTTTTTTAAGAAAAATTTTTAATAATTTTCTCAAAAGATAAAATTTTCAAGAAATTTCCTCTAAAAAACATAAAATTTTCCCTAAACAAAATTCCCGTTAATTTTTCTCATAAACACAATTTCCATAAATTTTTCTCTAAGACAAAATTTCTAAGAAATTTTCTCTAAAGACAAAATTTCTAGGAAATTGTCTCTTAAGACAATATTTCTAGGAAATTTTCTCTAAAGACAATATTCCTAGGAAATTTTCTCTAATGACAAATTTTCCAGCAAATTTTCTCTTAAGACAAAATTTTTAGGAAATTTTCTCTTAAGACAAAATTTCTAGGAAATTTTCTCTAAAGACAAAATTTCAAGAAAATTTTCTCTGCAAACAAAATTTCTAGGAAATTTTCTCTTAAGACGAAATTTCTATAAAATTTTCTCTTAGACAAAATTTCTAGGAAAATTTCTCTTAAGACAAAATTTCTATAAAATTTTCTCTTAGACAAAATAGGAAATTTCTTTAAAGAAAAAATTTCTATAAAATTTTCTCTTAGACAAAATTAGACAAAATAGGAAATTTCTTTAAAGAAAAAATTTCTAGAAAATTTTCTATTAAACAAAAATTTTTGGAAATTTTCTATCAAAATTTCTAGGAAATTTTCTCTAAAGACAAAATTTCTAGGATATTTTCTCTTAAACACAATTTTTAGGAAACTTTCTCTAAAGGCAAAATTTTTAGAAAATTTTCTTCAAAGACAAAATTTCTAGCAAATTTTTTCTTAAACAAAATTTCTGGGAAATTTTCTATTAAAATTTCTGGGAAATTTTCTATTAAAATTTCTGGGAAATTTTCTATTAAAATTTCTGGGATATTTTCTCTTAAGACAAAATTTCTAGGAAATTTTCTCTTAAGACAAAATTTCTAGGAAATTTTCTTTAAAGACCAAATTTCTAGGAAGTTTTCTTAAAAGACAAATATTTCAAGGAAATTTTCTATAAAGATAAATTTTTTAGGAAATTTTCTCTTACAACAACAACATTTTCGAGAAATTTTCAATAAAGACAAAATTATCCGAAAATTTTTTTCAAAGACAAAATTTCCGTTTGTTTCTCTTTCGAGACGAGCTCAATGATCGGAGATTTTCTTTGCAAATGAAAAAGGAAAGCAAGAGTTCGCAACACACACCGAATTATACATAATTTATTGCGACAACGCCTCTATGATACAAATATCACATTAATAACACTCGACAACCCTGTCTATTAGCTGTACCTTTCCCAATGCATGTGTTTTTGAGTAATGACAGATTTTTTGTCTACATTACACTACACTACTCCCATGGTATACACATGATTCTGTACATCTGTTGGAAGTTGTATTGATGGCTTCGAACGCTAGAGAATGGCAACAGCTCTCGCTGTTGCTCCGTATGCCCAGGTTCGAATCCCGGCCGGGCTCTGCCGAATTTTTTCATTTTCATGAATTTTCCTCAAAAGATAAAATGTACATGAAATTTTCTCTAAAGACAAAATTTCCATGAAATTTTCTCTAAAGACAAAACTGCCATGAAATTTTCTCTAAAGACAAAATTTCCATGAAATTTTCTCTAAAGACAAAATTTCCATGAAATTTTCTCTAAAGACAAAATTTCCGTGAAATTTTCTCTAAAGACAAAATTTCCATGAAATTTTCTCTAAAGACAAAATTTCCATGAAATTTTCTCTAAAGACAAAATTTCCATTAAATTTTCTCTAAAGACAAAATTTCCATAAAATTTTCTCTAAAGACAAAATTCCATAAAATTTTCTCTAAATACAAAATTTTCACAAAATTTTCTTTGCAGACAAAATTTTCGGAAAATTTTCTCTAAAGACAAAATAATTTCCAGAAAACTTTTCCTAAAGACAAAACAAAAAGACATGGGAGTACCATGAAAGTTTCTTAAAAGACAAAATTTCCATGAAATTTTCTCTAGACATAATTTCCATAAAATTTTTTGTAAAGACATAAGACGAATCTCCATACTCACTTCAATTCCATTTCCGGTCTCTGTAAACGCATGCACAGCTTGAGTTCATCATAGAAGTCAATGTGCGCTTGCAGCACAATTTTTGGTTCATAGGAGAATACAAATTCATTTGTCACCGTGGCATAGGTAAATCCCACCTTCATTATGCCATAAACAACTGTGGCAGCACTGCAAAGATAAGCCCAAACTCATATAATCCAAATCATTGTTATATGTAATTCTTCATACAACTCACTTCTGTTTAATTTCAGTATCCGCATTACGATTCCAAAGACTAAAGCCAGCTTTGCCATTTAAATCTATCGATTTGGCACCTATCACATTAAAATGGGCTGTGGCACCCGACGATAACATCACATAGTGTTCATGATCATGCGCTAACATGGTACCCTGGAAGGCGGGTGTTGACTCCGATACAGTACCACTCCAGATGTGTGTCATTAACTCGGATTTTCCAGTAAAGAATATCAATGGCCGATGAGCTACACCATTTACTGAGATTTCCATACCAGCTGTTATGGGGCTATATTCCGGATTTTCTTCATTGTCGTCATCCAAGTCCTCCTGCTCGTCGGCATCATTGTTGTTGGACATAAATGTGTCCAAGCCGTTGGTAAAAATGCCAAGCTATGAAAAAAAAAACATAAAGTTTAATAAAAAAAAATTGGAAAAAATAAAAATTAGCTTTAAATCGAATATAGATGACTATAGAATTACATTTTCACTGAGGATGAACCGAAAACCAAGCAGTTCGTCCGAAGTCCGTTCGATTAGAGGAAGTATTTCAACCCCTTAAGCTAAGGCTTAAACAGCGCTTATTTAACATAGCGTATAAAGGATCATAGGACCTCTCGATGAAACTTTAAGGAGATGATCGAAAAGTGACTTAGTGCGCTCTAGTCCTTTGCATATATCGCTGTTTACATAACAGATAATTGCTAATGGATTGGACTCAGCTAGAAAAGTGTGCTTGTGGATTTATTGAATGGCTTGAGACTATGAAGACCACTCTGGTGAAGTCAGGACTCGCCGGTCCAACTAGGCAAAATCCCACTCAATCGGTGAATATGAATGACACTTCTTCACCGTATCCATCTCTTAAGGAGTCAATAAGCGACCTAACGGCTACTCAGCAACCGATCACCAGAGACTTCAAGCTCACATGAGAATGAGCTGTATTTACGAAGGCAAACGTCAGGTAAGCAAAATAGAATGGCTAAGACTATGCCTATGCGAGGCCTTGCCATTGCCTTTGTAGATTTGTGGACAAGAGTGAGGCCTATCACATTTTGAGAGGGTTATTTGGTAAACGATCATATGGAAGTTTTCGATCTTAGAGAAAAGACCGAGCTTGCTGAGTTCCCCTTCAAGGTACCAGGTACTGCAGGTACCAAGTACTACTGAGTCTCAATCCCATGGTAGCCGGTTGTACGTATCGGATTGACCCGATGGAGTTCTTCATCGACAAGGGCTGCCGCCTCAGTGTATAACACACTGCTACAACAACAACAACAACAACTACAGAGTCAAAAAGGGGTACAATATGCTTTCACTTGCCGTAACGTAATAGGTAGAAGTTGGAATCCGTAAGAACAAAATCGATCTCACGCCGAGAAGCGACTCCTTCTCTCTCGGCGCAATGGAGTTCCTTCGTACATAAAGAAGATATAAAGTTTGTTGAGCTTCTTTCCTTCTGTAAGTGTCCAGATGCTGTAACTACTCCTAAAGAAAAGGGGAGTCAAAATGGAACAGCCAGAGACTCAACAGTTTATGTGGACCAGAGACTAAACAGGAGAAAAGGATCAAAAGGTAACTTCACTCTACTTCTGTCGCCTCTCGATAGGAATGAGTACGCAGTGGACAGTACACTGGATGTCTACGGCACTGGTTCGGCCCATTCTCACCTATAGATGTCTGTTATGACATCGGGCCTTTTACAACAGTGCACTCCGCAGGATGATGGAAAGATACCAGCAGTTAGGCAGGGTTGAGGTCTGAAACAAAAAACGTGTGCCTCAAAGCAGGCACTGAGTTGTATGCTCGATTTTATACCCTTGCACCTTTATGTTAGATGTGTAGCAACGAAGATCACGCTTAGACTAAGGGATTCAGGAACCTGGCATTCCTTAAATTATGGAATTTCTTCTGTTCTGATGGATTATGTAGCAGAGGAGTGCTTCTTGACGGGCTGGACGTCGTTTCTCCGGAGAGAAATCTCTAGACTGAGGAAGCTCCGCTTTTCCAGAATTTTCGTGTACGTTGATGGATCTAAACTGAACGGGATACAGAAGTCTACATTGGGTTTCCTGGAATTAGGGAGTCATATAGGATTCTGAACGAGTGTATCGATCTGGAGGCACTCGAGACAAAGTCGATACTGGACCAAACGCATATTCAGACCTGTCAAAATGATGCCCTATGTACTGCGTCGGGTTTTCTACTCAAAGGCAAGACACGGTGAACAGCTACTGAGTGAACGCAGTCCTTAGACGAAAGCCATCCATTGCACCTGAAGAAGTTAACCTCCTGCGGCAAATCAGAGTAGTTCTGGCTTGCATTTCGGCAGATGCATCCGCCCCAATTCTTATAGAGCTAGGACTTATCTCAGCGTGTTGGATGTGTGGTCCGATTGCAAATCGGGACCACACGACACACGCTATCTGTTGAACAGCTCAGCCGATCGCACTCAACTTAGGAGTTCTGAGATCTGGATATCTAAAAAATCCAACAGACGAATGGATGAAACAATAGACACTGCAACAACAACAACATATCGATGCGAAAGCGGTTGCTTGATCGAACGTGAACAGCCAGATGGCGCTAAAGACTCCGCCGTCGAACTACGTGTGGTCGAGATTAGTTAGGAGATGCAAAAAGGTGAAGATTGTCATGCTCTGCTGGGTTGGTGGCGGGAAACGAGTCGCCCGACGAGCTAGACAGGACTAGATGGCTTATGGGCACAGGTCGTGCTACTGATTTAGCCAACCTTTAACTGTGCCTTTTTTGGTAGGTAGACGCTTTTGACTTGGGCTAACACCGTGGGTTGGAGCGTGGCCAGGGCCTTATAGCCAAGTGTTGCGCGGAATGGGTTGCCAATTTTCCTGGGGCTGAGAAAGCATGACTTAGGACAACTTAAACGAGTGCTGACTGGTCATTGTGGGGCCGATACTTTCTGCAGGGTCTGTGAAGACGCTCGAGCATTGCCTCGTAACTGCGATAAGGTACAGGATTAAGGGTGATTACCTCTTTCGTATATGAACTCCCAGATACTTAGCAGTCTCAATATTCTGGAATACTGTTGTTGTTGTAGCAGTGTGTTATACACTGAAGTACCAGCCCTTGTCGATGATGGACTCCATCGGGTCAATCAGGCATGTACAACTGGCAGCCATGGGATAGACTGTAGAATCCTGAAGTGACTGACTGACCGTAGCTCTCTGTAGAAAACTTCTCTGTGGTTTGCTTGGTCATTGTCTTGTGTTATGTGCTGTGGCGAATATGTATCTTTAATTTTTGTATTCCTTTTTCCTCTTCTCGCTCCTAGGATGAACACA
The DNA here is from genome assembly GCF_963082655.1 of Stomoxys calcitrans. NCBI lineage: Eukaryota > Metazoa > Arthropoda > Insecta > Diptera > Muscidae > Stomoxys > Stomoxys calcitrans. The sequence continues at coordinate 29,706,417 of NC_081554.1, forward strand.
ATAGACGTAAGGCCTACAAATGACTAGCAAATGTGGGTGCTAGAGCCCTTCAACCTATCCTAGCCATACCACTGAACGGCTAATGTTGTTGTTGTTACAGTGTGTTGTGCGCTAAGCGGCAGGTCAATCCGGTACGTACAACAGGATGCCATGGGATTGACTGACAGGCTAATTATCAAATGTAGTCCAAGTTTTCTTTGTTGTTGTTGTAGCCACATTTTCATGTGAAGGTGGCGATCCTCGTTAAGCTCCTGTAAGTGAGCAAGCTTGTTACGATCCAAAGGACCGATTGTCGCGGAAACAGGGTGGCCATCGGTTATTTAAAGAGACCAAAACCTTGCCTTATCATATCGTGCATCATAGGCAGTCAGTATTTCTACAAGAGCAGGTGCCGCCCGGCCTCTCATTGAGACTCTCCGCCCGATATCGTTGATTGCCTGTATGGAACGTTCCACTATCCTTATCCTGTGGACGCGTCCGGCAGTTCGTCGCTAAGAGTCTCGTGACAGCGATGAACACCACACAGATCAGAGCTTAAAGTTCCGGCCTGTGTGGTGCTCACAGCTATCCCGTTCCTGGAAGGCTGTCAGCACCCTAACTGCTGCCGGCAAGTGACATGAGGAACTTGTTTCTTGCTCATGACTTTCGCACATTTTGCAGTGGCTTGTGCGGATGAACTACAAAGGCTGTCTATTGTGCCACCACATATTTTGGGATAGTTTTCAGCTGCCAATGTTCCTCCGCTACGCCTTGCTGAACAATGTCCCTGAAAATTTGGTGGCAAATATCTTAAAATTTCTTGCAACAAAATAAGCGTAAAAAGTAGTCATTTAACCCAACGAAAAAATCCTGAACTTGTGCTGAAACCATGACCCTACCGTTCGCATATCATACGATTTCAATACCAGCCTGAGGGAGTGGAATACAGGATAGATAGAAGTTAAACGGTCTTTACTACAGGCGAGAGAGGGCTGCGAAATCGATGTCATGGTATCGGAGTATGAGACAAGTTTACTCAACTCTTAACCAGACTCTGAATGCGCATAAATTCTCCGGAAAATTTGCAAAAAAAGAATCTCCATCTGAAAATCACCACAGTTATATTACCTTAAAAGTGCTAGCTTCATATTCTCCTGCTTGTAGAAGCAATTCCACCGATCCGTGGCGTAAAACTCCTTTATGGACTTCTTGAACACTTAGCAATGTTTCATTGAAAGCTGGTGCTGATGACAAAGGACGTGATAAAACCGAGGTAAAACCTAAGAAAATAAAAAAATGCGAATAATTCTTCACTTTCAACTATTCCAAGTGTCTCTCCATACCTTTCTGTCCCAGTATGTGATAATTGTTAATGTGAGGCCTCTCACTCAAACACATTTGCAACAGAGCTTTAAATTTCGGATGTTTCTCGGCATACATTTGGAATTTTTGTATGACATAAGTCTTAATCTCAAAATGACGATCATTCGAAGCCAAATAGTCCAACATATGACCCAATTCTTCTTTGGTAGGACGCATATCCAATAAAATATCCAAAGCCATAGTACGTGCCGAGGTGGCATACTTTTTGCGGCTCTGATAGAACATAAAGGTAAACGCGAGACGATGTGGTTCTTGGAAATGTATAACAGAGAAACGCTTTAAGGCTTTCATGGCAGCCACAGACAATTTGGGTTCTGCCAAAAACGCATAACCCATTAAAGTCTCAATGGAACGATGATCGGCTAAATTCTGCAGACCTCGAATCATCAAAAGTTTACATTCTTCATCTTTGCCACAATTTTTCTTGAGATTTTCCACTAAATAATTGCGTATATCAATTTCAATGACTTCACGCTCAAAGTGATGGGCCAGTGAGGACATGCATTGGACGAGGGCATTTTTGATTTTCTTATATTGCATAGAATCATCCATAGACTTGACTATGGCAAAGAGATCCTTGATTATTTCCTCTTCAGGATGAGTGCCCACTGCCAGCGATTGAAGATATTTTTCGAGTAGATCAAAATCACTGAGTTTTCTATATTGGAATGTAGCATTGATGGCTTTGTGGGCATCGAATGTTTGTGTGGCGCCCAGTAAGTCCACCAACTGAGGTAGAATATTTTTATGGCTTTCTAGTATCTCTTGGAATTCTTCTTGTTTTGTAATACGGGCCAAAGGTACAAGCCTGGCAAAAGCTTCAGCTAATTGGTAATGGCCAATTCGTTTGTTAGCCAGATGTTTGGTGTACTTATTAATTTCGCTCTTCAGCTGAAAGGGAAGGAAGTTGAAAACATTGTTTCTTTCATGTATGGCAATTTTAAAGAAATCTTACCGTCACTAAACCATACTCAGTTACCGCTCCATCAACATCAGCTTCCAAATCGAATTCACGATACCATTCCATAAGACTTTGTACGGCCTCCTCCAAAGTCTCAAAGTCAAGCTGTTCTACATGTTCCGTTGTGGCAGTGACATGTTTTAGTGTGAGTAGAGATTCAACAATGGTTCCCACCTCGGGCTGGGCAGTTAAATGCATTTTGTGTGTTTCCACAGAATGGGCCTGTAGCAAAGATCCTTCAGGGGAAATGTCGTATACAACATTTTCGATTGATAAACGGGAAATATCTGGAAGAATGGACATGGAATACTACTGATCTAGATTTCACAAAATTTCCCTCACCCAAAGGCTTTTCTCCTCTATAAGCCACCTTCAAATCCCAATTAGAACAATCGGTCTTCTTTTTCTCTACCCTTTCCTTAGACTTGGCATTATAGAAGACATTGCACATGCCGGACATATCGACTTCCACCATGGGCCCCACTTTGTATTGTATTTGCAATAGCGATGCTATACCTCTCTCTATATTGAGCAAAGATTGATCTCTATAAGTGTGGGCAATAATCTTGGTGGGGCCATGACCTTCGAAGCGTATATAGAAAGGTCTATCGGGAATTTTGATAATATCTTGAATTCTCTCCTTCCCTTTTTTATCGACAGTGGATACACGATTTTCGGTAAAATAGATTTGAAGCAGTTGATCTTGGTTTTTACTCCATACACTGTTGACCTTGAGTAGGGTAGTAAATGTGTAACTTGTCTCTTCGGCGGCACCATGGGAAATTTCCTTGATTGTTACCTTATTGGTAAGGGTGAAGAAATGTTGACTGTTGAAGGGAACGAGAGGAGCAAATAAAGGTTCTGAAAAGAAAAATAAGATTGAATTTTTTTGGAAAATTTTTTAAATAAAATTACACTGAAAAATATTAAAATGGTCTACTAAACATTTGCACACCAACGTTCCATTAAGGAACAGAGGGGATATAAGGATACGTGTGACACAGAACAACACCCCTTAGAGAGAGAGACACTACTTAGCTATCCCGTGCCCAGCACGAGAATCTTAGCTGCGAGCTATCGGAGGCGTCCACAGGTAACGGATAGTGAAATGTTCCATACGGAGTAGCTGCAATAGCAGTCGCGGACACTCAGCGCTATCGAGCGGAGGGTCTCAGTGAGAGGCCAGGCGGCACCTGCTCTTGCACAAATACTGAGTGCCTATAATGCTCGATATGACAAGGCGGTTTATTGGCGCCTTTAAATAACCAATGGACAACCTGTTCCCACGGCGATCGGTCCTTTGGACGGGAACGAGCTTGCTCATTAGCAGGGGCATGACGAAGATCACCACCTCCACATGCAAATGTGGTTACAACAACAACAACACCACTTAGAAAGAGACACTACTTGGAAAGAGAAATACAACAACACTTAGAGAGAGACACTATTTGGAGAGATAGGCATCACTTAGGGAAAGAGACATCACTTAGAGAAAGAGACACAACTTAAGAGTCAGACGTCACTAATAGCGAGGCAGTACTAAGAGAGAGAGGCTCACTACGAAAGACACTTGGAGAAAAAGAAAGGCATCATTTAGAGATACCATTAAGTTAGAGGGTCACCACTTAAAGAAGAGTCATCACTAAGAAAAGGACACCCCTTAGAGGGAGGCATTACTTAAAGAGAGACTCCCCTTAGAGAGGTACCATTTAGAGAGCGAAACCAATTATTGAGAGAAGTTACTAACAGAGAGAGACACCACTTGGAGATAAAGATATACACCAGTTAGTTAGAAAGACACCACTTAGAGAACAAGGCACCACTTATAGAAAGAGACACAACTAAGAGAAAAACGCCACTTAGAGAGAGACAGTACTTAGAGCGATACACTACTTAGGGAGACGGCACCAAAGGAAAGGCCCACTAAGAGAGGGAGTCCAAAAAGAGGGATATACCTCATAAAGAGACATGAGAAGCTCAGCTGAGAGCTACCGGGAGTTGTTGTTGTTGTTGTAGCAGTGCGTTATACACTGAGGTGGCAGCTCTTGCCGATGAAGAACTCCATCGGGTCAATCCGGTGCGTACAACCGGCTGCCATGGGAGTGTCCAAAGGCACCGGCTGTTGCTTAAGTACTAAGTTTGCCTATGATGCTCGATATGACAAGGCAAGTTATTGGCTCCAATGATTATAACGTTCCGTGGCGATCAGCGTTCGGTCCTATAGACCGGAACGAGTATGCTTACAACCAAGAGCTTGACGAGGATCCCTACCTCCACATATAGACATGAGGCTACTACAATAACAGTGACACCACAAAGGAGGAGAAACCTACAACAAGGGAAGAGACGTCCCATAGAAAGCGACGCTACATAGAAAGCGACGCCACATAGTAAGAGACACCACAAAGGGGGAGAAACCACTTACAGAGTGACACAACAGGGAAAGAGACGCCACATAGAGAGAGACTCCACTAAAATATAGATGCCATTTAGAGAAACTCTACCTTGAGAGAGACACCACTTTGAGATAGAGAAAGCGAGACATGACTTAAGAAAAATGAGACATCACTTAGAGAAAGAGCGAGATACTACTTAGATCGAGGGATGCATCACGAAGAGAAAGAGGCGCAACACAGAAGAAGATACCACTTAGAGAGACACTACAAACATTCAGGCCGCCACTTAGTGAGACCCTTAACTTCAGTAGAATTTGTTTGAAAGGGCAGCATCTTGTGCCATATGACTTCTTGAGATGATTTTTAGGAACTGTGTTTTGTCGTACTACGTTCCGACTGAGTGGCGGGAGGTTTTCATCTCGACCTCGAGACACTACACTACACCTCGAGACAATCCCATGGCAGCCGGTTGCACGTACCGGATTGACCCGATGGAATCTTCATCGGCAAGGGCTGCCGCCTCAGTGTACGTGTTCGTCTTTTTTCGTCATGGGAGAGGCACATCCCGGAGTGCCTTCTCCGTATGCTTTTGGTCCGTGCGGGGATTGAAAAGAACCCCGGACCTTGGTTCTGTTCCGTTTGCCAGAACCGCCTTCATCATCGGTCAGTGTCGGTGAGGTGTAACAGGTGCTTGGAGTGGGTACATTTCCGTTCTTGCTCTGGCCTAACTTCGCTACGGGAGTATAGTCATACTGGCTATGTCGCTAGGTGCTGTGCGAACACAGCCAGCAGTGGGTCACAAGCGTCGCCGTCGTCGTCGGACTATGTGACCCCCCCGACCTCTCCCGTACGGCAATTTATGCAAAGACAGCACCCTAGCCCTACTATTGCCAGGCCAGTGTCGGGAAATGTATCCTTCCTGCAGTTAAACTGCAATGGACTGCGAGGCAAGATTGATGAGATTGTGGATTTTATGAGTCGGAAGAGCATATCGGTCGCAGCGATCCAGGAGACAAAGCTGACTAACACCTGCAGCTTGCACAGTTGTCACGGCTACAATGTGCTACGTAAGGATCGCTCAAGGAATGGAGGTGGGGGATTGGCCTTCGTTATACACCATTCCGTGCAGTATAGACCTATCTCGCCTGCGCTTGACGCTAGTGACCCATACATGGAATGTATGGGGGTAGCAGTCAAGTCTGGTACTGCCGAGATAGAGATATACAACGTGTATATACCGCCGGTTGGCAGCTGTGTCCCGATTAATGGCCAGGCCTACAGCCCCGACATAAGTGGGTTGCTATCTGGCCATAGTCGTCTGGTTCTGGGGGATTTCAATGCACATCACTCGTCATGGCATTCTCCCCTAGGCAACGACCAGCGTGGCATAGCTTTGGCAGAGCAGATAGATAGCTCCACGTTTTGCACGGTGAATGAGGATGCCCCCACTAGGATTACGAGGAGGTGCAGCAGCTCGCCAGACATCTCAATCGCATCCCCTGATCTCCTGAGTGACGTATCCTGGCAAGCCGTCATCTCTTTGGGGTCAGACCACCTCCCCATAATCCTCACCATCGACCGACCACCCGACTTCATAACCTCTGAGCGCCGAACGTTCATCAACTATAAGAAGGCCAATTGGACTGGCTTCAGAGAGTATACCAATCGCCGCTTCAATGAACTGCCACCCCCCTCTGATGTGCTTGTGGCCGAGAGGAAATTCCGAGACATCATCAACGCAGCAGCCGCTCGCTTTATACCAGCCGGTCGAATACCGCAAGTGCGACCCAATTTCCCGGCGCAAGCAGTGGTACTCGCAGACGAGCGTGATGGGATTCGTGCTATGGACCCCGCTAACCCCAGAATCAGCGAGCTGAATCTGGAAATAAACAGGGTAGTCAACGAACATAAGCGGAATTTGTGGCTGGAACACTTGGAGCAATGTAACTTAGGCACCGGTGCAGGCAAATTGTGGGCCACTGTTAAGTCTCTCTCGAACCCCGGTAGACGGGACGACAGGACCTCAGTCACTTTTGGCGAGTTAACCGTGACTGATCCGAAGAGATGCGCCAGGTTGTTCAACCGTCAATTTATCGTGCATCCCGAGAGAGACAGGGCAAGGAGGAGAGCCATTCGCCGTATTCGTGGTCTCCGAGCCGATGAACAGCCATCACAATTTACCGTGGGCGAAGTTACGAATGTCATCCGTGGCGCCAAATCTTCCAAGGCGTTGGGCCCCGACGGAATCTCTACATTGATGCTGAAGAATCTGGATTTACCTGGAGTTGAGTACCTTACCACTGTCCTTAACCTGTCATTGAACACTCTTATAGTTCCCGATGTCTGGAAAATGGGCAGAGTGATCCCGCTACTGAAGCCTGGTAAAGACCCGAGTTTGGGGGAGTCGTACAGACCGATCTCCCTTCTCTCACCAGTGGCTAAGACGCTTGAGGCATTACTCCTCCCGAGCCTCGTAGGAGAATTTCCATTCGCCGAGCATCAACACGGATTTCGGAGACTGCACAGCACAACAACAGCTTTGCATGCCATCACCACACACATTTGCCGTGGCTTCAATCAACCCAGGCCATGTGATAGGACGGTCCTCGTGGCATTGGACCTATCGAAGGCATTCGACACGGTCAGCCATGCCAAATTATTTGAGGACATCGCCAACACGTCCCTCCAGCCAGGCCTTAAACGTTGGGTCGCGAATTATCTGTGTGGCCGCCAGTCATTTGTGGAATTTAGGGATAAGAAGTCAAAACACCGTAGAGTGAAACAGGGAGTTCCCCAAGGCGGGGTGATATCTCCGGCTCTGTTTAACCTCTACCTTTCCTCCATCCCACCTCCTCCAGACGGCATAGAGATCGTATCATATGCGGACGACTGTACGATCCTGGCATCAGGCCCCCCACCCATTGATGACATCTGCGACAGGTTGAACGTCTACCTCAACGAGCTTGCCTCATATTTCGCTGCAAGAAATCTGAAGATATCCGCCACCAAATCTTCAGCCACACTGTTCACTACAAATACGCGTGAGGTGAATTCTGAGCTGACTGTGATGGTCGATGGAGAATTGATTCCGACCATCAAGTGTCCCAAAATACTTGGCGTCACATTTGACAGCTCCTACACTTTCTCCCCACATGCCACAGCAATCTGCAATAAAGTCAAAAGTAGAAACAAGGTCCTCAAGTCACTCGCTGGCAGCACTTGGGGTGCAGACAAAGAAACCTTGTTGACCACGTACAAAGCAATTGGCCGGTCTGTGGTAAGTTATGCAGCGCCAGTGTGGTCACGTCAGCTTTGTGACACGCAGTGGAATAATATTCAGATCTGTCAGAATGCCGCCCTCCGAACTGCGACGGGCTGCCTCCTTAGTTCTCATGTGGACCACCTCCACCAGGAGACAAAGATCCTACCAGTGCGAAGACATAACTACATGCTGTCTAAGCAATACCTTTTGGGCTGTTATCGCAGAAATCATCCAAATCATCATCTTGTGGATAGATACCCACCGCCCAGAAGCCTTAAGGTAGATCTACATGATCTAGAGCGTGAGGTCCAGCGCTATAAGAGAGAACCTCTAGATCAAGCGGCATATCAAGCGGGTCTGAACAACATTCATGCAGACACGGTAGCAGACGCGTTAACTGGCTACCGGGTGAATGTAGTCCTTGGAGTACGACCGCCACCCATTGCACCCGAAGAAATCGACCTCCCCCGGCAAACCAGAGTGATTCTGGCTCAATTACGTTCCGGCAGATGCAGCCGCCTCAATTCCCACAGAGCTAGGATTGATGCCGACGTGCAAGATGTATGTCCCGACTGTAACCAGGGACCGCACGATACACGTCACCTGTTTAACTGCCCGGCCAGACCCACTCGACTCAGACCCAGATCCCTGTGGACGCACCCCATCTTAGTCGCGGAGTTCCTGGGTCTTGACACTCAACAGAATCAAGCAGACGAAAGATAGTACACAATAAACTGCTACAACAACAACAACAACAAACATTCAAACCGCCACTTGGTGAGACCCTTCACTTGAGTAGAATTTGTTTGAAAGGGCAGGATCTTGTGACATATGACTTCTTAGGAACTGTGTTTTGTCGAACTACGTTCCGACTGAGTGGCGGGAGGTTTTCATTTCGACGGTGGAGAACGAAACCACTCTCAGTACAAGAACTATAGGACAATCAATCCCACATCCTTCGTCTTTAAGACCCCGGAGAGACAAATTGACGCTTGTTTAATAGGCCTTCTCAAGCTTTCGAAGCTCGGAGAGACAAATTGACGCTTGTTTTATAGGCCTTCTCAAGCCTTCGAAGCTCGGAGCGCTGAGAGCTACCGGGTCAACAGCTTGCGGATAGTGGAATGCTCCATATACGGAGTAGCTGCAACTGTAGTCGCGGACAACCAGCGAGTGAAATGTCTTAGTGAGAGGCCGGCCGGCACCGGCTCTTGCTTAAATACCGAGATACTCGATACGACAAGGCGAGTTATTGGCGCCTTTAAATATCCTCTGCTCTGGTGGACGTGGGAACCTCCCTATTTGGATAAGTTGGTTTGATACGATTACAGGCGAAGGACTCGATTAGGAAGATTGACACCAAAGTTACTCCCCCAAAAGCAATTGGCTATTTTATTGCTTTTGGTTATCAATTGCAGTCTGAGGATGAAGGCCGTTATTTACGCATATAACGTAGTCGTCACGGTGGGAGGCTGATTTTCCTCTAATAATACGGACTTCCTTCAGGTGGCGTTGAGGTTGATGATTTTCACCAGGAGAAATCGACCTCCCCCGACAAACCAGAGTAGTTCTGGCTCAATTACGTTCCGGCAGATGCAGCCGCCTCAATTCCTACAGAGCTAGGATTGATGCCGACGTGCAAGATGTATGTCCCGATTGTAACCAGGGACCGCACGATACACGTCATCCGTTTAACTGCCCGGCCATACCCACTCGACTCAGACCTAGATCCCTGTGGACCCATCCCATCTTGGTCGCAGAGTTCCTGAGTCTTGACACTCATCTGAATCAAGCAGACGAAAGATAGAACACAATAAACTGCTACAACAACAGCAACCAGGAGGCTCGAATTCATATAGCATGAAGCCACCTCGAATAACCCCGAAACCAGTGGAGATATTGTATACCTCAAGAGGACTCTTTTGTAGGGATTTTTGAGCAAAAAAATCCAACAAAAAATAATTTTGGGCAAATTTGACAGCCTGAAACATTTTTCGAAATGCCGAGGTCAACAACTTGAGGGGCCTGCCACCTAGGGCCTTGATTTCGATAAAACCACTGCCCTAACCATTATAAATTTCACAGTGTTACCGCTATCCGTTCTCAAATGGCTTTTTTGCTAGTTTTTTTTTATTCTATCCCACTGTGTGTCGCCATATAGTGAACAGTTAGGCGGGGCTAAAGACTCTGGCTTCATATGGCAGATGAAGTCGAGACTATTTAGGAAATGCGGAGAGTTCCTTCGGATCATAGTGAAGACTGTCAGGTCTGCTGGTTCTCGGGCCATCATGAGTTGGCGGGGAATCGAGGCAGCCGACGAGCTGGCCAGGAATGGATCGCATATAAACGCGAATTGTGCTATGGAATCAATGGGCGTTTTTAACGATGAGCGCGCGAATGATGTGCTGCTGGTTGCAGGATGACAAATGACCTGGGGCTGAGGAAGCATGACTTCAGACTTCTGATAGAAGACCTGACTAATTATTGCAACGTCAGAGCCTTGACGTTGTTATGTAAACAGGTAGAGATGGATTTCCATAGAGTGTGCTGTGACAAGGATGAATTGGAGGCAGTCAAGCACATTTAGTCTCACAGCCCCGCAATTGGAAGGAGAAGACAAAGAATAATGGGTGATCAACGTTTTCCATGCTTGGAATTATGGTAAAAAATATTTTTCCCAATCGGTTTGCCATCCCTGAATTATGGTTATGGCTGTTCAACTCAACTCACACATGCTATGAAAATTAACTTTTCCACAGTCGGTTGGTTAACAATTTTTCATTGGAAGATTTTAATCTGCGAACAAGCCATTAGCATTTATTTAACATCATATTATTCCAATTTGGAATCAAATCAATGCGTGACTGAAAAAAACAGCAACACTAAAAATGAAACAGACTTTGTTGTTAAACCTTTTAAATGTTTTTCACTATTAAATGATAAAAGAAATTTTACATGCCTGCATTGTAAATGTTTCAAAGGCTAGTAATTACAAAAGCGTTTTTTATGTATCATAAAAATTGTTAAAAAATAAATAAATGAAATGCATTGTGTAGCCATGAACAACTTTAAATACTACAAAAAAAACCCCATCTGTAGATAATTTTTCAAAATTTGTATGATATAGGGAAATGGGGTCTAACCGTATCGTGAGAGTATGATATCGGCAGCTATGTTATGGTTTATGAGAATTTTGGCAGTACCTCTTTTCAGCATAGACTGAAAATTAAGATGGAAAACTCTGTGAGGTCGCCATTCGTGGAATGGAATTTTTGAATATTTCTTACACGGTTTGAAGACCCACCTATCCCCTCTTTACCATACCAGGTACCGTTTTAAGCGTGTCTAGATGGCATACCCAGCGAACGCAGACCTTGGAGTTCGACGGCCACCCGTTGCACCCCTAGGCTAAGTAGAGTAGATCTGGCTCAACAGAGTGTCTATATAGCATACCCAGCGAACGCAGATCTTGGAGTTTGACGGCCACCCTTTGCACCCCTAGGCTAAGTAGAGTAGATCTGGCTCAACTGGGTTCTCCAATTTAGTAGCAGAGTTCCTAGATCTGGAAATTTAACAGAACCCAGTAGAGGAATGTATGGTTAAAAGCCCCTCCTTGCGAATTCTCTAGTCACAATGTTCCTTTTCCCTTATCATAATTTTTCTAAGCACTTCTCTAGTGACAATTAAGCATCAAACCAATTTCCAAGAATACAGGGAGTCTTTATTTCCATCAAAATGTCATGTATAGACTTCACTTTCACGTTATTAAAATCTCTTTCTAAATCTAAGAGGGCCGCCATAGTCAATTCGTCTATTCCAAATTCCCTTCTACATAACCAACCACATGATGAAGTATCAACTGACCCTTAGTGAAAGGATGCTGAAAGCTTTCCCCTCATTTACCGTCCCGGCACGGGATAACTATGAGCTCGACACAGGCTGGCACTTTATGCTTCGATCTGTGTAGTGTTTATTGTTATCAGGAGAGGCTTAGCTGGAAGTCACCAGGCGAGTCCGCAATTTACGGATAGTGGAATGCTCCATACGCAGTAGCTGCTTCTGCAGTCGCAGACAATCAGCGATATCGAAAGGATCGTCTCAGTTAGAGGCCTGGTGGCACCGGCTCTTGCTTAAATACTGAGTGCCTATGATCCTCGAAATGACAAGGCGAGTTTTGGCGCCTTTAAATAACCAATGGTCATAATGTTCCCACGGCGATGGGTGCTATGCACCGGAAAGAGCTTGCCTCACTTATAGAAGCTTGAAGAGGATCCCTACCTCCATATTCAAATGCGGCTGTAACAACAACAACAACCTCATATCCTGTCATTCCTGCTGTCCGGGATCCAGCAAGGCCCAACATAGCTCAAAAAAGCTCCTTGGCATGTCCTTAGCACTCAGAGAATCACATGGCGCAACGACCAAGACTTAACCGCTGCCTAAATGTGTACGCAACGAGACAGACCGATAGGGAAGCCGCTCTTGCATCAAATCTAGCAGACGATGGATTTTAAACCATGCCAAACCAAACAAACGAACCAACCCTCAATTCCACTTCGTATGCGTTTTGCATACTCATGGTTGTTACAGCCCGGCACAGGATAGCTGTGAGTACCCCACAGGATGGAGGTCCGAAGTGTGTGGTTTTCATTGCTGTCACGAGAAGCTTGGCTGCGAGTTGCCGGGCGCTGCATACGGACAATCAGCAGTATCGAATGGAGCGTCTCAGTAAGAGGCCGGGCGGCTCCGGCTCTTGTACAAATACTGAGTGACTATGATGCTCGATATGACAAGGCAGGTTAGAGGCGCCTTTAAATAACCAATGGCCACCCTGTTCCCGCGGGGATCGGTCCTTTGGACCGGAACAAGCTTGCTCACCTACAGGAGCTTGAAGAGGATCGCCACCTCCACATGAAAATGTGGCTACAACAACAACATGGTTTTTACAGATTTGGTGAGGAATGGCAATCCTTGGTTGGGAATAATCCTGAATCGAACCCGGTAAACCCGAATTTAAGTGGGGAACTTGATAATTTCTTAGTTTGGTTTAAATGACGCTGCTGATTCATACATATTTTGAGTCTTATTTTCTAAACTGCCCAAGAATGCGCGGTTATCATCAGGTATTTGCTGCTGCCAGCCACGTCACATTATGATTTCCTTCAAATTTTTAATTAAAAACGAGATGTAAGAATGCCTCATACTGGAAGCTGATGTTGAATTTTGTTAAACAACAACAACACAGTCACAGCAAATAATCACACATCAATGCTACCATAGCCTACAAACAGAACCATAGACGCCAGTATCAACAACAACAGAAGAAGAAAACTTTCACCATTATCAGCTTGACCCATACTGATTATGCTTAAGGTTATCATCATTATCCAAAAAAAAAAGGAATGCTAATGTATGGCTAGTATTTATACGCAAGGTGCAGGTGCTTTCATTTTTCAAACGATTTAGAATATCTTTCATGGTGTTCATTTTAAATCGTTAATCATCGATGAACTTCGTTGGGAGAAAAGTGGAAGTCAAGTTCAATAAACTTTATGCATTGTTTGCCGCTTTTACGTAGTCGTTTGTTACCAGCAACAAAACGTACATGACTTGAATTTCTAATAAAAAGTATAAGGTTTTTGATAGAAGCTGTAATTACACTTTGGGTTCTAAGACAAAGAACTAAAGATTACGCAGTTTCTTGACCATTACATTCACAGCTTGGCCATGTATTATCTTGTTAATTCACTTTAGAATATGTACAACTTTCTCCTTAAACTTTTCTTTGGTTTGTAACTTACCAGTGCCATGGGACATACAACACATCCAGCAGAACGTGCACAATATAAAAATTCTCAACATCATTGTTTGGCGTTTCGACTTTCTTCTCACGTATAACAATATTCTCTGCTTGTGCAGAGATTGATTGTCTTCTTCGCTTGAGTTCCGTTGCTTTTGGTTGTGTTAATTCATTAAATGCAATTGCAACAATTGATTCATTAATAAAGCGAGCATTTAGCACTTGATCGATGGTGATATGAATTGAAGTGGCGAAGTGGCCGCTTTAAATTATTTACGAATTAAAGAACAAAACGAAATGTTCGATTGCCGGCGGGAGGTGGCGGGGTTTAGATTCTTAACTAATTGCCGACAAAAACCATACCGTTCACTCCGTTTGTTTTTATTCTGGTTGGGGCTACAGATGTTTATGGAATGTTGGGATATTCTTGTTTGGCCGGCATAACGGCAATGCTCATTGAACACAGCTGATGGGGAATGTGTTCATTGAAACAGCTGTTCAAAAGGGAAAGAAGACTTACATATGGTCACTTCCCACATGAAAATTAGTTGTGCGAGTCACGCTAGGCAGTGTTTTACTTACAATTCTCAGTTTGAATATAAAAAGGTTGGTCTCACGCGAACTGCTGTTAACAGCCCACCAGGTTTGATGGTATTAAGATGTCTGATTTTTGTTTGCATTCTCTTTGTGGTTATCTTCTTTCTCGCATATTCTCTGCTCATGTACACATACGTCTACGTCGATCAGCTTGATGGCAAGATGGCAGATTGCACCATATGATTTTTGGTTGTTGTACAAATGAGACCACCTTTAATTGTTTCGCCATGAGTTTGTTACAGGATTCACTAATGGCTCGATCATCTGTTTTCCCTTAAATATAATCTGCTGACGAGAGCCTTAAATCCGGATTTAATGAAAGCAGTGTAGTCGGGGTTTAAGGTTAAAACTGGAGTTACATACCATGTGCAGCACTCATGTGTATTGAGCAATCTTATGCGCCCACATGCGTTCTTTTGCTTGAGTTATATGCCATGATTTTAGTAAACGAATTTCTCTAATTTACGGACTGCAAAACAATTTTTTAACAGTAAACATATTTAAATCATATGTTATTCCGTTAGATGAGTGCGTTCACACGTAAATACGTAATGGGCACTAATCAACTCTGTTTCAATGTTGTTGTCTTTGTTGTTTTTTGACTTTTGTTTGTGTTCTGGCAAAGAATGGAGTCCGTTGGGTTTCGCAATAATTTATTAGGCATTTTTGCTGCGATTGAAGGCAGCACTGGGCTAGAAGTGCTTAGTGCGAATTAAGCCGTTCACCGTTGATTAAAATGTTAGTAACTCTTGTCCAAAGCAATAAGTGAAAGGCCCCCCTTTTGCGCCAATTGGAAATGTGAACAAGTGTTTAGGTTTTACCCATAAATACAAGTCGTGCAAAAAAAACTATTTCGTTTTGTTTGCAAAAATAAAAAGTTCGTGTGTATATTTCAGTTATAATAAAGTGCGTGTGATAAACAATGAATTATAAAAAAAACAGTGAAGAGTTCAATGTTAACGAGTGAAAATGCAACAAATGAAGGTCGTAAACAAACCACAGATTGGCAAAGTTCCGGAATACTTAGAAAAATGTAAGTAATTTCCACAATTTCTATTTACTCCTTTTTTTTGTTATAATTCATTGTAAAAGACTGCTATCCATATACAAAATGTATACGGGCAAAACCCTCTTGTCTAAATACACAGGCAAGGATATGCAAACAATTCAATGATCGTATATCCATTGCTAAGTTTTACATGCTTGTGCATGCTAAACTTAATGGCGTTATTATACCCTTCACCATAGGAAGCGAACTACATATATTTAATTTTTCCATGATGACATATGCGCCACCGTGGCGCAGAGGTTTGCATGTCCGCCTATGACGCCGAACGCCTGGGTTCAAATCTCGGAATGAATTTCAGCGGTGGTTATTCCTCTATAAATGTTGGCAACATTTGTAGGGTATCCAGTGATGTAAAATCTTCTCTAATAAGGTATCGCTAAGCCGCGCACCGTTCGGGCTCGGCATAAAGAAGGAGGCCCCATATCATTGAGCTAAAACTTAAATAGGATTGCCCTCTTTGATATAAGAGAAGCGTCCCCTGTTCCTTAATGGAATGTTCATTTTTTTAGAGCTATCTCAGATCTCGCCTTCGTATAGTACAGAGATAACTACCGTTAAACACTGTTTAAATGTCCCTGCATGGGATAACTATGAACACCATACAAGCTGGAACCGATCTGTGTGGTGTTCATTGTTATCACAAGAAACTTAGCTGCAAGCTACCGGACGCGTCGACAGGATGCGGATAGTGGAATGCTCCATACGGAGTAGCTGTAACTGTAGTCGCAAACAATCAGAGGTATCAAGTGGAGAGTCTTAGTGAGAGCCAGGTGACAACGGCTCTTGCATAAATACTGAGTGTCTGCGATGCACGATATGACAAGGCGAGTTATTGGCGCCTTTAAATATTCAATGACCACCATGTTCCCGCGGCGATTGGTGCCCTGATGAGCTTGGCCACCTACAGGAGCTAGACGAGCATCGCCACCTCCACATGAAAATGTGGCTACAACAACAACAACTGACCTATTTAGGCCGTATTTGGCATGCATACTAAAAGCCATAGTGGCTCCACTATGGCTGCAAAATGTCATCTAGCTCATATGAATTAGGCTCTTCAGTGTCTCAAGAAATTGGTGTATCGCTCTCTATGGAAACTATACCAAATTGTTCACCGATTTGAACCGAACTACTCATAAGCAAGGAAAAGACTTTGGGAGGTGGTCAAAAAAGTTTTGACCAACCGCCCTCCTCCCCAAATTAGTTTTTAAATTCAACTGTTTTCGATAAATTTTGCTAATTTTATTGCTATTCGAAGCGTTTGTCATTCTATAATCCGAAGCATCCATAGAAGGCCCTTAAACATGGTGGCTTCTCATAGATAATTTGTTGGTGTTTTTCTGTATCTGGTCCGTATCGCGTTTTCCAGATTTGGGACAAAATGTGTGTTGTAAATTACGACGATAGCTTAGGGAATATGAAGCTTCACTTTTCCGAGGATAAAAACGCCACATAAATCGCAGTTCATGCAAGTTAATGACTCAAAGCACTCTTCCAGACTAGCCGAATTCTAGTTCCAAGAGCTTTCTGTTCCCATGCTGGAAAGGACCTAAACCTTTTTAAGAACCTCTGAGGCATAAAAAACAAAAAGAAGACAATTCTAGGTATATCCAACGTATTGATAAGTGTCCCTATTATTTTTTTCCAATCGAATTCACCGAAATAATCCCCATAACGAGCACCTGTGAATTAAATGAGATTTAAGTTCACCGTTTAAAAAACGAAAAACAGATATAATCTAGTGCACATACAAAACAAGGTTCTAGTTACTTCGTCTTAAGTTATGGACGCCGCGCTCGGGGTCTCATAGCCGCAGTGGCTACAAGTGCCCAACATCTGTGAGCTTTCTCAGTACGTTGCTGAACGTGACACAGTTCAGTTTCTTGCCCAAGATCACGTCTAAGTATTTGACCTTGTCGGATATCGAAATCGTATAGATAAGGGAACGTGGCGCGTCAATTTTGCCCAACTTCGTCTTCCTCGTGAACATTCGGAGACCCTTTCGGCTGATTCGGATCCTTACCTCTTAGACGTATTATAACATCGTCTGAGTAGCAGACGGTCCAAATTACTCCTCCTTCAGAATCCGTAATAGGCTATTATTTATGGTCACCCGTTAGAGTGGCGATATATTGCCCCCTGTGGCATGCAGCCTCTTTATCCCTTGACCTTATGTTATGTGTAATGTGACCATCCCATGGGGATGGCGGGATATCCAGAGTACAAAATCGGGATTTGGCAGGAAAACTTCTAAAAAAGCGAGAACCCTGAAAACTTCCATATACAATAAGCTTCCTGAGCTGGTCAGGTAGGTTCGACCTGTTTCGCTTAGAAAGAAAATGCCTGAGTTCAGACTACGGAAATTGCAACGGAAACCTTGGAGCTTACTCAGAGTGGTTGGAAGAAGAGTTCGTCTTGTATCATGTACAAGGAAAGTGTTAACCTATGTTATCTTACTTGATGAACCCCTAGGCTCTAAAGTTGTTCCCAGATTCGGTTGTAAATCAGTACAAAAAGCACATGTATGCCCTCCAATATCTATGTATGAACACTAAATAGGGTCCAGATAGGTCCCCAAATAGATATTACCCCACACAAATCATCGACCGATTTAAATAATTGAGGCTAGAAACTTCACTTCTTGCTTGATTTACAGAGATAAATAAGTTCACAAGTAGATAAAATCCTCATTTAACAGGTCGCTCCTATAGGTTAGATGCATTTCATTCGCCGATCGAGGTATTTTCTTCAAAATATTCCTCATACATATAAACTGTTGTAATATTATGTAAATAAATGTTTACCAGATCCATGGTGGAGGTCTCGACCCTGCCGAACTCAGCGCTTTCTGGCTTCGCATTTCTTAATAACTGAGGTTGGCTTTTCTGAAGTGACCAGTCAAAGTGAATAGCAACGCATACTTACGCCTTCTTAAATACCATCACTAGCAGTAACTCATACACACACTCAACTCAACGGGGGTTTGGCAAACCGGCAGAGCATAGAAATTGAACGCACCCAACACACCACCCAAAGCGAACAGCTGATGTCAATGTGAGTACGTAAAGCAAAACTACAAAACAAGTGGCAGGCGGCCTCAATGAATGAAAAACGACAATCTGTTTGCCGAATGACTGACGATGATTATAGGCGAAGCACACCCAAGCATTCATTTTAAATTCACACCCCTCAAAGGGAGGGGAAAACATAGATAGAAAGCAACAGCAGCAGCAGCAGTTGGCGGGGCGCACCAACGAAATTGCCTGACTGAAACAGACAAACACCAACAAAACAAAAAACACTCCAAGTGACCGACCCACTAAGATTTTGACTAGCGAACGGGAATTTTAATGGGTAGCAATTATCGCCCAGAAACACCACCCGTGAACGCCGGTTGGACTTGACTTTGGACGAACCAGGAAAAACGAGACCCCGCCAAAAGAGTTTCGCTTCCCTCTTTTTTACCAGGAAAACAGCAATAGTAACAGCACGACAGCAGCGAAACGAAAACGGAGAAAAATGTGTATTCGAAATCTACAAACAAAGCAACATTCATTCGTCGCCCCATCCACGAAACATACAACGTTTGTTGTTGCTTTGCCTGCTCTCATTGCTAGTCGCGGCAGTCAGTCGTTCATTCGTGTGCACAACACCACAAACGCCATACCAAAGATTGGGAGTGAGTGAGAGAGAGAAACATTTATTTGCTTTTGAAAGGGGGTGTGTGTAGATGTGTGCCAAATGGTGGGTTTGTTTTCTGTGTGATATAACAAAAACTGTTGTTGGTTCTTTGAAAACAAACCCCTCAAAGAGAGTGGGAGCAAACATGTTTTAAATTGTTTCAGCCTAAGGGGAAGGTACTTAAGTGAAATGCCCAAAAAAGCCTTTTTGGGGATTTTTATCAAGAGACATAAGTTTTATTAAATAATGATATTGGGAGTGGGTTTGTCAGCTTTATCACTTTAAAGGGGAGTATTCTTTTTAAATGAAATACATACATATGTATATACAAATGTATGTACATACTATATATTAAAGACAAAGCAGAATGATTGAAGAATACAAGTAGACCATTTTATTTAAAAAAAAAACTTTCTTTGCGCGACATTAAAAATTAAATTACATTGTTAATGTCAATGCTTACTCACGTATTGGCAGCTACCGCCATACAAGCGTGTAAGATGAATCGTGGCTAGCTTTTCTTACACTAAGGGCCCAGCACTTTACCAATTTGGTTTTCAAGCGATCTTTTGTGGTTTGAATGTATTTAGAAATTATTTATGGTTGCCACCGCTTTTTTTTAGCAATTAGAAGAAATTGGCTGTGATCAAGGTAGATAAATAGAGGTAGGGTCTGTTGCCCAACAGCGCAAACATCAAACCAATTAGTATATAGGAGGCCACCGTGGTGTAGATGTTAGCATGTCTCCCTATGACTCTGAAACCTCGGGTTCTAATCCTGACGAGAACATAAAAAAATTTAACAGTAGTTATCCCCTGCTAATGCTGGCAACATTTGTGACTTATGTATTCAGTCATATAAAATTTCCTAAGTTGTTGTTCCACGCAGTATGGACTAGGTTAAAAAAGGAGGTATCTCATCATTTAACTAAAACTTGAATTTGATTGCACTATTTGATGGGAGAGAAGTGTGGGCACTGTTCCTCTATAGAATATTCTTCGGCGAATTTGCAATTAGTATAGGGTGTTCCAACTTGTGGTTGCCTTATGAACTATGGCTTATTTGAGCTTTGACATTTTCGTTTTGTGGATATTATGTATTTTTTAACATTTTAAGTCGAATGGCTATATTCGTTAGTCTGTCTGTCTGTCGAAAAAATGGCAACTTTCAAAGGAATACAACTATCCCAACTACAAATGGCTCAAATCGGACTAGTTCGAACACCTTCGGGTTTGACTGAACGTTTGCATGTGGTGGCATGATTTGCAATATCTATGTCAATATTGAGCCGAATCGATGTAACAAAAAACAATCCATCGATTTGAATTCTTAATCTCATTTCCAGCTCAATCTTACCAGATATGGGTAAAATTTTGCATAAAGTTTTCTGTTATGCCGAATTTAGTCCAAAGTGTTCCATAACCTGATATGCATCTCATGTACTGGAAAAGTACGAAGCAGACATTACTGTCTTAAGGCCAAAACAGAATGAGCGCGTTGTGCTTTATTTTTGAGTGACGCGTTGGAAAATGCAACTCTGCAAACAAATCCCACAAAAGCAACGCTCAAAAGTAAAACAATTTTTAACTTTGACGCCTTAAAATACTACTTTGCATACGGCAACACAGAATAGCGCTCGATTTCAGTCGTCAAAGTTAAAATTTTATGGTATTTGTGTCCAGTGTTGCATTTTTCAACGCGACGCTCAAAACCGTCCGGAGAGGCGTCACAACACTACCGAAAGAGGCGTCACTACTGTACTATAGCTGCCAGTATATGAGTTTGGTTGTAGATTTGGATGGATAAGAGACTAGCCACAATTCGCATAATAGCCAATTTCTTTTATATCAGTTGTATTTGTGTCCATGGATATATGAGCGCCTTTAGAGATCTGACACTGCTCGGAAGCTGGACATCGAAAAGCTGCAAACCTAACATATGACAGCATCATACTCCAGTCACTGACCCAATTGCTTCTTGAAAACACTCCTTGTCCCGATGATATAGCGGCGCAATGGCATACCATTTCAGACTCCAAGGAAATTGCCAGTGATATCCTTTCTTGGTTACCAGAAGTCTCCCTCAAGAAACCCATGTTACGACCAATAGTGTCGAAATACTACTAAAGCCAAGACTGCGGCATACAGAGCAATCCTGCAATCAGTAGCAAGGCATCGATTGAAGGAGAGGTATCGGCAGAAAAGGAGAGAGGAGAAACGTAAATACCGCTGAAAGAAAAAGGAAATGAAAAGACGTGAGTGTGGGCGAATCGAGATGTATAGGAGTCAGAATGAAGTCCGGAAATTTTTCCAAATATTCAAACATACACTCGAACCTCAGCATACTATGTCCCGTACACAAAAACTGAGACGAAACAGTATGTGCCAACTACAGAAGAATAAGAACAAGACACTCTTGAGCGTACTACGTGAAAGATTAAAATCTTTAGCCAATGAGCAAAATCAAATTTGCCCATGAACATTCAATTTAAGGAACACATTCTCCTAATGAGTGCTGTCCTATTCGAGTTTAAACCGCCATATATCCTAATTTGGAAAGTTGTAAATTCCTTCCCAGAATTTATTTTACGGCTTTCATAATGGCACAGAGCTCTGCCTAAAAGAAGTTCGTCCGGCAGTCTCACCGACTTACCGATGTTGTGTGTGTCGAAGTATAGCCCCAATCCAGTACCTGTCTCCATCTTGAAGGCATCTATAAAGATCGCCACATCATTCTCTTCAACACGCTTCCCACTCCTATCTCCCTGGAAAATGAATACCTAAATGCTTTTTCAAATCGGTCTCGGTACAAGGTAGCCTAAACCCCTTCTCGTCTGCTCGCCGCATCCATAGTGCCCAGAAGGGAACCTTGGCCATATTCGTCTACTTTAGCATGCCAAGTTCTCTCAGCCTAGGCGCAACCTTGACGGCACAGCTCCGAGTATAGACCTTGATATGCTGCACATCTAGCATTGCGATCATTCTCACGCCATCCCTGTTCAGATCAAACAAAAATTCATTTACCACCGAGTTTCACGAGAACGCCCTTCCCTGAGGCGTTCCCCTATCACCCGCGTTTTGAACACACTATCTCCGAAGTCCGCATTGATTATCCTGGCACGTAGCATTCAGTCCGTGCACCGGAAGAACTCGGGTGGGCCCCTGTGCGGTTCAGGGTGGTGAAAGTCGACCCATCTCTTAGTTGTTAAATTCCCGCTCAATATTCAGGAAGGTCGCCATCATGTACTCTTTCAGTTGGAGAGACGTCTCGACCACTTCGTGGTGGATAATCTCCTCCAACCTGCCCTTGAAGTAGGCCAGAAGTTTTTCGACGTCAGACCCTCCCTTACTTTCAAGTCTGTGTTGTTGATAAAATTGTTTTATTTGTAATGTCAAATGCTACGTTTTGTAAAAAGCATAAATGCCTCTTAATATTTACAATATATTATATAACCAGGCCTTAGGAAGAGGAAAGAACATCCCCGAACCATTCAATACCAAACCGTTGCAAAAGAGGTTTCAGACAGAGAGACATGTTATCGTGTGATCTTTTTAATATCCTGCTGGAGAAGATTATACGTGATGCAAATGTGAATAGGTATAGCACACTACTAATACGGGACTACTTGCTACTCACCTTTGCCGGTGACATCGATATTATAGGAAGAGACTGAGCAATCACAAAGGGCAGCCTGGTGGCATTCTTATGTCTCATATCATCCTTTTTGTGGCCACCCAGGACTTCCACAGCTCAATGTTTCGGTAGAGTCATAACTTCTTGTCTCCGATAACTTTGAGGACCTCGATTTCGGGCACATTTCATATTATTGATCAAACTCCAATTGAGATTGTTAGAAGTAAGTTTCTGAGTACAGATCCTTATGCCCTTGACACCTTTCCTACTTCAAAAATTTCGGAAGATGGTCTGCATCATAGTTGCAATACCTTTCGGAAAGAGTGGCGCCCCTAAGTTCATAATGTTCATCTCTTATTATGGCACCGTTGCACGTCACAGAGATTAATGTGTCATAAATTCAGTCTTTTGTCAAGTCAAGTGTATGTGTATCGGTAGCCAAGTTGGCAGAGTGCTCGAATTACCATTGCTAAGGTTGGGTTCGATTCCCACCAGAGTCTTTGGTTTGTCGCTATTGTGGTGTTACAATGAACTAAAATAACCTAACCTAAGTCAGATGGCCCCTGAAGGACTGATAAAACCCAGACGTTGCGTTGATGTCATTATCATATACAGGCGTTGTTGAATATATTGTCAACATGCGGGATTGATATTGTTAACGAGCGTTATAGTTTCATGCACCAACCGTTGAGAACATCAGCCCTACAAAATGTATATATTGTATAAATCTTAAGTTTAAAGGACTCATATATATCAAATAACATCTGTGAGTTGATTCACTTTTATGAACTAACGTGGTCAATTTATCAACACCGTGCTTTGTTTTTTCTAGGTGTAAATTCCAAGTGTGGCTATTACTTTGACCGATTGGGTCAACTCCTGGGAAGAAAATTAAAAACATTTGTCAGCATTGATTGATTATCACTAATTTTGGTGAGATTTCTGAGGTCTCTTGTAAAACTCCCCCATCTAAAACTTCTTCCGGTGTCAGTGGTCCACCGTTCGTACACGTCTTTAAAGTGTACCTCCCTTGCCATGCAGCTAAAACTTGAGTTGGCTATCACTAATATGAGTTAAGTTTTTACCTAAACTGTTCCTCAATGGAATGTTCTTGGAAAAAATTGTTTAAAAGGTTGCATGTCGTATATGCTACTAAGCCCCGAAGTTCGGTCTCAGCTTTAAAATGTTATCCCTTGCCTTCGAACCTAAACTTGAATCGCATTGCACTAATGTGATATTTTCATCCAATCTGTACCTCAACGAAATGTTCTTGGAAAAAATTACATCTCAGTAATATCCTTGTGAGATACAAACCATTTCTAATTATTTCTCACCTTCAAATACCCTCTATTGGGCATTGACACTTTTACAATAAAAGCCTCGTGGACAAATTTCCCACAAAATACCATTATTATATTTTCTCCCTCTCAAAATGCCATGGTTGCCATGTGTCGCAATTTTGGCTACTCAGTCGAGTAGTTAGTTGAGTGAGTACTGAGTAGAAAATCAAAGTGGTATTCAGTCATAAGTTAATCACCAATCAGTACAAGCAAGGTAGGTAGGTGGGTAGTAGGTATTATGATGTTGCACAAACTTTTGTTGTTAGTAGTGAGTAGTCATTTTATTTATTGAACAGGATCCCAGAAATAGGAAGACACAACATATTTATACCATTTAGGCATCTTACTTCTTTCACACAAATGGCAACGCCATCTATGCACAACTGGAAGCGGGCCCCAAATCAATTGAACAAATGCTGTGTGTGGTGTTTTTGTCAGCAGCTTACTTACAATCAAAGCATTTACGAAGTGTATGTGTGTCTAAAACGCTTCAACCTGCTTTCTTGCATGTTGGGCCTGTTTTGTGTTTTCTTTGGTTGTGCCAACCAATACTTTTAGATTTTTGAATTTTGTAACCGTCAATTTGGTTTAAATCATTTTTCGAAGTTCTTTCCTTCCTTTGTTTGTGTATAGTAGAAGAAAACATGGCGTTCATATTACGTGGCCAAACGTTTTTTAATGGCTGCTTGCTTGCTTGACAATTTAGCGGAAGACCCACCATGTTGTTTTTTGTACATTTGACAATGTGTGGTGATAACGACGACATTTTGTTTTGTGCCCGTCATTTTGCTTATTTCTCAATATTTCAACAGGCTAGCAGAATTTTCAGCAAGGGCCATGCCAGCTGTTATGTCTATTCATAGAAAAACTAGACCAGAGAGTAGAAATATCTACAAACTAACCAGACTATTGGGTAGAGTCGACATAAAGATACCCTATGGGTAGAGGGGCAAATGTTTTCTAAAATTATTGAAAAAAAAAACAAGTAAAAGCGTGCTAAGTTCGGCCGGGCCGAATCTTATATACCCTTCACCATGGATCGCATTTGTCGAGTTCTTTCCCGGTATCTCTTTTTAAACAAACAAGGGATAAAAGAAAAGAATTGCTATGCTAATTGAGTTGAATGTTTGAGACCACAGTGGAAGTCTAAGTGTAAAATTTCAGCCAAATCGAATAAGAATTGGGCCTTTTAGGGGTTCAAGAAGTAAAATAGGGAGATCGATTTATAGGGGAGCTGTATCAGGCTAGAGAACGATTCAGACCATATTTGACACGTATGTTGGAGGTCATTCGAGAAGCCGTTGTACAAAATAATTTCAGCCAAATCGGATAACAATTGCGCCCTCTAGAGGCTCAAGAAGTCAAGACCCCAAATCGGTTTATATGACAGCTGTACCAGGTTATGGACCGATTTGAACCATAATCGGCGCAGTTGTTGGAAATGATAACCAAACACCTCATGCAAAATTTCAGCCAAATCGGATAGGAATTGCGCCCTCTAGTGGGTCAAGAAATCAAGATTCAAGATCGGTTTATATGGCAGCTTTATCAGGTTATGGACCGATTTGAATTACACTTAGCACAAGGTATTGGAAATGATAACAAAACACCTCATGTAAATTTCAGCCAAATCGGATAGGAATTGCGTCCTCTAGTGGCTCAAGAAATCAAGATCCCAGATCGGTTTATATGGTAGCTATAAACCATATACTCTATACCATGTGACGATATGGCCCATTTACAATCCCAACCGACCTACACTAATAAGAAGTATTTGTACAAAATTTCATGCGGTTAGCTTTACTCTTTCGAAAGGTGCGTGCTTTCAACATACAGACGGACGGATATGGCTAGATCGATTTAAAATGGCATGACGATCAAGAATATATATACTTTATTGGGTCTTAGACGAATATTTCGGAGAGTTACAAACAGAATTACGAAATTAGTATACCCCCCAGCCTATGGTGGAGGGTATAATAATTGAACTTGGTTTTGTGGTCTGCTGATAACATATACAATATGGGTATTGGCTTTTCCTTATAGAAAGAACTAAAGTAAACCTTTTTTTAAATAGATATTTGAAATAGGGACTTATAATAAGTTTCACACAGCCGAGGCCTAATTTTTTACCCTACACCTCAGGGTGCGGCTACACTAATTTGTTCATTCCGTTTGTATCGCAACGAAATATTTATCTAATGCACGCAATAAATTGATATTCTCGCAATGTATTTATATTCTAAGTCGATTAAGGCATGTTCGTCCGTCCAACATTTGTGCCTAGTATGTATTGGCGGAATCGGTCCATACGATTATACAACTCCCATGTAAAACCCGTCTTCTGAGTTTA
This sequence comes from Stomoxys calcitrans, assembly GCF_963082655.1. Taxonomy (NCBI): domain Eukaryota; kingdom Metazoa; phylum Arthropoda; class Insecta; order Diptera; family Muscidae; genus Stomoxys; species Stomoxys calcitrans. The sequence continues at coordinate 29,732,868 of NC_081554.1, forward strand.
ATATTTTACTCATAACGGGCGGTATTGTTTTGACACCACACAGGGTCGATACACTATCAATGCAGTATGGTATCGACATAAGCACGTTTAGTATCATATGGTATAAACTGATCCCCCTATTTGACTGCATTTGCTCCAAAAAGTTTCAATTTCCATCTGTTTTGGCTGAAATTTTGTTCATCATGATAAGCTAATGGGAAGATAAACTCCCATTGATCCCCCGAGAACATACTTTGTATCCTACTTGGCTGAAGTTTGAAATGTAAGATACTCACGGGTTGCCTCAAACTCAGACCTAACCCGGTTTAGATGCAAATGCAAATTTGCCCATGAACATTCCATTACGGAACTTAACCAAACTTCTCACAAATCAAGGATTCTATTTTAAGTTCAATGATCTCAATGAAAGGGATCTCCATTTTAAAGCCGAGTCCAAAGGGCGTGCAGCGAGCGACACCTCTTTGGGGATAAGTTTTTACATAACTAAGTACCTCACAAATGTCGCCAGCATTAGGAGGGGATAACCACCGCTGAAAAATTTTCTGATGTTCCTGTCAGGCTTGGAACCCGGCTTTCAGCGTCTTAGGCGGACATGCTAACCTCTGCGCTATGGTGGCCTCCACGGTTTAGGTGGGCCCATAAATACATATATGTAGCCTTCATATAAACCGGTCGATTTGACTTCTCAAAAATAAATTTTTAATTTGAAGTAGTCGATCTAATACCATGTTTCCACTTGAAGCAAATTTAGATTTGTCACTAAATTTTGGATATCTCGTGTTTTGCAATGAGATTTCCCATACATTTTCAATAAAAACGCTGTCAAAAACGTGAAAACTGGTTTTGGAGATTATCTCAAATCAAGTGGATTTGGGCTATAAAGGAAGCACAATTAATTTATTTATTTATTATTTATACAAAATGTGTGCTTGTGCAGTCTTGTTTTTTTAAATATAAGTAGAAGAAAAATTAACTAATTGTAATCAAAAACCTTAATCATGAACTCATAGGAAATTGCATTTTTCATAGCCTACTTTGTTCTCCAATAGTAATTCAAAAAAAACCCTGAAGAAGTTGGACGAAACGTTGGGAAATAATAATGAATTAAATTAGTTTATTCATTACAAAAACCTTCTATTCAATAACATAAAAAATGGTCAATAACGAAAATACTCCATATCCAGCAAAGTTACGTAACCACTGACAATGCTTAACATACCTCATATTTTCAATCTTTCAATGAAGTGTGCCCAAAAAGGTGTGTATATACATAATTTGTGTACATACATACATAATATTTTCTAACATTAAGCGCATGTAGCAAAATACTCTTGAAGAGGAGAAGAATGTTGGATGTTGGAAATATCAAGATAAAAATTGCCTGATTAAAAGATTTAGCCATACTAAATTAACAAATGAAATATTTTATAGAAGCAAACTCACAATTATTTACCATTTTATTTATTTAAAAGACGAGTATTGTATTCAATTATGTATATGGGATTGAATACAATACTCGTCTTTTCTTCACTTTTGTTGTTTTCTTTTCAAGAAGTAGGTGTGGTTTTTCTGGGTTGGCAAAATTGCACTCTTGATTGTGCACCACCACTTGCCGTTGTTTCTCTGCTATTCTGTTTGCACATGAACCTATACATGTGTGTGTACTTAAGTATCTCGTTCTTGTTCTCCTCGATGTAGCTGAGCATAAAGAACTTGTTACTCTAGGATTGTTGGTAGTGCTGTGTATTATTATTTGTAAGTACCCCCTCAATCACAACCCCATTGAGCAAAACTATATGTCGCTGTTGTTGTTAATTTGTCTTATTTTGTACGCCTCAGTAACCTCCTTCCTATCTCTCTTTAATCAACAACAGTCGTACAACGAAAAATAAACAAACCAACCACACACACCACAAACCGTCAACCACACCAACCAACCCAACCGCAACATTTATTGTGGGCGTTTAACACTTTCCCACAAGTTAATTATCAGGCGATCAGTATCCACAGCAACTCTCTTACAAAACTATCAAAAGTATTTTATGTCTGTCTGTAAAACACTACAAGTTGTTGTGTGTGTGCGTGTGCCTGTGTATTTTGAAGTTCATTCTTTTGCTTGTACATTGGCTGTTGCTGTTCTTGAGGTTCTTTCAAAGATTATTTATTTTTGTTGTTGGTATGTCATGCAAGCGAACAATATCGTGCTCTTTGTTTGCTATCTGAATGAACATGAATGATCTTTAATGAATCACTGGATGCAAGCATGTGTTGAATATTATAATATACCATTAATGTTCCAATAAGAAGTTTGAGTGTGAAGAATATTTAAAGAGCTCGGTATGAGTCTTGGACAAAGGCTTGAATTGCACAAGTTGAAATGGAAGAACTTGAAAATTTTAAACCCTGAGAATTGTAGCATTGCCTATGCTATGTAAATCATTTTAAGAACTTAGTTTAAGTACTAAACAAGGTAAAGATACTATTAAACTAAAAGTACCCATTACCTAGGAAAAGGGTACTAAATCTTCCCTATTCCTTAGGAAAGGGTACTAAAACTACCCCTTAGTTTGGGAAAGGGTACAAAAACTACCCTTTTTCATGGGAAAGAATACTAAAACTGTCCTTTATCTTGGGAAAGGGTACTAAAGCTACCCTTACATTGAAATAGGATATTAAAATTACTCTTACATTGAGAAAGGGTATTAAAACTACCCTTAGCTTGGAAAAGGGTACAAAAACTACCCTTTACATTGGAAAAGGGTATTAAGATTACCCTTTACCTTGGAAAAGGGTACTAAAATTACCCTTTACCTTGGAAAAAAGTACACTTTATCATAGGAAAGTGTTCTAAAACTACACTTTGTCGTAGGAAAGTGTACTAAAACTACAATGTATCGTAGGAAAGTGTACCTAAAAATACACTTTATCCTGGGAAAGGATACTAAAACTACCCTTCACCTTGGAGAAGGGTTCTTAAACTAACCTTTGCCTTGGAGAAAGGTACTAAAAACACCCTTTGCTTTGGGGAATACTAAATCTGCCCTTTGCTAAAACTAGTAGTACTAACACTAACTACACCCCCTCAAACAAAAAGGGTACTAAAACTACCATTTGCCTTGGGGAAGTTTATTTAACTATACTTCCTCAAGTGTAAAGGCTCTAAAACAGTGGCGGGCAAATCCACATGTAGTATTACACATTTGTGTACGCGAACAAGAACATAAGCCCATAGGTTTGGAAATATTACGCACACTAGCACTTGTGCCCAACACTTCTCTTAAACTATCCTGTCTTAAATAATAGGGTACAAAACTCCCCTTGGAGTGCTCATACTCCTCCACGCCGTGCCCTGCTTTGCTCAAATTTTTTCCTCTTTCTGTTTTATGAAACCCGTAGCTAGTCCATCGGTATTCTACGCTCGGTATTCCACGGTATTCAAAGTTCTGAAGTGAATTTAACGTCCATATAACCAAAATAAAAAAGTAAGAAGATGCTCCTGTTATAGGGTCATCTGAATTGGTCAAAAAGGTTTATAAAATAGTACCAGAAATTGCAATCTTATTTTCTGTTTGTTATTTATTTCGTCACAATCAGAAAAATAAACGATAATTTCACCAACGAAGATAAAAAAATGTCTATTTAAAACATAATAAACATTAAAAACTGGTCATATATAAATAACACGAGCAGACTTATTCAAAACTTCATTGCTTTGAAAAACAGAAGACAACCATAAAAAACTAAACCTAGTGGTCAGCGTCCATTAAAGCTAACACACAAAATGAAATAAGAAGAAAACAAACACCCAACTACTTTATACAAAATTTCTTCTTCCTTGGCAATTTTTCAACCTATCCATAAATTGACCACTGATCTCCTGTTACTTCTATATTCCATCCAAATTTTTTTAATGCTGATTGTACATATAACGTTGAAAATAAAAAACAACAAATCAGGTTGGTCGTTTTGTTTTTTTTTCTTTTTATTTCTTTTTTACTTTAGATTGCATCGTAAAAACACACATTTTGGACTTTTGCCAAGAAGACAGCAACAACTTGCTTGCTGTGTTGTGATAAACTATTGAAGAAAATAAAAAGAATGACCAATCCAAGCGAAAGGCAGCAGCACCACCACAATCGCCGTCAACAAACATAATTGAATGACAGGCAAAGAGGCAGGTTCTTCTTTATTGTAGTTTAGCAGCCATGGATAGCCACCATGCTGACTGCTGAGAGTAGAAAGACAGACGAATAATAACAACAACAAGTATAACAAATTGAAAATTTGTCTTGATGTTTATAGAGAAGAGTAGATGAATGAAAAAAGGACAGACAGCCAGATGTACGGACGACCACCATTGGACGATGGTGGATGGCTACAGGACGGACAGAAATTTAATTTTACGCGATGAGAACGCAGCTGCGAAAGTAGCCAACAGCCAGGCCATGTGTTTGAGATTCCTGCGGACCTGGTAATAAAACTGGATTGTGGACCTGACTGACCGCACGATTAGACTAGTGCAACAACAAATGCCCCAATGCTCACCACGGGTGGCCATAGAAAAAATAAGCTCCACAAGCGGTCAGAAAAAAGTGGGAGCGAGCTAGCCAGCCAGTCAGTCAGCACACACAAAATAAATTGTGGCTAGCCGATTGCTACAGTAACCAAAGCAGGGGAACATAATCATCCCTAATCATTCGGCAAGAAAGCAGCAGGGTCCAAATAGACTGAACGAACGACTTCATGAAAAAATTACTACTGACCAGTGGCTATGCCATGGGCGAGAAAAAAAAACGTGGTACTTCAGACACCCGACGACAATACGGCGCACAACGGTATGTAAAGCTAATTCTCCTTACACTTTCTTTGGCTATGCTGGGCTGGCTATTTAGTTGCGTTAGGTTTGTTTGTTGACTGTCGGCACCTTACTGAACATGTGTTTGTTTGGTTTTGTATGTTATCTGAGGTTAGTTTATTAAGTTCTTTGCAATTGCAATATAAGTTCGCCAAGGCAAAAACTCTTGTTGTTGTTGGTTAGTGGGGTTACTTAATTTGATGGTTAGCGACGTAGTTTGTCTCCACTAGATCACATCGTCATCATACTCATTTAACCTTAACCTTAGCTTCGAAAAAAGCTTCTTCACGAACTGATGTACGAGGGGAACAGAAAAGTAAAAAGATACCAACCATTATAATGCATGTATCCAAGACCCCCCACCCCCAACACAACTGAGAATTCAAACAGCTACCACAAACATGCATAAACACACTCACAGCCGCGTAATGGTATCGGACGAAAAAAACTGAAATACAACCGAAAAGCGTGTTAAAACACCAACAACTACAACAATATTTAAAAAACCTGCGTATAGCAAATGTGCTGTTGTTGGTGGCGGCCCCACCAAAAACAAATCCAATATTCAATATGCTCAAACAAAGCAACAGCAACAACAATACAATCAAGGCAACGTGAGTTCGTTAAACCTTCGACTACTACAAGTTCATTCAACCCTGCAGTTAGCCCTTGTCTCCTCTCTATCGCACACCATGCCGGTTGATAGTCGCACAACTCACATTCCCCTTCTAACAAGACATGTATCCATGTGTGTTGGTATATACAAGCCCCAAAAATTATTTAATTTCTCCTGTCTCTTACCCCTTGTTCCAACACAATTTTATTCTAAGAATGTTTGCCATATTCTCAGTTCTGCCAAAAAATTTGCAAACTTTTTTGCCAACATTTGTCCCTGACTCATTTAGAATTTTGCAAATTTTACCTTGATAGCACCAAAAATTCTACTGAATGACCTCCATTCGCCGGAAAAAATCCTTGAACATTATTTCGCACGGCTGTTTTATTTCGATTTCGTTTCTTTTCAGTTTTGGTATACTTTTTTTGCGGTCAAGGCAAACGAAACAAAACTCGTTTTTATTTTTGCTTTGTGTTCGAGCTTTGGGGGTTTGTCGTTGTTTAATGATAGCAACAATGGAGATAACCGAGTGTGTGTGAATGAGATAAACAACAAGTAGCCTTGCGACGATTGATGTTACTGATATGTTGGGATTGGAGAAAAGTGAGGACGATGATTTTATTTACGGATTTTCTTTTGAGTGTTTCATAAAGGGGTTGCGGTACATGGGGAAAAACGTAACGATGAATAATAATGTTCCTCCGATTGAATATTTGTTTCAATTTTGAAACAATAAATGACACAGTGGACTTTCAACTAATGACCTTATGAAATGGGTATATGTAACTTAATAAAGTTAAAATTTTTGTTTGTTAACAATATTTGCCATCTTTACCCAATACCCAAATATTTGGATTCTTTTCATAATCACGTTTTTGCCAATAAGACTGTGATAGGGATGCCGTTTTAGAAAAAAAAAATTTCTATGCCCCCAACATGTGGTATATCAGTTGATAGCACATCTGTAGAGATGGGCGATAGGTAAATACCCAAAAGGTATTTACCCGGCAAATTGAGTAAATACCCTGGTATTTACCCATTTATACTCAAAAGCTGGGTATTTATAATTTTGCAGATATCTCGGGTATAAAAAATTTTTCCAAAAAATTTTTGATTATTTCGTATTCTTTGTATATAAACCTGAACATCTGATCTCACAAAAATGGTTAGGGGTCTACCAGAACTCACTGGTAGACAATTTTTTGGAAAAATTTTTGATTATTTCGTATTCTTTGTATATAAACCTGAACATCTGATCTCACAAAAATGGATAGGGGTCTACCAGAACTCACTGTGCCATATTTCATCGAAATCGGATGAAAAATGATCAATTTATTGATCTCACAAAAATGGATCTGATCTCACAAAAATGGATAGGGGTCTACCAGAACTCACTGTGCCAAATTTCATCGAAATCGGATGAAAAATGACCAATTTATTGCCTCACGACTTTAAGTCTGGCGATAGGTCTATATAGCGGCTATTTAAAACTAAAATCCGATTTTATGAGATCAGAAGGTCAGGTTTATATACAAAGAATTCGAAATCATCAAACACTTTTTGGAACATTTATTTATACCCAAGATATCTGCAATATTATAAATACCCAAATAAATACTCAACAAAATACCCATTAAATACCCAAGCGTTGGGTATTCTGACAAGAAGTTATGTGTGTCCCGATGGCAACAAAGATAATTCAATGGCAGGCGGTTCTGTGTACTGTTTTGAACCGGTAGAGTTTTCATCGGGCAAGGGCTGCCACCTCAGTGTACGCGTTTTGTCCTTTTATTATCGTTGTAGAGGCAAATTCTGGAGCTTCTGCTCATACCCTGGTTCTGTGCAAACCACCTCTATCATCGACCGGTCTCAGTGAGGTGGTACCCGTGTATTGAATGGTTGCATTTCCGATCGTGATCCTGCTTGACAATACTGCATTGTGTTATGCCAACGTAGTTATTAGGGAGTAAAACGTCATCAACGGACTATAGATCGCTGGAATCCGGGTGATGACGCTGACCAAAATCTGCAGCTTGCGTAGCTATCAAGGATATGTTGGAGGGTACGCGACTAGCAACTTCGGCTACTAGCCGCTTCACTCGGAGACCTTAGGTCAATTGTGTTCACCCAGAAGAAAGTAGAAAAGAAGAAGGAGGAGAAAAAATAGATGAACCTACACCACAGAATGATACAAGGCAACAATTACGGACAGAAAAACGATACCAAATCATAAGACAAGAAGAAAAAATTCACCGTCAAGAGTATGATTCAGTCAGGCAATTCAAACACCCCTTATCCTGCGGGAATATGGAAAAGAGGGGTGCCCCCAAACCAGAGATCCCTTTTCGGGAAGCGACTTCCAATCCATCAACAAGGAAGGACTCTTCTGGTAGATAAACAGTCGCGCCGCATATAGCATGACGCCTCTCCAAATTCTTTAAAATGAAGGATGAGAGACTTATTGGCCACTAGTTCTTGAGTAAATAATGCCTTGGTTTCGCCGCTTTTGGAATAAAAATCACCCTAACCCCTGCCACCCAGTCAGTACATAGTCCAGCAAAACGCAGCTACTAAAAATCTTCTCAAGAGTTGTATGACCATCGGTCCTGCACTTTGCAGCATAGCAGGCAGTACGCCATCTGGTTCCGTTGACTTGAAGGATTCAAACGAATTCTATAGAAAATGGCCCAGCCAAAGCATTGTCAACATAAATGGAGTTTCTTAGAATTTTTAAAGTGAGGACTGAACGTCGTTTGTTAGTTGCAGAATAACTATGATGACCAGGAGAGGAGCACAATTCACCCCTAAAGAAACCCTTGTAAGCTCAAAATCCCGTATACTTTCATTGGGATCTAAGCGATAAAGAATTCAATGATAGGCCTTATGGTCGGAACTTATTTCAAATACGTTTTATTCGTTGTGTCCCGTTGAAGAAATATGCATAAAGCCGTCATTTGAGGATCAGCAGAACAAGGTTATGTACAGTAATTGATTCGAAGACATACGTAGAATGATAGGACCAAAGGAAAGACATTTAAATCACAAATGTCATCTTCAGCGCCAAGGCGGTAAATCCAAAAGAAATTTCTACAATGATGCTTAAGAATTACATGACTAAGGTCCTCAACCTTGTCTCGAAATTGGACAGAAACCAGGAAAGGTTTTGATTTCCCATTCCTCGCCAGCAGAGAAGACACTACTCCATCCAATCCTTGTTGAACTTTTCCAACATCAGGGCATCAGCATGAATTTCGTAAATTACATAGAGCATCGACTGTTTGCATGCTTTTTCCGCAAATATTATCCGAGTTCCCAATCATAAACTCGTATCGTGAACGATTCGTACGACATCGAGATATTATGATATTGGGACAATTGTACGATCATAGAGGCTGGGCACCCGGGTACATGACACCTGCAATAGATTCGACGCCTGCCTCTTCGATCTAGCCACTTAATTCCATGCAAGAAGATTTGTGCCAACAGATCTTCAGCCACATTTTTTACAATATGGACAGCGGTAGGAATATTTACCATGAGATGCTATGTGAATCGTTCTCGGAGCTGTTACCTGCATCCCTCCTCACTGTTTCCTTGGCATCAATTTGGTCCGAAATTGAACTGTGGCCTTATCCGAAACCACTTGTGAAGATAGCAGTATGTCAGCACTGGTCATCTGGCACTAGATCATCCTTCGGTCAACTCTTCACTTTCTGCCGATCAGAAGGAAACTGTGGGAGTTGAAAGCGTACAATACATAACAATTCTTTCCTTTAAACCGAGGATAAGGCGCACGAATTTTACTTCCTTCTAAAGTTGCAGAGTATCTACGCAAGAAAAGCACATGTTCCCTGGTTTCGTTCAAAATGTACATAAAGGGTGATTTTTTTGAGGTTAGGATTTTCATGCATTAGTATTTGACAGATCACGTGGGATTTCAGACATGGTGTCAAAGAGAAAGATGCTCAGTATGCTTTGACATTTCATCATGAATAGACTTACTAACGAGCAACGCTTGCAAATCATTTTCAGTGAATGGGCCCTAGAAAAGTTGGCAGAAAATCCGCTTTTTTATCGACAAATTTTGTTCAGCGATGAGGCTCATTTCTGGTTGAATGGCTACGTAAATAAGCAAAATTGCCGCATTTGGAGTGAAGAGCAACCAGAAGCCGTTCAAGAACTGCCCATGCATCCCGAAAAATGCACTGTTTGGTGTGGTTTGTACGCTGGTGGAATCATTGGACCGTATTTTTTCAAAGATGCTGTTGGACGCAACGTTACGGTGAATGAACACATTTCGAACCGAACACTGATTTTGGTAATAAAATTCAATGATTTGCAAGCGTTGCTCGTTAGTAAGTCTATTCATGATGAAATGTCAAAGCATACTGAGCATCTTTCCTTTTGACACCATGTCTGAAATCCCACGTGATCTGTCAAATACTAATGCATGAAAATCCTAACCTCAAAAAAATCACCCTTTAGCATTTACATGGGTTGACTACTTGAATCTTTAAAGGCCTTTATTTGACTCAAATTTGGTATTTGGAGTACAGTTAGATAAAAGTCTCATTCATTTTTCTGTCCGATTACTTCACATTGATTCAATATAAACTGAGCTAATTTGTGTAAATTTTGAGAGCTAGGATAGACCAGTAGCGTTAGCCGAATCAAAAAGTGGAAAGCCTGTAACATTATACAATAATTGAAAAAACGCCTTTTGAAAATGTCACCAAATGTAACAAACAGGATGAAACGTAAGAACAAGTTGACAACTTAATAAGCAGCGAATAGTGTAATAAATCCAAAAAAATTTATAACGGCTAATCGCTTTCCGGTAACTTTAATAAGTTTATGCTTGCAGAATCCCTTTTTCTTTGAGGATAAGGAGGTTATTAAAAACAGTTACAACAATAACACTTTAACGGGACTGGGTTATTCATCTCTAAAAGCATCACAGCGTTATTGTGATCTTCTTACTCACCCCTAAAGTTATCGCAACTGGCATCTCTATTGTATCCACAGAACAGTTTGCAACAACAACACCTTGAAGTGGAAATGGTGGTGGTTCAATCTCATTCGTTCTATGTTTTTGTTTTTCGAAATAACAACAACGACTTGTTTTACTAACAAAGCAGAAATATAAACAAATATTCTTTTTGCATGGGGCCACAAAGAACGAAAGACAAAAGAAAATATACATTCATACATATCTACATGCATCTGAAGTAATGATTATGTATCTATTTATGTGCGCATGTATGACTATGGTATATAGAAGTGCATACACATGTTAAATGAAATCGATTTGATGATGGCCAAACGGACGGACGGACAAAATAAATGAACTCTTGCGCTTTGTGCTGCGAACCTAATCGAAATGTTGCTGTTGTTTGATTTTTTGTTGTTGATGATAGATGGCGAACGAACGGTTTGGTTGGTGTGATGGTGGCAATGTGTTGTTTGTTATTCTAAAGATGCTGTTGCTTGCTTGCTGTTCCATTCGAGAAATTTTCTCCTCGTAGTGGTAAGTGAAAAAAAGTTCGCAGCTGAATTGCCTGCCTTTCGAAACATAAAAACTATAGCTATGCTACGTTGTTGGTGACATAATGCTCGACGATGTCACGACGTCTGTTCGTATGTCTCTGCATTGTATTTCGGCAAGCCCCAGTCAGCTGAAAGAAACAAAATGTCTGCTGTCAGTCTCGTCAACTCGTCGTCGGTTTTTTGTTGTGTCGTAAAGGTGGGTCATTGCGAGATGACAGCGCCGAACTAATTAGGCAAACAGAAATCTTAAGAAGATATCCCATTCGCCAAACAAGTCATTTTCAGGCAGAAACTATCACACAACGGAGGTGATATGATAAGTTAGAGGGAAAATAGCCCTAACAATATTTGTAAAATTAAAAAGATTTGTGGGTTACGGAAGTTCTTAAGGGGAATGGGTGTCTATGTGTTTTGAGATGAATCAAAATCTTTAGCTTGGTTACCACACTAACAAAAAAACATAAAGAATGGTAGTTGCCCCTAAAAATCTTGGTCGCCAACAAGATGCTATTTGATTTGATTTGTTTATGGGAGTCAAGGGAGAGAAGTAGTTGGCTCTTCAAAGAAACCTTATGGGTAAATCATGATCTTTGAACTTAGTGAATAACGACTTGAGCCTGACAAGGCTGGTGCATTACGAGATGTTTGAGAAGAATTAATCGGCTGAGAAGAAAGTCTATATAGAAGTTACGTCGAATAAACGACTCTACGCAGACGCAACAAAAAATTCTAAATGATATTTTTCACTATGCCAGGATCTTGCAGAATAGATTCTACAACAATCGCCATTTTCACTAGGCCTTGCACCAGAGGATTACCAGCTGCTGCTCAGTACTTATTTTATTATTGCCTGTCCAATGAAATGAGGACTAGCTCAACAACTTCTTTGAGTCCAAGCCGATTTGTTGCTAGGGAGTATTGACAATCATGTCGAATACAATGGCGATTCTTTAGTTCATTACAGCATTATTATATTACATTCATAAACCTGAAAGGGGTTTTTTGTTGTAGCGCTACTTTGCGATATTATCTGGGTATTTGCTGGGTTCTGTTAAATCTCCCAATATGGAAGCTGTTCAATATGGGGTTTGGTGCGTCCATATTAGCTTGGTAGTATGTTGAGTAGTAGGCAAATAAAAAGTTAACTTGTATCTAGAAAACTGCCATTAATTCTAGCTCAATATAGAAATGGGCGGCAGCATCTTCCGGAACGTAGGTAACTTAGATCTACCATGGTTTGTTGAGGGAGGCTTACGTCATCAGGACCTAACATGTGCCAGTAGCAGAAGCATGTGCATAGAATCTGTAAGGGTTGTCAAATACGACAACAAGTATTTTTGGAGTATCGTTATGCCATCGATTCTCCCATTCAGCTCCAAATTAATTTGCAGTGAAAAATGTCAAAATTCAAAATTCTTGCAGCAAAATAAGCGGAAGGATCAATATGGGAATCATTTAGTCTTTCCGTCAGAATATGATAAGATCTTTATGCCATCAGGAGGTGGTCGATTGGGTAGGGATTAACAAGTGCAGAAGATACAGGCTTTGCGTATCCAAATTGCACAATCGATCACACAAATAATTCACTATCCAACGTTTAAGGCCTGACAAGAAAGAAGTGTTGAGGTGTTGTTTGTCCTCAAACACCATGGAATGGTAGACCATGGCTAATATGTATAGTAATGGTACGCGAAGTAGCAGGGAAAGATAGAAGAGGTGAACCGGTGAAACCGCCGAACTGCTTCAAGCACCCATACGCCTGGTGGGGGCACCCTTATTTAGGGTCAAAACTTGGAACTATCGACCCTTCTCTCGTAGTGCGCATATAAGTAACATTACCTAACTGATTTAACCTCCCTCGCTTTACAGTTTTTTTGACCTTATGCTCACAAGTGAGACACTGCTTGTGCTAGAGTTCAGCAAATGAAACAAAAAGAGATAAATATACAAGTATAATTGCCCATTCATTCGTTCATTGTTCACTGCTGTGTTAAGTAAGCGTCGAGCAAGACAAACCGTAAACAAATATTTGTCCATACAACACCAAACAACTTGTTCCCATTTTCTGAGAGCCGCAGCTCATATTAGCGTTCGAAAGAAACAGGTTGATTCGGTTTCAATGCCACAGACGAGCTACATCGTAGTACACATACGGGTAGGTACGTGTTTGCTTTGTGAGACCTTTTAAAAATGACTGTCGTTGCTTCTTTTGAATTTGCTGAACAGAAAAGAGTTGTTTGTCATGCGTTTAGTAAGGGAAGGCACCAGCAACAACGAGCACGTACCTACGTATAAATGTATGCGTATACAGCTTAGCATGAGGTTGGGAGGGTTGCCAGCTTTTATGTGTTGGAATGTGATAAAAAAATAAATTTAAAAAAGTGTTGGATAAAAAAAATTACAAAAATAAACTAGAGTAAATTTTAAATATACAAAAAACTCAATCGTCAAATTTAGATTTTGATATCAAAGCTGCCGAAATTGAAATTTAAGTTAATTGTTATGAAGGTTTGTTCCATTATGAGTTCACTAGGGAACAAATGGCTTCTATAAAGGATATCCACCTTAACCTTTCGTTTCACATTACTTTTATTTCAAATATGTAAAATGCATCTGTTGTTTTACACCACTAATGCATGAGTAGTTTTAGGCTATGTTAGCTTCTCATTATTTGTCTTTTCTTTTTTATAAAATGTTGAGTTTTACAGCCCTAGCAAAATAGCGATATTGGGCTAAAACTTTGCACAAATAATTTTTTTAATAAAGGCAGTTTAAGATCAATGATAGCCTATATGGCACTCTGTCTCAATATAGGCCCCATGTAGATCCATCTCTCGAATAGAATTCTTGAGCTCATGAAAAATTTATATTAAAACGATTGCATTGAAATTGAAAAACAGTGAGTTGTGTTAGACCTTTCGACATCCATGCTGAGTATGGTCCATATTGGATTTTATTTGGATATAGCTGCCGGTGAGACCGATCTCTCGATTTAAGGTGCAAAATTGAATTATTCATCCTTTTGCGACTAAATTAAGAAGAGAGTTCTTGTACACCTCTTGGGTTCGGACTGGAAAATTTTTGGATGGAGATGCCATACTCCGCTCTCCTGATTCAAGATTTTGAGTCCTTAAAAGGCAACTTTATTGTACAGAGAGTTATATTAGATAACACTGCACCCTTGCCGGATATAGACCAGATCGATCCAAATACGGACATAGTTGCCATAACCCGACTCTCTACCGATTGCAGTCAAGACCAGATCAATTTAGATTTAACTTCCATATTGACCAATCTCCCAATTTATGATATTAGGTAGAGTTGGCATACTATCGATGGCACTATTGAAGATATTGCTATTTTATTTTTTGCATAATAGATAGTTTTTAATACTGTCGGTAACTTTGAATTTATTGTTGAAATATATGCATTTTCGATAAAATTTATTATATTAACCCACAATTCCCTAATGCCTTCAAAATGAAGACAAAATAACGTTCTTAATAATAATCATGTAAACTGAGCCAATAACTCTGTGGAACAGCTTCTGTGTCATGGTCTCACGTGTGAGAAATTTAAATTTTGGGTAATAGCGTTAGGTTATAAGAGCAAACCCGAAAAGGGGTTTGAGTCCTTAGGCCTAACATTTGTAAGGCGCTCTTCATATTACCTTAATACATGATGGGTCAACCAATCTATCAAATATTGCTCGACTATTATTGGATATTGAACATCGCCCCTTTCGAATTTACTCGTTTTTACGTATTTTCCTTGAAAACATGTATAAATTTAACAATATTGCTCGACTATTATTGGATATTGAACATCGCCCCTTTCGAATTTACTCGTTTTTACGTATTTTCCTTGAAAACATGTATATTGCTCGACTATTATTGGATATTGAACATCGCCCCTTTCGAATTTACTCGTTTTTAAGTATTTTCCTTGAAAACATGTATATATTTAACAAATTTACCATTATTATGGCCAACATTGATACTTAAGAAGAAAAATATCGAAAATATCGAATGATGCGAAAATCGTAAAATGTAATGTGATTTCTAATTTTACACACTTTGGAGCCTACACACACAACTGGTGAATTGCTAACTGTTCAACCATTTCATTCAGATATATGTCAACGATTTAAGGACTGTCCTAGAAGATGATTTAGCCCAAACGTCTTTTAACATATCTTTGACCATACAGCACTTTTTTATCTGCAAAGAACTCCGATTTTTACACATTACTATGTCAATAGATTGCACCTCACTTAATCATCCAGTTTGAAACCATCCGTATAGTTCCTTCCAATCGGTAGTCTTGTGGTCCCGTACTTTTAATCAAATAACGTCTTAGATACAATACCGATTAGCGAATACAAATTTCCCCATGATCATTCCATTAACTTCTTTTTATCAATGAGTGCAGTCCTATTCAAGTTTTAAGCTCAATGATAAGGGGCCCACTTAATAGCCGAGTTCAAACGTAGTGTCGCAGTGTGACACCTCTTTGGAGAGAAGTTTTTACATGGCGTATTACCTCACAAATTTTACTGCTGAAAATTATTTTCTGATGCTCTCGGCGGAGATGCTAACCTCTGCGCTTAAGTGGCCTCCATTGGTCCATTAGGCATGTATCTTTAAATTCAATGCGAATTGTTTCATCTTCAATAGGCTGTATTCACAGATTGGCAATTCTTCGGATCCGGCTGAGTATTGAATATTTTTAAGTGCTGTCCACCAGGTCACAACACTATAAAGCTTTATAAATCTGATAACTACATTACACCCTGTTTATACCTCCTAAACTTTTGTCATTGGCCCTCTTGTATGTGTATAACAGAGTTGCCTTACCACCTGATAAAATAAGTCAACAAAAGCGAAAGTCGGGCGATGCAGACTATATAATACCCTACATCTACTCTATAATTACAATCTGGAAGTTATATCAAAATCTGAACCAATTTCGATGGACCCTGGTGGAGGTTGAGTGGGTTTAAAACAATCCAATCAGTTCAAATTGTTATAACTACGACACTGTAAGTGCAAAAAGGACAAAAAATCTGAACCGATGTTTATAAAATTAAACAAAAATGTCAATAGTTACAAGACATTATTGCAAATTACTCAAAATTGGAATAAAATATATGTGGAGCTATATCAGAAACGATTTCGACCAATCTCCTCAAATATAGTGGTAGTCGTCGAGGAAATCCTAGTGCAAAATTTGGGGAACATAGGTCAATAAATGTGCTTGCAGTGGCCCTAGAACAGTGAACATTGGACGATTTATATATAGGAGCTATGTATATCAAAATCCCAAACGATTTTTAAGAAATTCACCATTTATATCGAGAGTAATAAATAAATCTTGCCTGTCAAATTTCGAGAGAGTCGATTTACAAATACCCACATTATTGCAATATTAATTTAAATATGACAAACATATGTGTGGAAGCTATATCCAAATCTAAACCGATTTTTTCCAGTTTCAATAGGCTTCGTCTCTTGGCTAACAAAAATGCCTTTTCCAAATATGAAAATGAAAATTACGAACTGTACTTTGCACAAACAGACAGACGGACATAGCTAAATGGAATCAGAAAGTGATTTTGAGTCTATCGGTATACTTATCAATAGGTCTAGTTTTTTGCTTCTGGGTGTTACAAACAAATGCACTTAGTTATGAAATCCTGTACCCAAGATATAGTAAGTTATAGGTAGTCGGAGTTACCTAACAACAAAATATTGAGTGCACTATCTGTCAAAATCAGTAATTAGTGCAACTCTGATTTTGTGAATGTAACTAGTTCGCGTCATTTTTCGTTGTTTGTGTGTGCTATGGTTCTTAACTAAAATACACACACACACAACCAAAACTCATTGGCAGATAGTGCACTTCGGGAGAAAAAATTGTACTCAGCTGTTTACGGTACACT
The DNA here is from genome assembly GCF_963082655.1 of Stomoxys calcitrans. Lineage (NCBI taxonomy): Eukaryota > Metazoa > Arthropoda > Insecta > Diptera > Muscidae > Stomoxys > Stomoxys calcitrans. The sequence continues at coordinate 29,749,827 of NC_081554.1, forward strand.
ACCTGGTATTTATGTCATGGCTTTACTACAGTAGTGGTAAAGGATATATAATAAATTTTCTCATATACATTCCAATAAGAAACGGTATAATTTCCTTAAATCCGTTTAAAATTTTAGTTTCAGTTTTATGCTGAGATCGAACGGTGTGCCGCTTAGCGACATCAGAAATGTCGCCAGCAATAGTAAGGGGTTAACTAAGGTTAAAATTTTTTTCGATGTTCTGACAAGAATTGAACCCAGGCGCTTGGCGTCATAGCTCTCTCTGCGCCACGGTGGCTTCAAGACTCCACTTCAGTTCTACTCTTTGCAAAATTTTGTAAAGAAATCGCTAGCTATATTTGCTTCCATTTCTTATTTGTCTACCCCACAAAAAAAACTACTTTTTCCCAATTAGATTTGGCAACCCTGTCTTAATATAAAGAAATTTGTATTTGCTGTTACATCTTAGCTGCTCGCACTCATACATTTTTCCATTAACACAAAATCCAACGAACTAGCACTCACAAATGTTGCCCGACCATTTCGTAAATATATGAGTTTGTGACAATAGCCAATAAAGGCCACATACACTTTCTAGATAATTTGAGCGCCTGCTATTTAGTGTCATATTTCGCACAGAATTTTCGGTTGCGCCGTAGTGTCATCATCTCTCTCGCGCTGAAGTGTACGACTTCGAGTTGGTTCATACCACCACTATCGTCTTAGTACTTACTACATCCATCCATTCCGTTCATTCATCCATGCCGTGAAAAGCAAGCTAAGCAGAAGAAACGGCCTGGCCTGCCTGCTTTTTTCGTCGTTCCATCAGCTTAGAATTTAGCTAAGGAACAAACTTGCCGGCTGGTCCGCTGTTTCTCAAACGATTTCAAAGTTTGAGTCTTCAATTCCATTAATTTTCAGTTCATACCGCCGTTGTTGTCGTCGTCGTTGTAGTTCGATTTCATTTCGGAACGAAATAACGGCGACACGATCTGTTTTGCAGCGCTTCTCCGCCGTTGTAGCTCGACCAACACCGCTTTCAAGAGACACATTGACTTTGTTGTTTCTTCAAGTTGAATTTGCTTTTTCGCTGTCTTTGTTTGGTTGAAAGAAATTGGAAAAATTGCCTCAGTGTTTGCTTGTTGGTGCTGTGCCTGCCGCTTGCCATAAGACCATTCGTTCCTTCTCCATGGTTTTTGTTTTTTTTTTTTAATCGCCGTCATTCCCTTATTTGAGGATGATATGATTCCATTCTTTCCGTTGGTTCGTTCGATCTGTCCCATCCCTCATCCAACCAAAATGTACTTTTGGAGCCGCGCACATGTTTCTTGCCGTCGTTGCATCTGGCCAATCCGCGCAAAGAAAATCCGCATTTCAGCCGTTGATGTTCCACATGGTACCAGGCAAACAGCCGCAGCAGCACAACACCAGCAACATTTCTTTTGTTCGATTCTCTTCTCTGTGTGTTTCAATGGTTTGCGCAGTGACACTACCAACGACCACAACAACTGATGTATCGTTTGTATGAACAACCGCCAAGTTGATTGGTTGGCTGTCTGGCTGGTCGGGTTGTTTCGTTTGAAATCGATGTGACTATGGTTGTTGTTTTCATTTCATATAAACACAATCTGTTTGGTTGTAGGTATTCATTTAGTGGAAGAATGCGCGCTGCACAGTAATGTCTTGAAATTTAGAATTGATTTGATAACTGAATGGATGGTTGGTTTGGTTTTCGAAACGATTTGGAGAGAGAATGGAGGCGTTTTTATTTGATTGTTTACATTGCGTACAATGAACGAAAAAGTAAGAAATGCACTTGCGATCATTTATATTGGAGAAATATCGTACGTAGAATATTTGCAAAAAATGTTTTTATATGTACCGCACAGTGGGGTAGAAGAATAGAAAAGAAAAATGGAAAAATATGAGATAGGGCCTCAAATTGCATAGCTTGGGAGTTATTTGTGAATGGTATGAGTGTTATAAGATAATCAAGGAGGAGATTGCAGAACAATCAACCCTTCACGAAACGAGTAAAACAAAACTTTTGTGCGGAATTGAGTAATGCAGCTCAAGGATGTGCAGCTCCTTCGATGTCAATGTAGAGCAAGAGGTCGGCGAATCTAAGGATGAAGATACCATAGAAGGGAAAGAATTCCGTGGTGGAATTCCATGGAAAAAGATGGAAACCGATTTTGAAGAATTGAACTAAGATAAAGAAAATTTTTGATGCAAAGAGATCGTGGAATCAAGATATATCGAATAAAAATTGAGTGCGGGAACTTTACGTCAGAGCTTAAGAAGAACTAGACATTTTTTTACGTCCAAGGCCAAAATCGCTTTAATAAAGCTGGATCAAATTATAGAATGTTTGCTGGACAAAACAAAGAGAACTTGGATTCAATACATGGTATGGGATCTGTTATTCGTGATGAAGTATGAGTACTATAAGATCATCCATGAGGAGGTTGAAGAACTAGAAATTCTCTATGAAGCCAGTAAACAAGAGATTATTATGAACATTTTACGGAATAGAGGAATAAAGCACAAAGATGTGCAGCCCCAGGGAAGTAAGTCCAAAAGTTGTAAACCGATTAAGGAAAAATGGACCAAGCTAAGAAAAGCGTTTGCTGGGAGATGTAAAGAGGTCGTAGAATCAATATATGAAATGGATTCAAAACAATGTCTTGGAACTATAAGTAGTATGAGTGCTACAAGATTAGATATTAACTTTCGTAGGATAGATCAGAAGTCCAAAATTTGGTATTAGAAGAATTGGAGCAAATTAAAGAAAAATGCTGGAAATTGCAGATATGATATGAATTTAAAATAGGCCCTATTCGTAATGCAACATGAGTGCTATCATTCATGAGGAGGTGGAAGAACCCACATAAGATCATTCATGAGGAGGTAGAAGAACCCACATAAGATCATTCATTAGGAGGTGGAAGAACCCACATAAGATCATTCATGGTGGAAGTACCCACTTTGTTTATGAACGATATTGAGTAATGCAGCTGGGAATATAAAGAGAGCCCGTGTTGGAGTTCCCTCGGGAAGGTAGTTTACTGACATATTCCCTCGAAATCTGTAACCAAATGTCTGCCCCAAAATAAGTTTTCCAAAATCTGCTGACCCTGAATTCCTATTGGAGTCTAAAAACGATTCAATTATGTAACAAGTAAAAAGGCGTAAAGTTCGGCCGGGCCGAACATTGGATACAAACCACCTCAGGTATACATGTAAACCACCTTTCGTCAAAATCCGGTGAAAAATGCATACCTTATGCCCCATAGCAGCTATATCGAAATATGTTCCGATTTGGACCAAATACTAATAAGTGCAAGTCATTGTTCAATTGTGTATAACAAAATATAAAAATAAATTGATATTGACCATATACTACACGGATGTCGCAAACCCTAAAATAAATCACTGTGTCAAATTTCACTGAAATCGGATTATAAATGCGCCTTTTATAGGGCCAAGACTCTAAATCGAGATATCGGTCTATATGACAGGTATATCCAAATCTGAACAGATTTGATCCAAGTTGCAGACAAATTTTGAAGAGTCTAACACAACTCACTGTCCCAAATTTGGGCGAAATCGAAAAATAAATGCGCCTTTTATGGCCCCAAAACCTTAAATTGAGATATCCGTCTATATGGCAGCTATTCCAAATCTGGACCGATTTGAGCCAATCAAAGAGGAATATCGAAGGGCCTAACACAACTCACTGTCCCAAATCTCGGCGACATCGGGCAATAAATGTCCTAAAAACTTAAATCAAGAGATCGGTCTATATGGCAGCTATATTCAAATCTGGACAGATCTGGGCCAAATTGATCAAAAATATATATACTTTTTAAGGTCGGAAATGGATATTTCGATGTGTTGCAAACGGAATGACAAAATTAATATACCCCCATCCTTCGGTGGTGGGTATAAAAAGCATTATGAAATGCTGAATTAACCGTAAAAGTTGAAAAATCCCCATTGTCTCTTCGTTAGAAGCATTTGCAACTGAGTCGCTTGTCGGCTAGTGGATCCTTGCCAGACCCTTCAACAGTCGTTAGTTGGTTAGCGGAGCCTGGCGCAGCCACTCCACTTAGCGAGTTTTCAGAAGCAGATAACATGCTATGGCCTGATTCCACCAATCTTCCCGTTTGGTCTTTGGAGCCCACAATACATCCGGGTTTAAGATCTGCCGCTCTTTTGGCAACAAATACGGACCACCAACCATTTTGAGGATAATAATAATAATAAAAATAATAATAATAAAAATAATAATAATAAAAATAATAATAATAAAAATAATAATAATAAAGATAATAATAATAAAAATAATAATATTCTCACTGGACCGCTCGGAGATACACCCCATAATCTCTCAGTGGACAAATAATATGCTTTGTGACAGGATCATTAATGCCAACCTGGGAGATAGTGTAGGTGACACGAGAAACGCGATGGGCCGGGATCCCCGATTCTGTGGAACCTCGCTCTTCACTAGTAGATACAAAATACCGGAGTTCAGACTCAGACTCTAACCTCCAAAAGGATTTATTATATGTATACGGGCATTGTGAGACCAGTTCTGGACTATGGAACACTGGTATGGAAGAGGGTCGTGGATAAGAGGAGTCGTACGACGGAATTTGGAATGTTCAGGGACTAGCCTGCGTCGGGGTCACAGGGGCACTTGCCGCACCGCAGGCAAGTCTGGAAGCGATTCTGTATATGCAGCTCATTGGCCCCTATATTCGGAAATGCTCCGCCCAGGCCGCGCCTAGGGTGAGGGAGCTCGGCATGCTGAAGGCGGACAGATGAGGCCACAGATCCATTCTGGATTTTATGGATGTGGATGCTAGGCTGAGGGCGATCTCCGAATTCCTGGCACCGGTACCGATAGGGATAACGACATTCCGTATTCGTTTTCTCGAGAGGGAGGAATGGATCTCGATCTTCACTGATGGCTTCAAGTTGGAGTCAGGGACTTGACTGGGGGTCTACTCCGACTCGGTAGGTCTCTGAGAGTGCCGGACAAGTGTATGGTCTTTGAGGTAGAGGTATGTGCCATCACAGAAGCCGGCAGAGAAATGCTAAGGGATTTACCGCCTTTAAAACTCTGGTTTTATGTGGACAGTATGGCGGCACTTAAGGCCTTGAGTTCGAGTTGAGGTGTGTGGCAGATTGTTTGGACTCCCTGGTTATGCATCGAGTCTACGATGTGATACTGACATGGGCTCCTGGACATGAAGGGATTCCAGGAAATGACAGGGCGTTCGAATATGCCAGGAGGGTTCGTCTGCGCTGGTCTTGGCTACGTTCCATTTGTAGAGCTACTGAACATAGTAGATGAGATGGCCAGAGCGGCGTTGGTGGCATGATGGGACTCGGTGGGTGGTTTCCGGACCGCCACGGCGCGCTGGTCTGTTACCGTCCGCAGAAGGAGAAGGACGAAGGAGTTACTGCCGTTCGATTAGAGTTGCTGAATACATTAAAGGCGGTCATAACCGGAAACTGCCATAGGTCGCATGAGAATTTCGCACAATGACTTCTGCAGGAGTTGTCTTGATGGGGAGAGATAGCGAGCACTTGCTCTGTTCATGACCGAATCTACCGGGAATCAGGAATTTGTTTCTGGGGAGGCGATTCTTCTGCCATCTGGGTGATCTTGCGAACGCATCTCTGGGAGGCCTCCTAAGATTTGTGGACCGGACGGGAAGGATCCCACGGAGGGTGCCATAAGGGGAGGCGATTCTTCTGTGATCTGGGTGATCTTGTGAACGCACCTCTAAGAGGTCTCCTAAGATTTGTGGACCGTACGGGAAGGATCCGACGGAGGGTGCCATAGGGTCCGACAAAGGCACATAGCTCTTGCTTGCGTGAGGGATAGGAGTTTTGTCCTCCACTCTGGGTCTCCTTTTTTCCTGCTTCTTTTATTCGATTATACACCCTTGGATATGGTCCGAGGTCCCACATCTTCTTTCTCTTCGCTTTCTTTCTAGGGTGACATAGTGGGCCTGCCTGATCTCTGAGTGAACTCACCTATGGTGGGCAACTCATTTAACCTAACCTACGAGGGGCAAAGATATCCTTGCGGAGCTAATTAAAACATACTCAGGATATGTTATACAAATGTTAAAGAGTTCATTGGCATAATTTCAACATTCGCAATCTTTAGTTTTATTTTTTTTTGATAAAAATAATTTTGTAATTTTTGCATTCAATTAGTATAGCAACAAGAAAAACCCCATTCATTAACTCATGAACAAATTTCCATTCATTCTACTCATGTGTACTGCACACACAACACATTGCTATGGCAAAGGCACAATACGTACGACCGCCCATGACAATTATAACACAATAATGAGCAAATGAGCATTATAATGATGATGGCGCCGATAATAGCAACAGAACACAAATGACGACAGCTCGCTCACATCACACAGCAAACGCTAGTTGGTGGCTGCCAATGAAGAAGATGCACTCGTTTGGATTATTATGGACGCCTGGTCACAAACGATTAAATTCAGTTTAATCATCCACTAAAAAACCATCATCATCGTCGTGGTCGTTAAACGACTGATGACAAAATAAACGGTTCATCATCATTGCTGTAAAATAAAATAAATGAATGCGACAGGCGGCCTGGGCTGCCTATCCGTTGCTATTTAATGAGGTTCTTTGGTTGTTTCTTTCTCTTTCCATCACTTAACCAAATGATGTTCATTATTTTAATGGGGGTTTGCTGTTGTCGCGCGCTGCTGTTCTAATGATGGCAAGTAATTATTTAACCAAACGTCTGAGCACTGGATACAAATTTAATTCAATGGGACGTAACGACCAACTTGACTGGTCTACTTCTACTTCGCATTTCCCCTTTCCGGTCGGTCATTATTCAATTAGCATTAAACAATGTGCAGTGCATGAGAGCTGTAGCGAATGAATGCTTTGCACAGTGTTGCCACAGATAGAAAAATCATGAGTATCGCCACCAGTGGTTTTGGGAATAACAAAGCGAACAGTGCCTATTAAACTTTTTAATTTCATTAAAGGAAATTGTTTGTCAGTCCCGTATAGATTGAAAAATGTCTGCAATAATTTTGCTGAAATTTTCACAGAAATTAGAGTTTGACCCTTAGGGTACCGTATTTTGGGATTAGGGAAAGAATTATCGAAAGTATTTTAATTTAAGCGAATTTTTTCTTGCAATATTATGAGAACCTAAAAACACTATTTAAAAAAAAGGGGTCAAGCAACCTGGGGTGATAACCATAGGTGAGAATTGGCTAAACGACCGCCGTAAACACCCAATGCACCGTCCCCGGCTTCAGCACCCAACTCATTCCAATCTAGTTGCGACAGGAGCATTCAGTCACCTTCAGACCCTTCTACGACGTGTCAACACCCAGCTTTCTCCTTCTGGAAAAAAACTACCAGTTCAGTTTTTCTTGGACTTATGCCAAACCCGTTGGCCCATCTGTACAACTTCGTCAAAGCTCACAGATGGAGGTCTGTAATAGTAGATATGAAACGACCACCATTATGACGATACGTCCACGTAGGCTACGACCGCCATAATAGAGGAGATATGGTTCCTAATTGCGGAGTTCCTCATGTCACAATCTCTCGTATCGAGCCCTCTGCCAGTAATGCGTTGATAATCCGACGTTTCAGCATCGTATCAACCCAATTTATCTAAATAGGGGCCCCCTTCATTTCCACCAGAGCGCCATATATGGACTTCAACTAAACGTGATTAAAGGCCCCTTCTATGGTCAAGAAGGCCGCCAAAGAGAAGTCGCCCACACCCGAATTCCCTACGATGTAGCCAACCACATCATGACGTGCACTGTCAACCGACCGACCTTTAGATTACGCATGCTAATAGCCGTATGTCAGCGAAGGGTAGAGACTGTCCCTAGTACATATCTCAATAAGTCTCTCCAAAGTATTCAAAATAAAGGATGACAGGCTTTTTTTTCTTGTGTTCCTGTATGGTGGGTCTTTGGCAGGAGATATTCCTCGTAACCAATCTCGAGAGTCTTCGCACTTCGTATTGAACATACACCTGCGGTATCTTATATCTGCAGGTGGACTAGCGTTTCCAAGGAATTAATGTCAAAATTACAAACAATTGGTTGTTCAATATCTTTAAAACTCTAAGAGGTATTAACAACAGCTTCAAAATCAGACTATAAATGTGACTTTAGCAGTCCAAACAATATGTTGTAGGGTCTATATGACTAACAATGAATACCCACCCAAACAAATTATGCAATTTTTTGTTTTTTTTATTTTGCTATCTGACTGTAGATATCACTTATGGACATATGAATACCACGGTCGACCAGCACGATACCCCATAGTTCAGTTTCTTCCCCACTTCAAAAGTTTCATTATTTTAAAAAGTGGCAACACTGTCTTTTTCGCGGGTAAACATTCAAAGCTCTGTTGTTTTGTAGACACTCTTCTGTTATTGAGTTTTGTGTCTGCAATGTTTTCGTACTCTTTTAGCATGGGCGTTTCTATTGCTCTTTGAGCGCTATTCATTCATACTGTGTGTGTGTGTGCACATGCACATGTTCTTCTACCACAGCATTTCTAATATTATTTCTATTGCTCTTGGTTTGCCCACGTTTATAGAGAACACACAAGCGTACTTTGGAAAATTGTTGGTATTTTATTTCTATTCACAAGTAATGAGGTGCCTAAGTTTTCTGTTATCCTGATGAAAATGTTTGTTGTCGTATTTTAAACGTCTAAGAGAAAAAAGTCCGTAATAATGCGAAAAGTCCACCACCACAGACAGGCAGCCAGCCAGCCCCAAACTAGCCAACAAACACCAAACGTTGTTCGTTCGTTCATTGCAGTATGCTCGAATTCTTCGCCGTTTGTTTAAGAAAAAATAAAATACCTATTTTGGGTTAAAAAAAACTATATTGAAGGGAACAGACAAAGTAAATGAAATTGTGAAAAACCTTCTTTTTGGAAATTTTTCTTTTCTTTTCTTTAATCCAGCTTTTTGTCTGATTGCAATCAGAATTTATGTATAACCTGTTAAAATGTGGTAATAAAGCAGCAGGAACCGATGCAACTAAGGCAATCACATTTCAAATTAGGCAAGTTTGTGCAAGGGAGAGGTATACTATAATTATTGTTCAAGTCCGATCCTTATTATTGGAACCTTCCCTTTAATAAATTCGGCAAGACATACACGCGTATTGCATCTACGATGCGATGCGTACCGATGGCCCTAACCATACTTTTATAGTTAGAGGACCACTTCTGGAATGAGTCCCCACTTAAAGTTCAAGTTTTTCTGCTTAGAAACCAAGATATGTGAGCCTCCTATGCATGCTCCCAAATGTTATACCTACAGTTCATTCTCCTGTCTAAGATCTCTCCTACCTAATAAATGCTATTGGATATGCGAGTACTTTTCCAAGACTATAGGATTTTGAGATCATACTGCTTAGGAAGCCTGGGTGCTAGTGACTTTTCTTCGCCTTCCTAGTAAATAGACGTTGAGACTTTGGGAAATGACACGTAACTATGCCATTACTAAGTCACTCTCGTCCTTAGAAAAGCCATAGAAAATCCTTTGAATTCAAATACCTTCATCGAAGTGGTACCAAATACTTACCAGCTGAGGGCCCTGTTAAAATCACCTCTCTTTCCTCTGTGCAATAAGATTCGTAGTTTATACATCTATTCCTTAGCTTGTGGCCTTTTCAGTCCCCTGGTTTACATTAATATTGGTCTAGGTAAAGGTTCAACTTCAAGCAACCTTAGTCGTTTTACTAGGTCCATTGTGTTCACCCTAAAAGTGTAATAGAAGAAATCAGACTGATTACACAGTTCGTTGAAAGCCAGTTGAATGAAAAAGAAGATAAGAGGTAGCAATGCTCATAATAAGAGACATGAAAAGTTTGTTGGACCAAGAAAGAATTTTTATTGCTTAGTGTTTTCTCCATTCAGCCATTTCAGGCTTTTTTAGTTTTCCAAAATGACAAGAGGGATGTTTACATGGAGATAATGTAGGCACAGCAAAGCAGGATTCACCCATAATTCTGGGTCTTCTCCTCGCAATGACAGGGCAGTGAAACAAAAATGGCTCCTCGGTCTTCAACTACTTCTTATCACCACATAATTCTGCAGAAGTCTGCCTTGCGCTGTGACCAGTGCGATGTCAAAGACTTGACGTTGCAATGACCAGTCAGAAATCCTATCAGTTACCTGCAGCAGGGTTTTTTCAGTCCTTCCTCGCACGATAGGTGCCGTCCTGTACCATGGTATCACAGCACATGTACTGAGCCAACCTGCAACCAATAGCATCACCTCACTCCACTTTTTTGCGGCCTTCGTGGAAAGCGTATATAACAAATCCTTGGCCACCCTGCAACCCACAGCATTTGTCTACGCCGTTTTTCCGCAGGCTTCGTAGAACGTGTCTATTCTAGCGGGGACCTCGCACAGGGGAGAGCTGATTATTTCAATAGCATGATCAGTACTCCATTATTAACCAGCTTGTTAGCCACCTCATTCTCTGCCTCCCCATACTCTGCCTGATAGCCATTCTCAGGGATCGAAGGTGCTTTGCATCTCCTTACTATATGAGGACTCCCCATTATATGGCCCGATGCCAGAGCCTTCAGTGTCGCTTAACTGTCTATTAATATGGTCATAATCCTATCGAGCAATCGTTTCTGCATAAAAACCGTCTCCAGGCCCTTGAGGAACGTTAAGTCCTCCACCATGTTAAGAGAAGATCTATGTAAAGGCTGGACATTTTCTGCTCAGAGATTAGGGCTAACCGATCTTCAATCTGTCAAAAACAAAGGACCCTCCCTGTTACTTCATCCATCGCGCCGCAGTATCAGTTCTCACCAGAATAGATAATGGCTAACGTTCGAGGATGCTAGGTTACCGACTCCCTCAGTGTATGACCGATCTTAGTTGCCGTCTTGGTCCGATGCCAGCGCATTCAGCGACGCTTAATTGTTCATGTGTGTATATTGTAACAGTCCGATCGGACTGCCGCTAATGCGTCAAAATCAACTCCACCGCTGGGACGACCTCCGCCTTAAAGAAGCTAGGCTGCGGTCTAAAAGCCTATATAACCCCCTAGTGCCGAGCAATTCAATGAAGACCCATGCCAAGGTGCCTCCTTTAGTGAAAGATGGAATTTTTTCAACATAGAGATTTCTCTCAGGGAAAACGACATTCAATCTGCTAAAAAGAAAGAATCCGCCTGGTACATAGTACGTCGCCTCGTATATATCTTGCCGTCACGCCGCATAGCCAGGTGCCAACTGAATGAAAAATTGGCTAAGAATGAAGAAGAATGTTAGGTTGTCGACTTCCTCAAACTATGATTGGTCTTCGTTGCCGCACATGGTCCGATGCCAAAGCCTTCAGCGCTGCTTTACTGTCCATGAATGTATTACGTAATAATCCGATTGAACATGTGCTCCTGTTGCAAAATTATCTCGAGGGCCACGAGGACATATGTCTGAATATGCTACGCGCGTCCGCAATCCTAAATGAAAGGGAAATGCGGGATAGTTTCAGGACCCCAATCCGTATCGCTGCATAACGCATTCGAGGAGGTTAGGTTTCCACCTCCCTTAGTCCAAGGGCGATGATCGTTGCCGCACATGGTCCAATGCCAGAGCCTCCAGCGCCGCTTAACTGGTTATGAATGTATATCGCGACAGTCCGATTGGGCAACCACTTCTACATAGAAAACGTCTCTAGAGTCTTCAGAAGCTCAAAGACCTCCCCACTTGAAAGACGCTTCACCCGCTCAGAAGGAAATGAAGAATACCTACAGCCCGGAATTCCTCCTTCATGAAGTAAAGGACATCCAATCAAGAAATACCCCTTGTTACATATTGGGTTGACCAAAGAGTGATTGCGGATTTTTTAAAAGAAAGTAAATGCATTTTTAATAAAACATAGAATAAACTTTAATCAAATATACTTTTTTTACACTTTTTTTACTAAAGCAAGCTAAAAGTAACAGCTGATAACTGACAGAAGAAAGAATGCAATTACAGAGTCACAAGCTGTGAAAAAATTTGTCAACGCCGACAATATGAAAAATTCGCAATTACTTTTTGGGCAACCCAATAGTTCATCGTGTCGCATATAACTTGCTACCACGCGGCATAACCAGTTGCCAAAGAAAGGAATAACGAGGAAAGTCAGGTTCCCGACAACCACAGTCTAAGGGCCACTTCTCCTTGCTCTTGGGAATAACGACCAATGTTCGAGTAACGTCTGAATTCCGACTACCTTAGTCTAAGGGCTATCGTCCTGGCCGCACATTCGAGCATGGCTTTTAGCGCTGTCTTCTTGCTCTTGATATAGGCATCGTGGCGGTTCTCTGTACCTTTTTTCGTTAATTCTGCTGTTCCTTAAATAGAATGTTCGTGGCTACATTTTTCACGGTCACTTCTTTAAGTAGCAATGGCGGTAATATATTGTCAGGCTTTCTTAATTGAAAGTGCAAACACTTTTTTCACTTCTCCAACCACTATGTCTCTTAAGAAGAACTTCTGATTAGAGAGAAGGTAGAGTTAGTAAGTAGGTAGGTCCCCGATTTCAACATAAGGTTGCATTAAATAACCTGACCGCACTGTTTTCTGGAGGTTTCGCCGCATTTTGGCGTTTAGTGTCTCTGCGAACACTTTTGAGATAACCATATCAGAGTTTTATATCGTTTTCTTTTGAGGTATTTGTGCGCCATTTGGACGTTTATTGCGTTCTGTATCTTAAAGGTGGAGTTAACTTTTCCGTGTTGCTTTTGTGGGATTTGTTTGCAGAGTTGCATTTGATGTAACTCCACTTTTAATGTCTCTGCAATCACGTTTGTAGTCAGCATATCTATATTGTACTGATATTTTGAAGAGACGAAGAGAGCCTACCGGAGGATAGCATGTCAACTTATAACGATAAAATGCGTCTGTATCTTGGCCATAAAGATGTTATTTCAGCTGCCAACAAATCTGATGTTTTCACACGTGTAAACTTCTCTACCAATAGGTGTCGCACTGTGGCACACTTTTTGAACTCGGCTGGAAAAAAAAATCTCTTATCATTTAGCGAAAATTTTAATTGGACAACGTTCGTTAAGATGAGAGAAATATAGCTGTTGTTCCTCAAATGCAGGGTTCGTAGACAAATTTGTACGCTTAATCAATCTATAAGTTGAGAGACAATATGTTTTCGTCTCATTTTGACGTCTACTGCATCGTCAGTGTCTCTACGACCACTTTAAAGTTTGGCATGTAGTTGTTTCCGATGTTTGGGCCCATTCGGATGTTTATTGAGTTTTGCGTCTTCAATCTAAATTCAATCTCAATAAATAAAATATATAAATTTAAATAATAATGTTTTCGTCTCATTTTGACGTCTACTGCATCGTCAGTGCTCTACGACCACTTTAAAGTTTGGCATGTAGTTGTTTCTAGTGTTTGCGCCCATTTGGATGTCTATTGAGTTTTGCATCTTCAATCTCTCTGCGACCACGTCAATTGTCCATTTCAATTTTCTATTGATATCTTAAATAAGCGATGGGAGTCTAATATAACTCCCAGGGGAATAGTATTTTCATGTCCCAAAAATCGTTCATGCCTTGAAAATTGATTAAACTTCTCTGGCTTAACTAAATTTTAAATAAATCTAATTTAATTCAAGAATTAGCTAGCTGCCTATTGAACAACTTTTAGCATGAGCGACTTTCATTTGAGTAAAGATAAAGGAAGCAGAACTGCAAATCGACTTTTACAAAAAAATGATTGCTTGCTATAAAAAACAAATCTGCTGCGCAAATAAATTGGACACCAGCGCCGCTTGCTATAATTTTCGCAATCCTAATAATGCAAATTCGAAGGGTGGGTGCTGTGTTCAAACAGAACAAGCTAAACTTTTTTAAATAGACGAATGAGAGACAGCAGCAGCAAGTAGCTGCTGCTGCTTTATTGTCGAAAAACTCTTAAATAATTAACAACAAAGCAAAATACTCAGCAAGTAAATCTACTGCTCTCAGACAAAACAAAAACTAATAATGAATGAGTGGTAGAGGTAGCTTGCTGCTTTGTGACATGAAGTAGAGTGGGCGGCGGGAGTGCTGCCAACACTCACTAGTAAAAAAACCCAACCAACCAACAAACCGCAGGCAGTAGCAGCAAGAGAGCGAGTAACGATAAAAATAATGGGATTTTGTTATAACGTAAAACGAACTCGTTACTATGGCCTGTTAATGCTGCGGCCCTGTCATGATTTGCACGTAGAAAATTCGTTTTTAAATAATAAATTTTGTTAAATAATAAAAAAAAACTGAGTTATACGGGTTAAGACCGACCAACCACAAAGCGTGTAGACATTTTTAGACAAGTTTTTTTATTTTGTTTTTGATAAAAAACAAAATTGTAAACAAAGCATATTTGGGGGCAACCATAATAATACTACAATAAAGAAATAATAAGAGCCTTATCGGACTGTCTGCTTGCTGAGTAAGTCGGTCAGCCCGTCGGGCTGTGAACGCTGACAACACTCGCAGTGTTTTTTCGAAAAGCTATAAACGAATTTAATCTCTTTAACAGGCAACAATAAGAAAACAAAAAAGTGTCTGCTGCTCTTTCCGTCCTGCCCTCTTTATTGCAAACTCAACACTTGTATTTGTATACCCTACACCTTAGTATGGGAGGTATCTAATCTCGCCGTTTGTAACGAACACTACGAAATTTCGAAGTGCGACACCATGCCTTTTTGATTTTGTCAGATGGACGAACTTGGATACATGGACTTCACATTCTGTTGAGACGATCAATAAAATTTGGTGACAAAATGTAGGCAAGGCGTATTTATTAAGGTGGCCGCATCGGCGAATTGCTACAACAAAGCATCTTTTTTGGGAACTTGATATGTCAAAATTTGTAAACAGGGCGAAGGAAATTCGATTCGCCCTGACATTTAAAATTTTCGGCAAATGGTTTCGACCAATCTGAGCAAGTAGAAAGAAGTTGATTAATTTTTGAGTGTCAAGAAAACACATTAAAAAATGTTCAAAATATCAATTAGCTCCAGAGGCTTTAACCACAAAACTGGCTGGAACGTAGAGGTCCGGTCTGTGTGTTCGGATAGTGGATATTCTATACGCAGTAGCTCCAACGGCAGTCGTGGACAATCAAACGATATCAAGCGGAGAGTCTCAGCGAGAGGCCGGGCGGCATCGACTCTTGCGCAAAAACTGAGTGCCTATGATGCTCGTTATGACAATGCAGGTTATTGGCGACTGTATATAAAAAATGGTCACCCTGTTCGCGCGGCGATCAGTCCTTTGGACCGAAAACAAGCTTGCTCACCTACAGGAGCTTGACAAGGATCGCCACCTTCATATGAAAATGTGACTACAACAACAACAACCCACAAAACCACCAAGATGGCAGGTTTATATATTTTAATAAGGTTATTGTAAGGTAACAAATGGCTCAAATAGGAAGATTGTGATTAGAGCTCAATCACCACAAGGAGGGGTTGTGTACCCTTGGCTCTTGGATATCTGTCGGATTTTCAGGTCATTTGAAAAGAGCAGTTAAAGTTTGTTGGGTACGAGGATGACGTTGTCATCATGGTGTGTGGCCGTTCTATTATTGAGCGTTGCATTAAAAAATGCAACTCTGCAAACAAATCCGCCACCACCGCTGAAAATGTTTTCTAACGTTCTCGTCAGGTTTCGAAACCATGCTTTCAACGTCGTTGGTGGCCATGGTAACCTCGTTGCTATGGTGGTTTCCTTCTTCTCTTCATCGAAGAAATTTCTTAGGCTAGTTCGTTCTTCTCTTCGTTGTAGAATTTTTCTCTCGCTGCTCCGTAATATTTTTTTATTGTAGGTTTTTCGCTGCTTCGTTTTTTCTTCGTCGAAGATTTTTTTCAACGCAACGCTCAAAAAAATCTAACGCACACATTCTGTTTTTTAACGCACTGCGCAGTGCTATACCTCTTTGTGGAGTAGTTTTTACGTGGCTGACATACCAAAGGTAACAGTTCCTCACAAATGTCGTCAACATTAGGAGGGCGTAACAACCGCTGAACATTTTTTTTTATGTTCTCGCCAGGTTTCGGAAACGTGCGTTCAGCGTCATAGACGGACATGCTAACTTCGGCGCTACGGTGATCTGTTCTTCTCTTCATCGTAGAATTTATTTTAGTTAGTCCGTTCTTCTCTTCGTCGTACGATTTTTCTCGCTGCTTTGTTCTTTTTAGTATTTTTTTATTGTAGGTTTCTCGCTGCTTCGTTTTTTTCTGCGTCGTCAATTTTTTTTGCTGCTTTGTTCGTCGAATGTTGTTTTCCGGTCCTTCGTTCTCCTCTTATTTCGCTTCTTCATTCTTTTCTTATTTCGCTTCTTCGTTCTTAATTTCCTCCTAGAATTATCTTTCGCTGATTCATTATTCTCATTTTGTATGATTTTTGTCTTTGCTTCATTCTTCTCTTCGTCGCAAGATTTCCTTCCGCTGCTTCGTTTTTCTCTTCGTCGCAGGATTTTTCGCTTCTTCGTTCGTTGTAGGATTTTCTTCCGCTGCTTTGTACATTTCTTCGTCGTAGAATTTTTCTCCGCTGCTTCGTTCTTCTGTTTGTCGTATAATTTTCTTCCCGCTGCTTCGTTCTTCTCTTCGTCCTAGTATTTTTTTGATTTAAGGTATTTTTGCCGCTCGGTTGTTCTCTTCGTCGTAGAATTTTTCTCCGCTGCTTCGTTCTTCTGTTTGTCGTATAATTTTCTTCCCGCTGCTTCGTTCTTCTCTTCGTCCTAGTATTTTTTTGATTTAAGGTATTTTTGCCGCTCGGTTGTTCTCTTCGTCGTATGATGATTTCTTTTCTTCTTTCGCTGCTTCGTTCTTAAATTCGTCCTAGAATTTTCCACCGACGGTTAGTTGTTCTCTGTTTCGTATGATTTTAGTCCGCTACTGCGTTCTTCTCGTCATCGCAGGATTTTCTTCCGCTGCTTCGTTCTTTTCGTCGCAGGATTTTTTCGCTTTCGTTCGTTGTAGGATTTTCTTCCGCTGCTTCGCTCTTTTCTTCGTCGTAGAATTTTTGCTGCGGCTTCGTTCTTCTCTTTGTTGAATTTTTTTTTACTGTCTGTTTTTTGGCTGTTTCGTCGTAAGATTTTTTCGCTGCTTTGTTCGTCGTATAATTATTCCGGTGCTTTGTTCTTCTATTCGTAGTAGGTTGAAGGATTTTCTTCAACTGTTTCGTTCTTTTCTTCGTCGTATATTATTTTCCGCTGCGTCGTTCTGCTCTTTGTCGTAGTATATTATTTATTGCAGGGTTTTTTTGTGCTTCATTCTTCTCTTCGACGTAGGATTTTTTCGCTGTTTCGTTCGTCGTATGATTTTTTCAGCTGCTTCGTTCTTCTCTTCGTCGTAGGGCTTTCTTTCACTACTTCGTTTTTTTAATTCTTCAAAGGATTTTCTTCCGCTGTTTCGTTGTTCTCTTTGCCGTAATAATTTTTAATTTTTTTTTACTGCCTCGTTCATCATAGCGGTTTCTTCCACTGCTTCGTTCTTATTTTAGTAGGATTTTTCCCAATGCCACGTTTTTTCTTCGTCGCATTATTTTCTTCCGCAGCTTCGTTCTTCTTTTGGTCGTAGTATTTTCTTCAGCTGCTTCGTTTTCCCCTTCGTCATGATATTTTTTCCGCTAGTGGGTTCTTCTTTTCATCTTAAGATTTTTTTTTTCATCGTACTGTTGGCCGATCGATTGTCTTTCTTTCGATGGGGGAAAAACTCGTTTAGGCTCGAAGGACCGAATTGCGGAAGAAGGATTTCTTCTATGACAATTTTTTTCATCAGTGCAGCATGTCTGCATAGTCGTCCTCAGCCTACTACTAAAAGTATTTTTGTACACTTCCACAGACAAACTGCCTGAGCATTATAGAATCTTTTGTTAATGTTATCACATGTTAATGTTAAACATTTTACTTTGTATGAGAGTCTTTTTCATATAGAAGAGACGCCCCAATTGTTGTTTGCTCTGTTCACATGCTTGCTGTATTTGCTGATTGCCTAATAGCGATTATGTCAGTGCAAGTGCAAGTGCGACATAAACTTAAGAGCAACGGAGAAAATTTATTACACTACCGCTTGTTGTTATTGTTGTCTGCTGTCTGTCAACCCTAAATGGCTGTCAGCCCCAGCGCCCATGTTTTATTATTGTATTGTTGACTCTGGAAATAATAAAAACTGCCAATGAGATTTGCTGTTTGGTTTGGTACGTAAAGTGAGTGGGGCAATGAACAAAAAAGAGCTTCACAAAAAGCCACCGAATGAAAAAGAACACTAATGCATTCAGTTTATCATGTAGCTGCTATTAAGGATGGAAGCAGGGTGTGTGCGGACGTAAGCTGGCATATTTGTTCCACCTCTCCCCATGAAAAAAAAAAACAATTACTTAACAGTTTATTGTGAATTGCGTTTTGTTGATAATGCCAAAGCGCCAACACCACTAGCAACCATCATTATGGCAAGTGGCGCGCTTCTTAATTTTTGGTTGCTGCTTTCTATCTACCTATCTCTGGCAGCCTGGTGAAAAGTTTAAGACAAATGTTGGTAACATTGTCAAACTTTAAAAATTCAAATAGAAAATAATGCCAATTCAATGGTGGTGTGCCATGAAAAAATGCTGTTTAAAAAGTTTAGGCAATGCTGGCTACGCCTTCAAGCAGATGGCAACAATTTGAAATTTAAAAAGAGGAAACAAACACACAAACCAATCAACAAAGACTGCCTACAAACGAGACTTCTAAATCAGAAACTGTGAAATGGCAACATTGAAGCATGAAAACGTTTGCGAAATTTATGCCAATTGAATTGGCTGGAGTTGCCAATGGCGGATGGATGGATTTATTGGCAAATTCGAATGTTAGTGAAATTATTAAGAAGTGTCAATTATATATGAGGGCTTATTTCGTTCTTCTGGTAACATTGAAAGGAACTTAAGCCGAAACCTTCTTGAAAAACTGACGTATACCTTAATGATTAAAAAGCAAGAAATTTACAGATCAATCCAGGTGTCGCAGTCTCTTTAGTTTTTGAAAGAGAGATTAACTCTCAAAAATTCAGCAACGCGTGTATAATGTTTAATTCTATTGAAAGTTGCCCTAATTTCTGCAAAGGATAGGAGAAAAAGAGTGTAAAACAATAGTGGTGTAAAAGAGGAAAGTATTTTCATGGTGGATCTAAAGTTATTTGGTACCTACCTATTTAATACCTAACCTCCATATTGATTTGGCAGAACAGATTAAATAAAAAAGTATCTATTTCACAGTTACAGCATTCTCAATATTTGAACTACTGTCCTAAATACTGCATTGTATAACAAACGTTTAATTTTTATTGATTATTGAACTTTGCCTCTCAAAGGGCAATAGGAGACTTGAACGATTGTGTAGGAAATCAGCATACATATATAGATTTATTAAAAATTGATAAACTAAATGGATATAGTTTGAGTGCCGGGCCATAATGGAATAAGAGGAAATGAAAGGGCAGACGATTTGGCGGTGAAGGTCAGAGGACTAGGTTAACCCGAAGCCTTTCGGGTCGCCGCAGTCCGAGTTAAGGGAGTGGGCGACGAATGCGCATGCAACATTATGGAACAGCGAATCGTGTGGGGGAACCAGATCGTGAGAAGACGGTGCTATTACTGAAAGGAAGCAAGAAGAAGGTCAGTATAGTTATTGGTATCACAACGGGACACATAGACCTACTAGCTCACTTATGTAAAATCGGTGCGGCAAGTGATAACATGTGTAGAGCATGCGGGGAAGATGATAAGACGTTGGAGCATTTCTTTTGTCATTGCCCGGGTTTCGCGTCTAATAGATACCGGCACTTTGGTGGAGACACAATACCAGACATGAACCAACTTAGGTGAGTGGTATTGAAAACAATTAAGGATTTTGTAAGTAGTACGGAATTCCTAACTTAAAATGTTCACTTTATAGTTTTTAGAGCGCACATCAAGCCGATGGCTTAGGTGTATGTCCATAATGGCATGGGGCGGATTAATATCTACACCCTCTTTATAAACCCAACCTAACCTAACCTAAATGGATATATTTGCATTTAAAGTTATTTAATACCTTGGTAGTAATTAATATTTGTATGGCATCTCTGCAATTTAAGACTGCCAATCAAACATCCATGTTCAAAATCATTCATTCCCATATTTAACAAAAATATTTAAGCAATTTCCATTAGCATTCCATACATTTTTTGAATTGTTCAAATATTTTTTTTAAAAATTTCGCCTATTCCCATCAGCAGTTGGGCATATGTATATCTATATACAAGCGTATCTTTGTATATACTCGTATAAACATTCCAAAGCATTTTTTATTTGTTTTGTGGGCATGCCAATGCGAATATAAATTCCTGCGCTAGCAGCACAACTCTCTCTCTCTCTCTCTATACCGCTGTTGCTTACACACTGAGGAATTTCTGTTTGGTTGACTCGCTTGAAAATTATCTTGGTGTATTTTAACCACTAGCAGCACCTTCAAAGGCAAAGCCTTTGTTCGTTTCCTGCTAACCTATTACAAATGTTGTGAATTGTAGTCATTCTTTGAAATTTTCGAATTCTCCAAATTCCAAGCGTAATTTTTGTGGTACAACAGTAGTGAATGAATGAATAGACCGTCCGACTGTGTTGGGTGTGTACAAACAATATTGAAGATACTCGCTTGTACATTTTTGTTGATAACATTTGGTGTGTTTGCTTGGTGGTCATCACCATTGTTTTGCAATCATTTTCCAATGGGTGGGAATTATTATTTTCACGTTTTTAAGGTCTACCAATAATTCTTCTTCTTTGCCATTCAGTGAGGTTTGTTTGCTGGATCCTTCCTATAAGCTCTGTTTTTTAAATTCCAATTGTGTTTGTCCAAAAATTTGTGTGTTGAGTGAGCTTCAATACCAACATGTTGGATGTACATCTTTTGAAACATGTTGCAATCTGTTTGGGTTTGGGCTTAGCAGGCGATAATTGAGCGATTGGGGTACTATAGCTTTGATTTTAGCAATAGTTCTTGGAACAACTAATACATCTCAAATTTCATTTAAAGGCCTACAACCGTGATTTTTACCCTCCACCATAGAATGGAGTTATACTAATTTCGCTATTCTGTTTGTAACACCTCGAAATATGCGTCTAAGAACCCATAAAGTATTGGGTTGCCCAAAAAGTAATTGCGAATTTTTCATATAGTCGGCGTTGACAAATTTTTTCACAGCTTGTGACTCTGTAATTGCATTCTTTCTTCTGTCAGTTATCAGCTGTTAATTTTAGCTTGCTTTAGAAAAAAAGTGTAAAAAAGTATATTTGATTAAAGTTCATTCTAAGTTTTATTAAAAATGCATTTACTTTCTTTTAAAAAATCCGCAATTACTTTTTGGGCAACCCAATATATATATTCTTGATCGTCATGACATTTTAAGTCGATCCGTCTGTCTGTCGAAAGCACGCTAACTTTCGAAGGAGTAAAGCTAAGCTCTTGAAATTTTGCACAAATACTTTTTAATAGTGTAGGTCGGTTGGGATTGGAAATGGGCCAATCGGTCCATGTTTTGATATAGCTGCCATATAAACCGATCTAGGGTTTTGACTTCTTGAGCCTCTCGAGGGCGCAATTCTCGTCCGATTTGACTGGAATTTTGCACGAAGTGTTTTATTATAACTTCCAACTTTTGTGCTGAGTATGGTTCAAATTGGTTCATAATCTGGTATAGCTGCCATATAAACCAATCTTTGATCTTAACTTCTTGTGACGCTAGGGGGCGCAATTCTTATCCGATTTGGCTAAAATTGCTCTAGGTGTTTTGTTATGACTTTCAACAACTGTGCTGAGTATGGCGCAAATCAGCACATAGCCTGATATAGCTGTCATATAAACCGATCTGGGATCTTGACTTCTTGAGCCTCTAGAGGGCACAATTCTCATCCTACTCGGCAGAAATTTTTTACCACGGCTTCTCTCATGACCTTCAACATACGTCTCTAATATGGTCTGAATCGATCTATAGCTTGATACAGCTCCCATATAAACCGGTCTCCCGGACTGAAATATTACATAATGACTTCTACAATGTTCAGCATTCAATTCATTTATGGTCCGAATCGGATTACAACTTGATATAGCTCCAATAGCATAACAGTTCTTATTCATTATTCTTTGTTTTCCTACAAAGAGATACCGCGCAAAGAACTCGACAAATGCTATCCATGGTGGAGGGTATATAAGATTCGGCCCGGTCGAACTAAGCACGCTCTTACTTGGTTGAAGTAAATTTCTTTACTCTCACCAGTTGTTGAGCCGATTTTGGAGGCAATGATACTTTCGGCAAAGATGGTCATACTATGGAGCCAATCGTTCCAGTGCTCTCAAGCGTTAGGAGATCTCACCAAACAGAAATCTTTAATTGTTGTCGCTCATTTGTTTCTTGAGGGTATATACGATTCGGCCCGGCCGAACTTAGCACGCTTGTTTGAAGTAAATTTCTTTACTCTCACCAGTTGTAGAGCCGATTTTGGAGGCAATGATACTTTCGTTAAAGTATTTGCACACATACTTTTTATTAGTGTAGGTCGGTTGGGATTTTAAATGGGCCAAATCGGTCCATGTTTTGATATAGCTGCCATATAACCGATCGTGGGTCTTGACTTCTTGAGCCTCTAGAGGGCGCAATTCTGGTCCGATTTTACTGAAATTTTGCACGTCGTGTTTTGGTATCACATCCAACTACTGTGCTGAGTACGGTGCGAATTGATTCATAATCTGGTATAGCTGTAATATAAACCGATTTTGGATCTTGACTTCTTGAGGCTTTAGAGGGCACAAATCTCGTCCGATTTGACTGAAAATTTGCACGAAGTGTTTTATTATAACTTCCAACTACTGGGCAGAGTATGGTTCAAATTAGTTCATAATTTGGTATAGCTGTCATATAAATCGATCTGGGATCTTGACTTCTTGAGCCAATAGAGCGCGCAATTCTCATCCGATTTGGCTGAAATTTTGCATGAGGTGTTTTGTTACGACTTCCAATAACTGTGCTAAGTATGGCGCAAATTGGTACACAACCTGATCTAGCTGCCATATAAACCGATTTGGCAGAAATTTTGTACAACCGCTTCTATCATGACCTTCAATATACGTGTCTAATATGGTCTGAATCGATCAATAGCTTGATACAGCTCCCATATAAACCTATCCCCCGATTTTGGTTCTTGAGCCCCTACAAGGCGCAATTCTTATCCGAATGAACTGAAATATTACACAATGACTTCTACAATAATCAGCATTCATTTATGGTCCGAATCGGACTATAACTTTATATAGCTCCAATAGCATAACAGTTTTTATTCAATATTCTTTGTTTGCCTAAAAAGAGATACCGCGCATAGAACTCGACAAATGCGATCCATGGTGGAGGATATATAAGATTCGGCCGGGCCAAACTTAGCACGCTCTTACATGTTTTGTATACATTTTAAGCAGAATCCATGGAGGTGGGTTCCCAAGATTCGGCCCGGAGGAACTTAGTACGCTTTTACTTGTTTTGATTTTAAATCTTTTATCCTGAAAAAGAGACTATGGTACCAGCCTAAAGTAAGCAACTAAGAAACAAAACTATTATTTTGAACACAGCTGTATATCGCCATGCACCTTTTTAATTCTTAATGTTTTCCTGAATGCTAAAATTAAATTTATTATGGTTAAACGAAGCTGTGTAGGACTAATATGCTTAACGCATCCACATTACGGAATTGCAAGCACACAAAAGTGCCTTCGATGTGAAAACAGCAAAGGGTTCGTTTAAAATGCCTTTTTCTTGGGTGTTGTGAATGAGTGTAGCAAGTGATTATGAATTACAGTTTGGAAGCAAACACGCAGTGTATGCTGGCTGAGTAGTATGACCTTGATTAGGAAGGAGCCTTAATCAGACGCACTCTTGCAATGAAGAAACATTAAGTGAGACTTAACAAAAGGGATATCAAAAGGAAGCTTCTTTGAAGTCCACTCGAACGGAACAATTGATCAGTTGCACCAACCCCATAACACCCAAGCGAAAAGGCATCGTCGTCCATCCATCCATTCATTGGTCCCAACAAAGAAATTAGACGCACTATTGTCCTCATACAAATCCTCGTTGTACCAAGCGATCAGAATCGGCCAGCCCAAAATCTTCAACATCTTAGCGCCATCAACTTTAAGCATCAGCATCATCGTCACCATCACCATCAAAGTGATCTTGAATATATAACTAAACGAATTAAGGCTTTTCTTGCTCCACCACAAAAGCAACTCAACACAAAAAAGTAAAGAAACTGTAATGATCGCTTCTGGAACTAAATACAAAAAAAATATGCCTACATTCGAAAGGCGTCAGCGAACAAAGACTTTTTTTCATAAGGAGCCTCAAGAATCCTACACTGCAGCAACAGAGATGGAGATGAAAAGATGAAAAAGAGTAAAAAACCCAAAAACTGCATCTTCAATAAAATCAGCAACTATACCATCGACCAGCAATCCAGTCATGCATGATTTCAAGATGTTGGTGTGATATGTTTGGGAAATGTTATGGGGTTTTTAATTTTGTTGTTGCAATGCGATTTGTACATGGTAAAAATGAATCCCTGGTCAAAGTTTGAATTTATTTAACATTTCATTATTTTTTTAACACCATAAGGATAAACAAGTAAAAACATGTTAAGTTCGTCAGCGCCGAATCTTATATACCCTCTACCATGGATCGCAAGTGACTAGTTCTTGAAATGCTTTTTTCAAATATATGGGAGCTATATAAAGTTATCGATCAATATGGAACTTCCTGAAGAGCTAAGGACATACCCTGACTAAGAGAATAAGTCGAATCTCCTTGTTCTATGTAAACGATAGAGGGTCGGGGCTCCTCCGCCTGTGGTACAGTCGAAAAATTGGGCCAATAAAGTCGCAGTTCCTCCATCAGCGGTATGATCGAAAAGTGTCGCGCCCGGTTCAATATCTGCCTAGAAACCTTTCAACAAGAACAGAGGAAAGGTGAAGAAGATGACTGAAATACCAGAATTAGCCGCAGTCGCCCAGGAACTGAACATGGGAGGGATAAAGAAGTCTGGGGATCACGTTCAAAATTTCAGTAATTGCATCCTCCATAGGTTCAGGAAGTCAAATCCGGAGATCAGTTTATATGGCAGATATATTAGTTTACGGCCTGATTTGGACAATACTTGGCACAGTTGTAAGATGTCAAAAAATAACCTCATGCAAAATTTCAGCCAAATTGAATAACAATTACGCCATGGTTAGGTTTGGTTAGGTTAGGTTTAAGCGGCAGTCTGCCATCAGTCTCACTTATACGTTTTTGTCCATTGTGATACCACAGGAACAGAAGAAGGAATATGCCTTCTAGTTCCTACAGTTGAACTATCCCGCAAGTCTAACAACTTGCGAATGTTCTTATCCGCTAAATCAGACAGGTTCTTGAAGAAATGAGAACCTAAAGTGAAACTCCTTCTGACTGCCAGTGCGGGACACACATAGAGAAGGTGTTCTATAGTCTCTTCTTCTTCGATGTTCTCACAGCTTATGCCAAAGTCGTTTCTAGCAAACTTCAGTCTGTCACCATGTTTTCCGATAAGACAGTGACCTGTCCTGACGGACACAATGACCGAGACGTCTGTTCAAGCCAGTGACAACAAAGCGGTAGAGATTTTCAAGTCTAGATTAGGCCACATAGTTTTGAAATGCTCATAGGCCCCTCTTTGTGACTATCTATCATTCGTTGTCCTTCGGGCCTGGTCCTGAAATATTAGCTTACATGTCGCTAGAGGCATACCCACAGATTCCAGTTTCCCTGGATTGTGTAGGATAGTTCCTAGTCTCGCATGCTCGTCCGTTTTACAATCTCCTAGGATATCTCCGTGGTCCGGCACCCAGAACAGGTGAATTTTGAACTGTGCAGCCATCTCGTTGAGAGATCTGCGACAATCGAGGGCGGTTTTTGTGTTCAAAAATACGTTCTCCAGGGATTTAATGGCTGTCGGAGAAGGTATTTATGCCAATCGTCGTTATGACATTATATCTAGCCATTCCACCACTTCCTTAATAGCAAGGATCTCCGCTTGATACACACTGGTCGGGTAACATTTCGATATTACCAGTTCTGTTTCTTTAGAGCCCACCACTTTTAGTTTGGAACCATCCTTATTAAAGTCAAGGATAACACAGTGTCCGTAGCCGCCGCATTACTAAAGAGAAAGCTCCTTTAGCCTCACGGCAGTGGTCGCAGCAATTTGTCTAGCCACAATGTCAAGAGGCATTAGATATAGCATTAAATTTAATGCATCATAATGTCGTGCTCAGTGCGGCTGTGATGCACAAACAAGCCATCTTTTGGATCCGGTAGGTCCGACTATTGAACAGTAGGTGGAGTTTTGAAGCGCCGTTAACCAGACAACAACACTATATATCATTATACTTACTTAATTACTTTAATTGGCTATGACAGAACATTTGTTCCACTAGCCCATCGTAGAATAGCATTCTAAAATCTCTGAACCAAGTTTCGTGGTGTCTCCCACCACTTGATCTTTCCATCGGGCATTTGGTCATTCCGGTTTGCGTGTACCACCGTGTTTGCCTTAAATAGACTTCTTTGCTGGAGCTTCTTAATCCATTCTGACAACATGACCTAGCCAACGCAGCCGTTGTATTTTGATGCGTGTAACGTCGCCTATATTCCCCATTAACGCAAACTGGTCCATATATTTTACAAAGAATCTTTCTCTCCAAGAACTCCAAGAACTGCCTCATCTGTTTTCACAAGTACCCATGCTTCAGAACCATATAACAGCACGGTTAGATAGTGTGCCATATCTATTCACATCTGCATCTCATATAATCTTTTCCAGCATGATATTAAAGATATCACACGACAGGCTATCTCCTTGTTTGAAACCTCGTTTAGTAAAGGGTGATTTTTTTGAGGTTAGGATTTTCATGCATTAGTATTTGACAGATCACGTGGGATTTCAGACATGGTGTCAAAGAGAAAGATGCTCAGTATGCTTTGACATTTCATCATGAATAGACTTACTAACGAGCAACGCTTGCAAATCATTGAATTTCATTACCAAAATCAGTGTTCGGTTCGAAATGTGTTCATTCACCGTTCACCGAACACTGATTTTGGTAATAAAATTCAATGATTTGCAAGCGTTGCTCGTTAGTAAGTCTATTCATGATGAAATGTCAAAGCATACTGAGCATCTTTCTCTTTGACACCATGTCTGAAATCCCACGTGATCTGTCAAATACTAATGCATGAAAATCCTAACCTCAAAAAAATCACCCTTTATTTACTGACCATGGCAATATGGGGCTCAAATGAAAGATATTTGGGAGTAGAGGACGAGTCTGATATCATAGAGAGTAGAGTACGATGTTGATAGTTTTTAAGAGTAGAATACGAATCTGATATGCAAATGTGGGACTTAGTGTTTGGGGGGCAGCCCCTTCACCAAAACACCCCCAAAGGGGACAAGTTTACCAAACATAGCAATATTGGGTTCAAATGAGTGGTCTTTAGGAGTAGAGCACGAATCTGATATCAACATTCGGAAAAAGTGCCTATAGGGCCACCCACCCCTCAAATAGGACGTATTTTTCAACTATTGCAAAAGAACACGAATCTAACATATTTTTTTCAGGGCCAAGTCATTCAGTGGCCGCCCCATCCCCCAAACCGGATATGTTTACCGACTATGGAAATATGGGGATCAAATGAAAGATATTTGGAAGTAGAGCACGAGTCTGATAGCAACATTCGGGATCAACTGTCTAGGGGACGTTCCACTCCCATTACAACCCATAATAGGAAGTGACAATTTGGCGTTTATAGCGAGTTGAGCACGATGGTTATAGTTTTTCCCCCCAAATCGGCCATATTTGCTGACTATTGTAATAAGGGGCTCAAAGTAGAGCACGAGTCTAATATCAACATTCGGGATCAACTGTCTAGGGGACGTTCCACTCCCATTACAACCCATAATAGGAAGTGTTTGACAATTTGGCGTTCATCGCGAGTGGAGCACGAGGGTGATAGTTTTTCCCCCCAAATCGGTCATATTTGCTGACTATTGTAATAAGGGGCTCAAATGAAAGGAAATTGTGATTAGAAAACGAATTTGATATCCAATTTTGGATATGGCAATATGGGATTAAAAAAAAATGATATTGGAAAGTAGAGCACGATGTTGATATTTTTCCAGGGCTAAGTGTTTGGGGAACCACCCCAACCCCCAAAACACTCCTAAATAGGATATACTTTTTTTTCGACCATGGCAATATGGGGCTCAAATGGAAGGTACTGGGGAGTAAAACACGAAGTTGTTACCCATATTCGGGACCACGTTTCTGGGGGTCCACACCACCATAAGAATTCGATTTATCTTTTGAAAAAATACACAATAGTATTTTTTTATATGTATATACTTTATTATATAATAATGATGATTAATAATACACATGTATTTTGTTGTTTTTCTTTTATATAAATATAGCATAAAATAAAGAATAAAATATCATGTTTTATTTGTTATATAAAATAAAAAACAACACAAAAATACCAACAAAAAAAAAAATACCATATAAATATTCTTAAATTATAATTTTGTAAGAGCTAGGTTTTGGAGATTAATCTTTTGCTTTATAGCAAGAATATATTTGGTTCAAAATAATATCAGGTTGTTGATGAATTGTTCTACATTAGATGAGAATGTAATACGTGTTGTTTTTTTGGGAAGCAAAGTCCTATATAGTGTGTGTAAGGGAAATTGATGCGTTTGTTTTATTTGTTTTTCAAAGAAACTAAAAATCTGATCATAAATATTTCTGGAACACATTTCCATTCAATCAATCTGATCGTTGTTCATGGTAATACAGCTCTTCTCTGCAAATTGTTTTTGTCTTTGTTCAAAATTTTAATACTTTAATGTTTTCCTAATTGATGAATTTTTGATTGGAAATAGGGATTGTGCCGTGCTAATTATTAACACAATAGTGAAATATTGCCACTCTCATTGCCTGCCAAAAAGGCACGATTCAAGGGCAAGACCCCCAAAGAAGTGAGAACACCTTTGAAAGTCTCTGAACGCAGTTTGGTGACTGAATGTGCCGCATGTGAGCTACTTAGATCTGAGTATATACCTATGCGATTGCCCGTGGTGGCATATATCAACTCGGAGCCGATTGTCTGCAAGTAGTGGGCGGGTTCAGCGGGAGGTCTAAATATGAAATAAAAGTTTGCATCACTCATCTTTGTGCAAAATTCAAAGTTAATTCCCAATATACTTACGCCAACTGGTAGTGTAAATTCCCATCGTGTGCATGCCAAACCGCCAAGCTATGATCCAAAGCTGAACTAATCAATTGCTGATCATTTGGTGCAGCCAGCTGCAAAATGTCACATTCCATGCGTCGCCATGAATTCATAACAATGCCCGTGCGTGTATCCAACATAACAATGTAACCAGATGAGAGACCCACAGCCAACCAATTGCCTGAAGGAGCCACCGTCAAACACCGTACGGTGGCATTCGCTTGGGTATTCGAACTGACCCGCCATTCATTGACGTATTGCATACAGCGAGCATCGATTATTTTCACCGAAGCTTCTGCAGTACCGGCCAGCACTAAGGGCGAAGGTGATGGTAGACATTTGACTACAGTAATTGGATTATGCTTTGGCGAATCAAGTACTCCCAAGGGACGTCCAATAAAGGGGTCCCAAATGTGTACACCAGAATCGCAGGAGACTACATAACGCAAGGATTCCAAAAAGGCCAGGGAATGTATAGATTTGCGATGATCAGTATAGGTGAATTGGCAGGATTTAGCCTTTGAGCCGTCGCCTTCACTGCGAAGGGACCATAATTTTACGGTTTTATCCTGAAATATATACATATAGAGGAAATTATTATACTATGGAACATAATAAATAATAACTAGAACAAGTAAAAACACCTGAAGTTTGGCTGGGCCGAACTAACGAATACCCACCATCATTTCGTCAATCTCATGGCAGCCAGTTGTACGTACCGGATTGACCTGATGGAACCCTTTACCGGCAAGGGTTGCCGCCTCGGTGTACAAAACACTGCTACAACAACAACAAGCATCATTTCGTTAAAGTTCGTTGAAAAATAGAATCATTTTTGAATACATTGCAGTATATCGAAATATGGTCCCGTCTGGACCAAATTCGCTACGATTGTCGAGGGTTCTAATAATACACACTCAAGGCCACCGTAGCGCAGAGGTAAGCATGTCCGCCTATGACGCTGAACGCATGGGTTCGAATTATGGCGAAAAAATCAGAAAAAAATGTTTCAGCTGTTCTTATTCCATCTAAATGCTGACAACATTTGTGGACATGGCCTATGAAAAGCTTCTCCCTAACGAGGTGTCGCACTGCGACACGCCGTTCGGGGGGCTTTTAACATTGAGCTTAAAATTTGAGACCGGCAGCACTTATTGCTATGTGAGAACTTTGCCCTGTTGCTAAATGGAAAATCATGGGTAAAATTGCGATACAACTCACTGTTCTACATTTCAGACAAATCGGAAAACTACGGGAAGGATGAACAAGAACCCTACACAACTCACTGTACAAAATTTCAGCGAAATCGGGCAATAACACTGAGCCATTGTTCGCCTGTATTTTCTATCCGTCTACATCCGATTCCCGGTATCTTACCCATGGCAGCTACCGTATCCTAGTGCCTCATTCACACGGTGAGTGAGTCATGTAACTGAAACCGTACGAGCAATCCTTTTGCCAAATGTCCATCAGATACAAGAGTTGTTGTCGTATAGCATATATCGATAAATTTTGCTCACATTGTTCGGTTTACCCGTCCCATGTAAGTCACGGCACCCGCAAGCGTATTGGTATCCTAGTGCCTCATTCACACGGTGAGTGAGTCATGAAACTGAAACCGTACGAGCAATCCTTTTGTCAAATGTCCATCAGATACAAGAGTTGTTGTCGTATAGCATATATCGATAAATTTTGCTCACGTTGTTCGGTTAACCCGCCGTATGTTAGTCACGGCATCCGCAGGCGTATTGTTCAGTGTCCGATAGACAAGATTCGCAGCAAGCCTGGCGGCCGGTTTTAACGCCCAACGGACATAAAGCCGGGCGTTGTGACTTCAGACAACAGACAAACAAAACGACCAATAACAAAGGTGACAGAAAGCCCAAAAAAATTAGGGAATTTTTATAAACATATCGGATACTGGTTTTATTATTTTAAAAACAACAAAAGTCATAAAGCGCAATGGGAGTTCTGTCCAACTTTCGGGCGGCCATAAAGCCCAAACAAATTTCAGTTGTAATGAACGCATCAGGGTAGGTCAAATGTTTTTGGGCGTTATGACCGCTCACTAGCAAGCCTTAGTCTACTCTACCGACTGCAGCCCTCGTACGGGTTTAAAGTGAACCCAATAAGCTCGGACCTCAATCACGTCCCCAAAGTACCGAAACACGACTTAGAACTACTGCTGTCAATAAAGTTCTAGAATCGATAGTTAATCGGCCTTTTCAGTTTTCTGTCACTGACCAAAACGTTATTCTGTGCATCTATCCATTTCAATATGGGGCTCAAATGAAAGGTATTCGGGAGTAGATTTTGAATCTGCCATACAAAATCAGATCGAAGTTTAGGGGTCACGCCATTCCTCAAAAACGCCATTAGACCCATTATGAATATATAATACTTGGCTGAACCGATTTTCTTAAAATTTTCATAGATTGTGTGCGTTTGTCTGGAAGGAAACATATATAATTTTTAGATATCGGGTGGAGGCGGACCCTCCACCTTAGCCCAAAAACGCCACCCATATTCGAAAGTGGTCTGATGGGCACAATAAGGGTATCAAATGAAAGGTATTGGAGATCAGAAACCGAACATGGTATTAAAATTTGGGGCCAAGTACCCAACGGGCCCTCCAACCCCAAAATTCCTCTAAACAGATATTGGGTTGCCCAAAAAGTAATTGCGGATTTTTTAAAAGAAAGTAAATGCATTTTTAATAAAACTTAGAATAAACTTTAATGGAATATACTTTTTTTACACTTTTTTTCTAAAGCAAGCTTAAAGTCACAGCTGATAACTGACAGAAGAAAGAATGCAATTACAG
This sequence comes from Stomoxys calcitrans, assembly GCF_963082655.1. NCBI lineage: Eukaryota > Metazoa > Arthropoda > Insecta > Diptera > Muscidae > Stomoxys > Stomoxys calcitrans. Next base: position 29,782,087 of record NC_081554.1, read on the forward strand.
AGTCACAAGCTGTAAAAAAATTTGTCAACGCCGACTATATGAAAAATCCGCAATTACTTTTTGGACAACCCAATATATTCGAAATTCATACCAATATGGGACTCAAATGAAAAGTATTAGGCAGTAGACTACAAATATGGCATAAAACCTTGGGTAATGGGAGGTCGCCCACCCCCAAATACCCCCAAATGGGCATATTAGCCGACCATGGTTATATGGGACTTAAATGAAAGGTATTTGGGAGTAGATTACGAATAAGACATTAAAATTTGCGTTCAAGTCTAGTTGGCGCTTTTCCTCCTAAAGATACGTCAAATGGGTTATTTGACCTATTACAACAATATGGGACTCAAATGAAAGGTATTTGAGAGTAGAAAACTAAATTGATATCCAATTTTGGAGCCAAGTGTTTTGGGGTACGCCCTAAAGCACCCCCTAAACTGAACTTCATTTTCCGTTGGTAATAAAAAAAAATGTTGATATCTATTTTCAGTGCAAAGTGCCGGTGGCCACCCCAGCCCAAATTAAAAAATTAACTGGATTAAAAGATTAATTGAAAATTGCAATCATTTTTTTAATTGAATATGCATATGAATAATTGAAAAGTTTGTCAACTATTTTTTTCAAAAATTGTGATTGATAATATCATTCTCGTGATTGAAGCAATTTCAATTAAAAAATTAATTGGTTCAATTAATTTTTATTTTTATCGTTTTCAGTCGCCATAAATCCTACTGGACTTTGATGAACAGGCAATCGTACATCCTGCTTGTTATCAGAGACCACACGACAAACGTCACTTGTTCATCTACCCAACCAATTACTCCCCAGAACCCGATAACAAGAGCAGCGCACAGACAATCAGCGATATCGAGTGGAGAGACTCCGTGGGATTTCGGGCGGTACCGCACAATGTCGTCAGTTCATAGTAAAGTTGGGCATAAACAGGAGGAGTGAAGGTAGGTGGATGATATCTATATGATATAGTTTTTGTTATTATAGAAGACTCAGGACCAAAAATGAGACATATAGGTCCAAGTTTTGGAATAGGTCCCATATAGACCGATCTTCCGAATTTACTTCCCGAATCTACAAAAAGATTATACTATCATACTACTATCCGATTTCCCTCAAATTTGAAACAAAGACTTGTTTTGAGAGTCTTCCGAACCATGCTAAATATGGGCCAAATCGGATAAATTTTTCTATATGACTGCCATTTAGACCGATCTCCCGATTAATGATTATGACTCATAAGACTTTTTTTAGCCCATTGTGCTAAGATGAGCACTATTACATCCCCCAAAGCCTGTACCGAATATGATGCAAATCGGATCATATTTGTATATAACTGGCCTAAAGACCGATCTTTCGATGTTGGGTCTCGGGTCCATAAAATTTAAATTTGCCCTCCGATTTCACTGAAATTTGGAACAGACATTTATTTAAGACCTCTATCAAGCAATTTATGTATCTAATCGGTTCATATTTGCGTATATGAAGAACTTGTGTGTACTCTGGATACCAAATTTCTGTCTAATCTGGCAAAAATTGAAGCTACCAGGGACCGTAGAAGACTATTCGGGGATCGGTTTATATGAGAGCTACATTAGCTTACGGACCAATTTGGACAAAATTACCCACGGATGTTGAAAGTCAAAATAATCTATTGCGTGCAAAATTTTAGCCAAATCGGTCTCAAGATGTCAAATCGGGACATAGATTTGCACTCCGCGCAATATTTCAACCAAATCGAACAAAAAAAAAATACTAGTTTATATGGGAGCCAATGCATTCCGAAAATGTTGACTTTTCCTATTTTTGGCACGGTCGTAACATTATCCACCGGCTTTTGCAGCGTGCCTATGATGCTCGATATGATAAGTCGAGTAATTGGCGCCTTTAAATAGCCAATGACCATAGGTCCTATGGACCGGCGATAGGTCCTATGGACCGGAAGATGATTAGCCACCTATAAGTGCTTGTTGATGATCGCCACCTTCCATACAAATATGGGGATACTTCATGATTTCGACTAAACACCTGACCTAAAAATCAGTCTTCAAAATTCTACTCAACTTTAAACCACATCACTTGGGACACACCCCAACCAAATTACAGAGTTTCTAGATCTGGATGCACGGTACGCTGTTAACAAAAGGACAACCAGGCACGGGATAGCTCTGAGCCCCACACAGGCTGGAACATTGGGGTATGATCTGTGTGGTGTTCATTGCTGCCACAAGAAGTTTAGCTGCGAGCCACTGGGCGCTTCCATAGGTTGCGGATAGTGGAATGCTCCATACTGAGGAGCTGTAACGGCAGTAGCGCCGGACAATCAGTGGTATCGAGCGGAGAGTCCTAGTGAGAGGCCAGGCGGCACCGGCTCTTGTACAAATTCTGACTGGCTATGATGCTCGATATGACAAGGCAAGTTATTGGCGCCTTTAAATAACCAATAGCCATTTGTTCCCGCGGCGATCGGTCTTTTGGGATCTCCACCTCCACATGAAAATGTGGCTACAACAAAAACAACAGAGTTTCTAGATCTGGCTGAACGGCACGGTGTTACTGCTTATTACTCGTTACTCTGGTACGTAGCAGTATGACTATATTCCCGCAGTCACTTTAGCTCAAGGAAACTGGGAAAGTACACTAATTCCATTTTTGGTAACACTTCGCAGTGACAGGTCGATGGCTTAGTAAAAAAGGGCCAATCGGGGGTATGGGAAAGCTCCAAGTCAAAATTGCAATATTAGGTCAATAGAAGAAAATCCGAAAGGGTTAGAGTTCTCAGGCCAATCTTTTTTTAAGTGCCCTTTCTATAAAACCCTGACGGAAGACAATGGGTCCCCACATTTTGCGACATATCAGATGGTTGGACCGATTTATGGAATTTTTTTCATATTTTTTATTTTTATCCATTTTTAACCCAAAAACACAAATCAGATTTTAAAATTTGGAGTCAAGTACCCAGGGGGAATGCCCTACCCAAAAGCACCCCCAAATAAGCATAAAGACCGATCGGTATTATATGGGACTCAGGGGATAAGAGGATAACCACCGCAGAAAATGTTTTTTGATGTTCTCGCCTGGATTCGAATCCTGGCGTTTAGTGGGCATGTTAACCTCTGCATAACGGTGGCCTACTGTCCCAATACCAACACCCCAATTTGGAATTTCTTACCGCCTGACCATTTACTTGAAATTTTTTCACGGTGTAATGCATCTAGTTACGAAAAACGGAAAATAACTTTGCCCGGTGCACACCTGAATCCCGGTACGGATCAGGCATTTCGAGCAATGCCTCTGTCAGGACGAAAAAATAGGAGAACTGTTGAACCTAAGGCAGGCCACCGTAGCGCAGAGGTTAGCATGTCCGCCTATGTCGCTGAACGCCTGGGTTCGAATCCTAACGTGAGGTTTTATGCAATGCAAAAACTTCTGTCCAAAGAGGTGTCGCACTGAGGCACGCCGTTCCGATTCCGTTCCTTCCTTTCTTCCTTACGCATATCTATTGCCCCTGCTTTATCCATTGTGGAAGAGCATACTGTTATATTTCCCCAAATCTTATTATTATATTAAATTATATAAAAGATTTATTCATGTTCATACCTTTGATGCCGATACAAAACTGTTCTCATTGTCCAGCGATAGTATAGCCCTCACCGAATTTGTATGCCCAACAAATGATTGAAGTTTAATTTGTTGTAAACTCAACATGGTGTCCTTTTCGGGGCGCGTTATTTCATGATTCCAATAGGCCAACCAATTACCCTTGAGGTAACGTGTATTGGGTAACTGTTCAAATTTATAGGCTATCATATCCAAAACTTCCATTGAGTCAATATGTTGCACTTTCTCTTTTGAGATAATCTTGGGAGTTGTCTGCGTTGTGGGGCTTATCACCTCAATACGATTGCCCACAACTTGGGTGCCAAAACTGTTGGCCGCTTGCATTTCTCCAGTCTCTGTCATATGGGATTCCGGCGTAGAACGTTGCGGGCAATCCACAGCATCACTTGATTTACGTGAGTTGGGTATAAAGGGTTTATAGTCGGGTTGTTCAAACTCATGACAGAGCGTCAGTATGAATTCTAAATTTAAAACGGTGCGCTTCATTATGTCTTCGCCCAAGAAACGCAGAAAAACCAAATAGGCACAATGAGCCAAAGCTGGATTGAAGACATCACCTATCTCTTCCAGTTCACGTTTAGAGTCTTGCTGACATTCATTAGAAGATGGGGGTGAAATTTTCGCTGAACGATTATCGCCATCGAAATTGATGGTCTCTCCAAAGGCTTTATCGAATATGAGGAAGAAAGGCCTTAGCACTGAAAAGCATAAATGTTCCCGGGTCATATCGGGACCCAAGCGAACGCTTAGAACATAGACAGCGTCGAGAAATTTGCGAGCTAGAACTGAACGTCCCAGATAGCCGCAAGGCATAAGAACTTGGGCAGAACCCAAAAAGCGAAGTACTGGCAAGATGATGGAGTCCAGAAATATATCCTGAAAACAGGGAAAGCAATTAAGGTGTGTTATTAAGTGGATTTTGGTAATTTTTATTGCTTACCTTCAAATGTTCCATAATTGTGGCATCGGTTAGACATGGTATCAAATATTTGACCAACTGCAATGAAGAAATTATAGCTCCCTCCAGACTGCTGGTTATGCGTTTAACCCCCAAAGCTATTAGTTCACTAATATGGGGAAAATATTGCAATAAAATCACTTGTTCTCCATACAAAGAGGCAATGGCCATTAAACATTCCAAAACCCGGACAGCACTACGATCTCCCACCACACGAGCATCTGAGACTGTGAAATAATTGAGATTTTGTGCATCGTCGTCACGGCCTGTTTCCGGCAGTAAGTTCTCCTGTCCCACATAACATAAGGTTAACATCTTCAATAGATTTTTGGCTATGAAACGTGATGTGAGAATTGGTCCCAAGCGATGTGATAGCCATATGAGACTTATGCTGCTCATTTCCGAAATGCAATTATTTTGCAAAGACTTCTCTTCAGACATTTTGGATATAACAGAGGCTTGCAAAGAATCGCTGGGTTCTTGGGAAACAGCCTGTGACCTACCGGTGGGTTCTGTATCACCCTCAGCTTGTCCCTCGGCCTGCTTAATTTCTTTGGATCGTCTTGCAGCCGCCGCCGCCTGCATTTGCTTTTGCTCTTCTTCGGCCGCCTGCAGAATCTCAAAAGAATCCACACTCTTGCGAGAGCCAATATCACAATCTATGGTATTCAGTTGATATGAGGTGCGAAATACACTGGCAGGTATAGCTATGGTGGGAGAACGTGGTCCCAATTGGCTGCTGGCGCTATTGTGCAGTGGTGAATCCATAGCATTTTGACTGCTTAGGGATATTTTGTCGGATTCTTCAAAAGAGTTATTCGATATTTTGGAGCCATAAATTATCTCAGAAATGGCCAATTTTTCTGGTGTAGTTTCCAGTTGGTGCTCATCATCCTCTTTGGCTTCCTCGGCAGTTGTTGGTCTTTGATTCATGTCAAATGAGTCCAGAGATTTGTTCGATATGTGATCGGAAGTGGAGATATGATCAGAATTGGCATCATCATCAAAACTGAAGACGTCTTCGATTTCTGGTTTGAGATTTGAAGCTGGAAGAGAGAGAAAGGGGGAACATTTTCAAATATTAGAAATAGGGCGGCCATAGTCGTTTCACATAGAAAATGTTTTCAAAAGTTGTCCTAGGACGATAGGTTTAGATTGTATGGGTAGGCCATCTTAGGGCCAAAAATGTAGGTCGATAGACAAAATTTTCTTTAAAGCCCAAATTTCACTGAAATTTCTTAAATTTTGTTCAAAAGATAAAATTTCCCCTAAATTTTTTCTAAAGACAAAATTTTCCCGAAATTTATTCTAAAGACAAAATTTGCCTGAAATTTTTTCTAAAGACAAAATTTCCCTGAAATTTTTTCTAAAGACAAAATTTCCCCGATTTTTTTTGTTAGGTAAAATTTCCCCTATTTTTTTGTATTTTCTAAAGACAAAATTCTCTGAAATTTTTTCTAAAGGCAAAATTTTCTCGAAATTTTTTCTAAAAACAAAATTTCCCCGAAATTTTTTTAAAGACAAATTCTAAAAACAAATTTCCCTGAAATTTTTCTTAAAGACAAAATTTCCTTGAAATTTTTTCTAAAGACAAAACTTCCCTAAAATGTTTTATAAAGACAAATTTCCCTGAAATTTTATCTAAAGAAAAATTTTCCTGAAATTTTTTCTAAAGACAAAATCTCCCTGAAATTTTATCTAAAGACAAAATTTCCCTGAAATTTTTTCTAAAGACAATATTTTTTTGAAAATTTTTCTAAATACAAAATTTCCCTGAAATGTTTTTAAAGACAAAATTTTCTTGAAATTTTTTCTAAAAACAAAATTTCCCAGAAGTTTTTTCTAAAGACAAAATTTCCCTGAAATTTTTTCTAAAGACAAAATTTTTCTGAAATATTTTCTAAAGACAAAATTTCCCCGAAATTTTTTCTAAAGACAAAATTCTCTGAATTTTTTTTTAAATCAAAATTTCCTCGAAATTTTTCCTTAGGACAAAATTTTCCTGAAATTTTTTCTGAAGACCAAATATTTCTGAAATTTTTTCTAAATACAAAATTTCCCTAAAATTTTTTTTAAAGACAAAATTTCCCCGAATTTTTTTCTAAAGATGAAATTTTTTCTAAAGACAAATTTTCCCTGAAATTTTTAGTAAAGTCAAAATTTCCCTAAAATTTCTTCTAAAGACAAAATTTCTAATGACAAAATTTTCTTTAATTTTTTTCTAATGACAAAAGTTCCTAAAGTATTTCTAAAGACAAAACTTTCCTAACATTTTCATGAAATTTTGTTTAAAGACAAAATTTCTAGAACTTTTCTCTAAAGCCAAAATTTTCCTGAAATTGACCCTAAAGACAAAATGTCCCAGAATTTTCTCTAAAAGACTAATTTCCCTGAAGTTTTCTCCAAAGACAATATTTCGCCAAAAAAGTTTCCCCTAAAGACAAAATTTCTCTAAACACAAAATATTTCATGAAATTTTCTCCAAAGAAAATTTCCATAAAAGAGCGCAAACGGAAAAAAATTCAATAAAATTTCCTCTAAAGGCAAATTTCATTTCATTCTAAAATTTTCCCAAAACACAAAATTTCCCTGAAATTGTTTCTGAAGGCAAGACTTCATTGATATTTTCTCTAATAACAAAATTTAATTGAAATTTTCTTTAAAGACGAAATTTTCTCCAAAGATGTAATTTTCCTGAAATTTTCCGGAAACTTTCTATTAAGACAAAATTGTCCGAAAAATTTCTCTTAAGACAAAATTTTCTCTAACCATTACAGAAATTTTTAACTTTTCCTACCTTCTGCCTCTCCCGACAAAGTATTGTCGTCCATATCATCAGCCTTTTGTGGTGACATCAGCGTCGCATCATCTTCGTTGATAACCACAGATGGATTTGTTACCAAACTTAAATTGCGGCTAGTCCTTCTACCCACTACCGAGCTGTGATAATGTAAACCATTGCCATCCTCTGGCTCTTTATAGCCGCCCACTGCTTCGATTAGCGGAGCAATGAAGTTGTAGAGAAAGCATTTCAACCCGAAACGCACAATCAAACGCAACAAAAAGATCTGATGATAGAGTTTAACCGATTTGCGTGATTTGAAAGAACTGCTGGTGGAGAAACGCAAATGCGTAGATGAATTCGAAAGAGAGTCCGCGGCAGAAGATCGATTTCTCACCGAAATCATGCCTCTTTCAAAACTTTCCACATCATACAATTTCATAATGGGCAAAAGTAAATATTTCTGTGTATGTTGTATGCCCAACGATTGGGCCACAGAATCGAACAGATTCCAGGCTGTGAGAATTGAGGTGTGCTCATCCGTCAGCAAATCGATAATGTGAGGTAGCAGGATATCAATGGCAGGGAATTGTTCAAAGCCCACAGGCTCCAGTAGTCGACGTATGTGAGCACAGCATGCCATTACCTTACACTTGCCAATTTTGCGTTCGTATTGCACTCGAAGGCGGTCCACTTCGGTGTATTTATCACAATCATAGCCATTGCATTGGAAATGGGTGTGAAGTTCTAAAAGCATTGAGGCAAAGTATAATGAATACAGAGATCGTATGAGAGCATAGGTTGGATAGAAGCTAAAGGGAAAGGGTATGAGTAGATTGTGATATATGGGCTGCAATAGCTGGGCGGCCGAAGGCAAGGGCATTCCCTTTTCCGTGATCACATCCTGTGCGTTCAGGTTAAGCAGCATGTTGGTAACATATCTTAAACACTTTGGTATATCCTGTTTGTGTAGTTGGTTAATGGTTTGGCAAGCTTTTAGGCGTAACTCAAATTTAGGCTGCAAATTATGGCCTATCAAAGGTCTTAACTTGGGCATAGCAAACAGTTCTACTATTATGCAGCCCAGTATTTGTAGATCTTTTATCTTCTTCATATGGTGCACCTGCAGATGCATTGTTTTTTGGGCCTGTGGCTTGGAACTGGCCAACAGATTTTTACTTCTGCCCCGCGAGGCTGCAGTATGCTCTGTGGGTGAGCCTTCGTTGAACAGATGATTGGTGAAGCTGTGATTTTCCGAGTAATCTTCGAAAAGCAAATCACTTGTCAACATTTTTTCAGGGGCATTTTCAGTTGGCTTTTGCAGGGGAAACGTTTTGGTAACAAATTGCTGGGACGATTCCAAGGATAGTAGTAACGCGGCAGGATTGTAGTCTTTTGGCAATTCTATAAAATTTATGGTCTTATAAAAACTCGATGAGCCTTCCTCACTTAGTGCGGCAGCCTTTAAGTTGAGACGAGGAGAATTTTTGGAATTATTTGGTGAGCTGGTGGATGAAGCCAAGACTTCTGCATTCAACGACTCTGTGGACTTGTTGATATTTTCGGTACTTTTGTTAAGACTTTTGGATTCTTTGCCTAGCTTGCTTCTTGAAGACGAAGAAGCTCTTTCTGCTTTCCGCTGTGAGCTGGGCAGTAAATTTTGTATTCTGGGAGCTTGTCGGGAAAACCAAGGCGATGTGTTTCTTTTACTAGGATGAGGATGAGTAAACAGCTGCACTATGCCTCTTTGGCATAGATTCTTATGCTGATCTACCATAGGCAAGCACACGTTCTTGGCCTTTATAGCTGCCTTGCCTGATAACTTGTAGCCGAAATTTAAATCTATCCAATGGTTAAGCCTTTCACTGACATATTGACTCTCCAAAGCCTCACGATGTTTGGCAATGAAATCCTCCGGGCAAGAAGCCCAGGTGGGCAATTCCAAATCTGGCAAATCTTCGTGTATGGATTTGAATATCATGGGATCTGCATAGAATTCCGGTATACATTCATCGGGTGTCCATTCCTGTAATCTTTGTATGGAGGCGGGATACTCGGCAGGCACCCATATCGGTCTTACATGCTCCCTCAAGATATGCTGTGGTGTACGGCGTGCCATATAAACAAAGTAGGTGATTTCCGACAAAAAATCTGACACATGGTGGGGCACCTGCTGCCCTGAGCTAAGGCAATTAGCTTCTATGTCCTTATGCATCTGCTGAGTGGCATGTTGAAACATAAGATCCAAATGAAGATCTCCTTTGTTCAGACGATATTTGCTTTTGCTCAAATCACGCCAATTTAGACCACTGCGTGACTGGAAATTCGTAACCCAGGGCATTATATGGTGATAAGAGGGATTATTTGGCGAACGTCCGGCTGCATTGTTAAGTATGGTGAGATAGTCGTAATTACTAATCTGTCCATTACACCACATGTCGCAGTAGTCTCTCAAAGTAAATTGCTTAATGTCGTAGGAGAATTTTAAATCCAATTTCAAATTGGACACATCCATGGTGTCGCCATCCACGGGTAAATCGAGTTCTTGTAGCCCTGTCGCTTCACTAGGTGAATGGGTCATAACTTCCTCTAGAAAGTAAGCCGTGATATTGGCTTCTACAGGTGGTATAAGCAAAGCCCAAAGATTTTCATTCAACAAAATATCTTGCAAGGAAATTTCACCCACAATCAAACCATTCTCATGCATGGTTTTGAACAGCTGCAGCAACTGATATACTATGAACAGGGGTTTGTTGTAGTTTCTGCTCAAAATGACTGGGCTGAAGGTTATGCAGTCATAGAGAGTGGTGGAAATGCCGGGAGGATAAAAGATAACTGCCAAATATTGGCAGGTTTCGATGCAAATCAAAGCGGGCATTATGTTGGAGTGACACTCCGTCGAGAACTCTTCAGATTTAACATCAGTCGAGTCCTCTCTCAGACGATCCAGGCCGCAGTGTATAATAGGGCACTTGAACACCCTATAAATCAACTCCTTAAGAACAGCATCATAGGGCAGTAGACTAACCGAAGGCGTAGCTCCCATTTTACCCCCTTTTCCGGCCTCCTTGTCCCCTTTTACATGTGCTCCTGAACATTTTTTATAGAAATCCGACCATAGACTACGGAAATTGTCACACATAACTTCAAAAACTGCTGGTGAATAGCTTAAAGGCATCTTCGAGCCAAAGTCATCATCTATGCCACCTCCGAGGGGACATTTAATGGGAAACACTTTACTGTAGGGTTGTTTCTTAAACAATTGCACCAGCACACGACACCATGGGTGCTCCAAGTCCCCCTCCGGATGAGCTCTTCTATCCAAATTTGGATATGTGGGGAATGTGTCTATTTTTCTCTTTTTCTCCAAGGTCTGCAGCCATTGTTTAGCACAGATCACTTGATAACGATGGGGTGACTGCGAAGTCTCAGCAACATGTTGCCAATTAATGCCAATCTCCAAGCAAACTGATTCCATAGTCTTTTTGGATCGCAAGCCGTGACTCACATAGGTCTTTGAATCACTGTTTTACATCAATTTAACACACAAAACCCAGGATTATCATGCCCGTTTGATAAGAAATTTTTTGCCCAATAACTTTTTCTTCTAAATGGGGGCGGGGTAAATAGGCATTGAATAACTGTGATTTTGATGTTTCCTCAGCCAGAAATCGATTCCAAATTGTATGCGGGGTTTTTTCTACTCAGTTTCTGTTTATTTTTTATTGCTTTTTGCTTAATTTTATTAAAATTGTCGTAGAGTTTGTAATTTGCTGTTGTTTCTTTGTCGCAAAATTACTTGTATTGTTACAGCTGATTTGCGATAAACTGTTTTTGCAAGTTATCGATAACATTGTTTATAAAAACAATGGTCAAGGGATGCCAAGTGTTACTGAGTTTAGGGTATGTTCAGTGTAGAGAACAGGAAATAAAATAATCGTTATTTTTAAAATATGTAAGGCGTTGTACTAAAGAACGTTTACATTGCAAGACTAACTGTCAAAACCACTAAAATGATTTTATAAAGGGGAAAAAGATGATTCTTGGCGAAATAGCAAATAAATAAAGTGACAAAATGTTAGTAATTCTAGCAGTAATTATTTTTTTATTTTTTGAAGATAAGTCTTCATTTTAGCTTTTGAAAGATGAAGGGGAGGTACAAGAAACCAAAAATTAAGCGGTGTTTGAAAGATTTCAGTTTGAATAAGGTAGAAATATATTAATTCAGCTTCCATAGTCAAGAGTCTACCATTTCTTTACCTCCATTTACTATCAAACCCGATTTTACTTATTCTTTTAAACCTTTACGAAGATGAGAATCACTGCTTCCGAAGACCCAAAACATAACATCATGTTATTGTAGCCAATACTTGCATGTGGGGTAGCGGTCCTTGGTAGGCTCACTTTGAGGAGGTTATGTCTGCGTTGTGCTCTTCTAGTACATTAATTAGCAAGTGGGATAACTGCACCTTTTCCCTACGGATAAAATCCAGTGCAATATTCGCAAAATTTGCAAAATGACGCAAGAGTCGGTTTTTATACCCTTCACCAAAGGATTGGGGTACATTAACTTCGTCAATAAATTTGTAAAACTTTGAAATATTCTAAGTCGATTTAGACTTTTTCAACTCTCTGTGGAAACCACCTTGGCTCGAGTTTCTACATAAATCATCTCGGTTCATCTTGTTTTTGTATCAGTGTGTTATAAAGGGTGATTTTTTTGAGGTTAGGATTTTCATGCATTAGTATTTGACAGATCACGTGGGATTTCAGACATGGTGTCAAAGAGAAAGATGCTCAGTATGCTTTGACATTTCATCATGAATAGACTTACTAACGAGCAACGCTTGCAAATCATTGAATTTTATTACCAAAATCAGTGTTCGGTTCGAAATGTGTTCATTCACCGTTCAGCGATGAGGCTCATTTCTGGTTGAATGGCTACTTAAATAAGCAAAATTGCCGCATTTGGAGTGAAGAGCAACCAGAAGCCGTTCAAGAACTGCCCATGCATCCCGAAAAATGCACTGTTTGGTGTGGTTTGTACGCTGGTGGAATCATTGGACCGTATTTTTTCAAAGATGCTGTTGGACGCAACGTTACGGTGAATGAACACATTTCGAACCAAACACTGATTTTGGTAATAAAATTCAATGATTTGCAAGCGTTGCTCGTTAGTAAGTCTTTTCATGATGAAATGTCAAAGCATACTGAGCATCTTTCTCTTTGACACCATGTCTGAAATCCCACGTGATCTGTCAAATACTAATGCATGAAAATCCTAACCTCAAAAAAATCACCCTTTACACTGAGGAGGCAGCCCTTGCCGATGAAGGACTCCCTCGGGTCAAGTTGGTACTTACAACCGTCTGCCATGGGTTTGATCAACTCGGTTCATATTAAGATATAGCAGCTCCTGTAAGTCACAATTCTAATCTGATTTCTTGGAAATTGTGAACGATATTCTGTTAAAATCCATGCTAAGCTCGTTTCAAAACCTGATCTAATTCTCAGATAAATTGATCTTCCGATTGGATTTATTAACCCATCAGAGTTTCTCTTACAATTTGTCTAAAAATTTAGCATTAAGATTTTCAAAATCCATGGCAAGTATTGACAAAATCGGTTCATAGCCTGATATAACTCCCATATACGCCGATCTTCTGATTATACTTCTTGAGTCTAATTTTTATCCAATTTGGCTGAAATGTTGCTCCAATTTCTTTTACTATGATCTGCAAGAATCGTTCACATCTATCCATAGCCCGGCCGACATAGCTTCCATATATACCCATCTTCCGATTTTGCTTCTTTAGCCTCTAGAGAACGTATTTTTTATCCGATTTGGATGACATTTTGCACGTTTATTTTTGCTATGATCTCCAACATCTAAACTAATTATGGCCAAGTATAAATCCGCCTAATTCCGTGGCAGCCGGAGTACCTTCTCCCCAAGCTTCGGGTCCGTGCCGGTATTGAAGTGAGCCTCGGACCCTGGCTCTGTTTGGTTAGCAAGAACCGCCTCCATCATTGGTCGGTGTCGGTGAGGTATAACCGGTGCATGGAGTGGATGCATTTCCGATCTAGCTCTAGCCTTTCGTCACTACGGGACTATAGTCCCGCTGAATATGTTGCAAGATGTTGTGCGAACATAGACAGAAGTGGGTCACAAACGTCATCGTCCTCGTCATCAGACTATGTGACACCTCCGACCTCTGTCGTGGTGCAATGTACACAACAGCAACACCCGAGCCCAAATATTGCCAGGAAGTGATCTTCTTTGCCATTGAAGATACTTAAGGATCGCATACGGAGTATAGACCCCATCTCGCCTGCGCCTGGCGCCAGTGACCTCTACACGGAATGTATGGAGACATTTCCATTGCAACCCCTGACCTCCTGAGGGACGTATCCTGGCAAGTCGTCATTTCTTTGGGTTCAGACCACCTCCCCATCGCCATAGACCGACCACCAGACTACATAACCTCTGAGCGCCGAATGTTTTGCAATCAAAAGAAGGTCGATTGGGTCGGCTTCAGAGAGTACACCAATCTCCGCTTCATTGAGCTCCCCCTCAAATGCGCTAGTTACCGATAGGAAATTCCGAGACATCATTAACACAGCAGCCCCTCGCCTTATACTAGCTGGTCGAATACCCCAAATGCGGCCCTATTTCTCGGCGCAAGCAGTGGCATCAGCGGAATTTGCGGCTGGAATACTTGGAGGAATGTAACTTGAATACCGGTTTAGGCAAGATGCGATCTACTGTTTAGCCACACTCGAATCCCGAAAGAAGGAATGATAGGATTTTAGTCACTGTTGGCGACGTAACCGTGGCTGAACTGAAAAAAGTGCGCCAAGTTGTTTAACCGTCAATTTATTGAGCATCCTAAGAGTGACAAGGCTAGGAGGAGAGCCATCCATCGTATTTGTGGTCTACGAGTCGATGGAGAGCCATTACAATTTGTCGTGGACGTAGTTACGAATGTCATCCAAGGCGTTGGGCCTTGACGGAGTCTCTACACTGATGCTGAAGTATGTGGATCTGCCTGAAGTGGAGTGCCATACAACTGTCTTCAACCTGCCTTTGAACACTCCCATTGGGTACTGTCTGGAAGATGGGCGCTAAGCCAGAGTGATCTGGAGTAAGGAGAAGACGTACAGACCGATCTCCGTTATCTCACCAGTATCCATAACGCCAGAGGGACTACTCCTTCCGAGCCTTGTTGGAGAATTTCCATTCGTCGAGCATCAGCATGGATTTCGAAGACTGCTTTGCATACCATTACCGCACTCATTTGCTGTGGCTTTGTTGTTGTAGCCACATAGTGGCCATACTGGAGACTATTCTTGATATCCGAGCCATAGACATACAGATTAAGTGTGAGGCAGCAATTGCGGCTATGAGACCGAAGGCGATGGGAAAATTGTTAGAGGATAAAAGCAGGTCATATCGTCGCGGTATAAAGGAGGCAACGATAGGAACTCTGGAAGGAATAGAAGAGGTTTCCGATCGGATACTTGAGACGACACTTGAGGTCGAGTGCATGGCACAGTCTTGGATTGAGGGAACCCTAATATTGCCCTCTGAAAGATCATGTTACACGTTTGGACCAAAGCTAGAGAACATGGACTGAGATCTGTTTTAGACTGCCTGACCATAATATGGTCCAGCAGGCAGAGCTCCGCGCGACCACGGAATGCATGAGTTGGTGTGGTGCTAACGCAAGGACGTTTTCGGACAGTAAACTGGTTATAAGGGCTATAACAACTAGAATGATAAAGTCACTAACAGTCTTGAAGTGTAAGAAGGACCTTCTCTGAGAATGGTACGATCCGCATCATTTGGTTGCTGGGCCATAGCGGAGTAAGAGCGAATGAGGAAGCAGACGATTTGACAGTGAAGGCCAGAGGATTGGCGCCAACAAATTTGGTTAATTCGAAGCCTTTCGGTTCGACGCAGTTCAAATTAATATCGTGGGATACGAACGAAACAGTCTGCAGGACAACGAAAATCCTATGGGGAGATCCGGATTGTGAGAAGACTAGGCCACTACTGAAAGGAAGTGAGAAGGAGGTCAGTAAAGCTTTCGGCATCATAACGGGACATAGGACTACGAGCTCACTTATGAAAAATCGTTGCGGCAAGTGATACCATGTGTAGGGCATGCGTGGAAGATGATGAGACGTTGAAGCATTTCCTATGTCATAGCCCCGCTTTCGCGGCTAACAGAGACCGGCAATTAAGGGGCGTGGTAAAAAAAAAACAATTATAGTGTAATCAGCATGGAATTCCCGATCTAAATTTTCTTTTTCGATGCTACTTTTTAGTATTTAGAGCGCACATATACTAATTTCGCCATTCCGTTTGTAACACCTCGAAATATTCGACTTAGACCCTATAACGTTTATATATTCTTGATCGTCATGATATTCTTAGTCGATATGTCCTTCTGTCCTTCTAAGTCGATATGTATGTCTGTCCTTCCGTTCGTCCGTCTGTCGAAAGCACGCTAATTTTCGAAGGAGTAAAGCTAGGCGCTTGGAATTTTGCACAAATTCTTCTTATTAGTTAAGGTCGGTTGGGATTGCAAGGTGTTTTGTTAGACTTCAAATTACTGTGCTAAGTATGGTTCAAATCGGTCTATAACCTGATATAGCTGTCATATAAACCGATTTCGGATCTTGATTTCTTCTTGAGCCTCTAGAGGGCGCAATTATTATCCGATTTGGCTGAAATTTTGCATAAAGTATTTTGTTTTGTCTTGCAACAACTATGCCAAGTACGGGCTAAATCGGTTCACAACCTGATATAGCTCCCATATAAACCGATCTCCCGATTATACTTCATAAGCCTCTAGAGAGCGCAATTCTTATCGGATTTGGCTGAATTTTTCCCATGATCTTTAACATACGTGTCAAAAATGGACTGAATCGGTCTATAGCCTGATACATGTCCCATATAAATCAATCTCCCGATATTACTTCTTGAGCTCCTGGAGGGCACAATTCTTATCCGAATTGGTTGATATTTTATACAATGATTTCTGTCATGGTTTTCAACATTCAATTGATTTATGGTCCGAATCGGACCATAACTTGATATAGCTCCAATTGCATAGTAATTCTTATCTATTATCCTTTGTTTGCCTAAAATAAATACCGGGCAAAGAACTCGACAAATGCGATCCATGTGGAGGGTATATAAGATTCGACTCGGCCGAACTTTGTACGCTTTTACTTGTTGCCTATGATGCTGAGATTGTAGTTCTAATCACCTCTATGAGATATCAGTGCATGAGATGGTGTCATCCAAATTGCTGCTGTGATGCACAGAATCCTTTGAATTCACCTGAGTTTTAAATACTAGCATAGTTGTCATTTTTGAAATACCGTCAGCTAAAACGTAATATCACAAAGCTGTATCATTTGAGACATTTTTACGAGAAACAAAACACTTTTATTACGAAGTTTTTCTTTTATTGTAACTATCTAAAGTTTCGCCACAACATGTCAAATGGTAGTCATAAGCGTAGCATCATTGAATATAACTAACTTTGTTTATTGTAATCCCTTTAGCAACTTTGCCTACGGTAAAATTACTTTTCTGTTGTTGCAAAATGAAATATTCTTTAATGGCAAAAGTGTTTCGATAGTCGCAAACGATTATTCATTCAACGGACCAATA
Organism: Stomoxys calcitrans; assembly: GCF_963082655.1. Taxonomy (NCBI): domain Eukaryota; kingdom Metazoa; phylum Arthropoda; class Insecta; order Diptera; family Muscidae; genus Stomoxys; species Stomoxys calcitrans. The sequence goes on from NC_081554.1 coordinate 29,799,151, forward strand.
ATTATTCTCTTGTGCCTCTCCAACTAGAGAGAGGGAGATGGTGATTATTTAAATGTATAGACCAGTGATGGATAACAAGTAAAAGCATGCTAAGTTCGGCCGAGCCGAATCTTGGGAATCCACCACCATGGATTCCGCAAATATTTATACAATACTAGCTGACCCGGGCCCGCTCCGCTGCGCCTTCATTTATTGGGTTGCCCAAAAAGTAATTGCGGATTTTTTAAAAGAAAGTAAATGCATTTTTAATAAAAATTACAATGAACTTTAATCAAATATACTTTTTTACACTTTTTTTCTAAAGCAAGCTAAAAGTAACAGCTGATAACTGACAGAAGAAAGAATGCAATTACAGAGTCACAAGCTGTGAAAAAATTTGTCAACGCCGACTATATGAAAAATCCGCAATTACTTTTTGGGCAACCCAATACTTTATATGGAACAAAATTTTAATTGGAATATTTTTTTTGGACAAATAAAGAGCTTTTAGTGAAATACCATGCTACGAAAATAGTATATCGCTTGACTAACAGTTTAACAATATAAGTGCCTTTATCAGAATCCCATATGATCTTTATTAGTCTACGAATTAAAGTTTGGATGTAAGGTGTACTCCATTCTTAAAATACTTCATTTCAGCCCGATATTCTCATGATATCTGATTTAGGGGGTGAGGTGGTCCCCCAGATACTTGGCCTTAAAAAATATCAGCATAGTGCTATACTCACAAATACCATTTATTTAAACCCCATATTGCCATTGGTTTAAGGGGAGTTTACACGATAAGGCGTTCCCCAAACACATGGCCTCGAAATTGGTTATCAAATTTGTTTTCTAATCTGAAATACCTTTCATTTGAGCCACATATTGGCATGGTCGAAAAATTTTTACCCTTTGGGGGGTGTTTTGGGGAAGGGGTGATGCCCTTAATACATGGTCCTATATATTATTATTTGAGCCCCATATTGCGATGGTCAGTAAAAAATTGCTGTTTGTGGGGTATTTTGGGAAAGGGGTAGACCCCCAAAGAATTGGTCCCGAAAATGGGTATCAATTTTTGCTCTACCCCCCAATACCTTGTATTTTAGCTCCACATTGACATGGTAGGTAAATACGCCGGAATTAGGGGTGTTTTGGAGATTGGGGTGGTCCCCCCACAATGCAAATGCAAATTTTGCCCAAAAACATTCCACTAAGGAACAGGGGCAAACTTCTCACATATCAGTGAGTGGAGTCCGATTCAAGTTTTTAAACTCAATGATAAGGGGCCTCCTTTTTATAGCCCAGTACAAACGGCGTGCCGCAGTGCGACACCTCTTGGGAGAGAAGTTTTACATGGCATAGTACCTCATAAATGTTGCCAGCATAAGGTGGAGAAACCATCGTTGACAATTTTTTCTTATGGTCTCGCCAGGATTCGAACCCAGGCGTTCAGCGTCATAGGCGGACATGCTAACCTCTCCACTACGGTGGCCTCCAACATTATCCAAGATGGCCCCCCAACATTAAGCCCTGAAAATATATCATCAACGTGGTCTATTTTTATATATCTATATATCATATATTTGAAACGTATTGCTATTGGCCTCAAAAATTGATATCAAAATCGTTTTCTAATCTCATTTAAACTCCTTATTGCAAAAGTCAGCAAATATGTCCGGTTTGGGGTATTGGCCGTAAAAACTAAAAATATTTAGTTCCACTCTCTTTACTCACCAAATTGTCTTGGTGAGTAAATACGTCCTATTTGGAGGTTGTTATGGTTATTGGACGTCCCCTAGAGAGTTGGTCCCTAATGTTGGTCTACTTCCAAATGCCTTCAATTTGAGCCCCAAATTTCCATAGTCGGCAAACATGACCGGCTTGGGGGGTGTTTTTGGGGATGGACGGCTACTCAGTGATATTTGAGCCTTATATTGCAAAAGTCAGCATATACTTACTATTTGGGTGGTGTTGTGGGGTGGGGTGGCCCCATAGACACTTTACCCGAATATTGATATCAGATTCGTGCTTTACTCCCAAAGACCTTTCATTTGAGCGCCATATTGCTATGGTCGTAAATTTGTTCCCTTTGGGGGATGTTTTTGGTGAGAGGCGGCCCCCCAAAGACTTGGTCCCATATTTGGATATCAGATTCTAATTCTACATTCAAATGCCTTTTTTTTCAAGCCCCATATTCCCATAGTCAGTAAATAAGTCCTGCTTGGGGGGTGTTTTGGGAAAGGGGTGGACCCCCGGAAACGTGGTCCCACATTTGAATATCAGATTCGTATTCTACTCGCAAATTCCTTTCATTTGAGTCCCATATTGCCATGGTAGGTAATTATGTCCGATTTAGGGGTGTTTTGGGGCTTGGGGTGGTCCCCCTAGCACTTGGTCCGACAATTGGATATCAGATACGTTTTTTTTATTCCTAAATACCTTTCCATTGAGTCCCATATTGTCGTAATTGATCTAATTATATGTTTGGTAGGTTTTAGGGTGGGGCTGCCCCTCTAGGTACCCCATCCGAAATTTAGATATCAACTATTTATTTTTAGGGTACTATATGAGAGCACACCAAATTTCGCTTAAATCGCACCACCCATCTTCGAGATCTGGCGTGTCTGAAAATTAGGGTAAGGAGGAAGGTCCGCCCCCTCCTTCAGATATCAAAAAATGTAGTACCCTATTTTCACCACGGGATCATTATGCACTATCTGTGAAAATTTCAAGAAAATGGGTTCGGCTGTTTCTAAGTCTATAAGGAACACACAAACAACCAAACAAACCTACAAACAAACAAAAATTGATTTTTATATTCCTATGTATATTTTATTTTTGTTTATTCAAAGGACCGATAGGTTGTCATAACAAAGATACATGCTGGATGATTAATTTTTACCACTCTGCCCTCTCTCTGTTCATGTTGGCTTCTCCAAATTAGCGCCATCTACTGGCTGTTTGCAACTAAATCCAATTGGATTAAATAAAACCAATTGAATTAAATGTTAGTGCTACTCGCTTAGAGTGGATCATCATTTGGTGGTTGTCTAGTCATTCATAGGCAACCACCATACCATATGACTACCTATTAAATAGTCATCATTTATTCTTTTTTATACCCTCCACCATAGGATAGGGGTATACTAATTTCGTCATTCTGTTTGTAACACCTCGAAATGTGCGTCTGATGTCATGTTAAGTCGATCTAGCCATGTCCGTCTGTCTGTCCGTCCGTCCATCCGTCTGTCTGTCCGTCCGTCCGTCCATCCGTCTGTCTGTCCGTCCGTCCATCCGTCTGTCTGTCCGTCCGTCCATCCGTCTGTCTGTCGAAAGCACGCTAACTTTCGAAGGAGAAAAGTTAGCCGCTTGAAATTTTGAACAAACACTTTTTATAAGAGTAGGTGGGTTGGAATTTTAAATGGGCCAAATCGGTCTACATTTCGATATACCTGCCATTAAAACCGATCTTGGGTCTTGACTTCTTGAGTAATTATCGTCCGATTTGGCTGAAATTTTGTACAACGGCTTCTCTCATGACTTTGAAAGTCATACGTCATACGTGTCTAATACGGTGTGAATCGATTAATAGCTTGATAGAGCTCCCATATAAACCTATCTCTCGATTTTGCTTCTTGAGCCCCACAGGGCGCAATTCTTATTCAAATGAACTGAAATATTACACAATGACTTCTACAATTTTCAGCATTCATTTATGGTCCGAATCGAACTATAACTTGATATAGCTTCAATAGCATAACAGTTCTTATTCAATATTCTTTGTTTGCTTAAAAGAGATACCGCGCATAGAACTCGACAAATGCGATTCATGATTGAGGGTATATAAGATTCGGCCCGGCCGAACTTAGCACGCTCTTACTTGTTTTTAATCAAATCAAATTGCCATGTTAAAGGATTTTCTGTGGTAAAGAACTTATTTGCCAGTCTATATATTTGGTGCGGTGTCGATAGTTCTTACTATTAAACCATGTAAAACATTTGAACAAAAAAGTGTCGCCCAGCAACATGTCGTTTGGTCTTGTCTATCGATGAGCTAAAAATGGTTGCAACCATAAAGTTAAGGTTTGCAACTCCTGCTATCACGCTGAACGATACAATTTCGGGCTATGACGTCCTACATTTTGTGTCCCCACAAATTAATTAAATCACACAGTGCCCCTTTAGGTCATTATAATTGATCGACTGTTTTGGGGTGAGGTGGTCCGCTAGATATATGAGCAGAATAATGATATCAGATTCGCAGTTCATAACCTTATACCTTTAATTGTACCCCATATTGTCATGATTGGTGTATACAGCCGTTTGGTGGAGGGCGTCTATATGATGGTTGTGCGCCACACACTCTACCCAAAAAAAATCTATTACATGATTCCCCATTTGAGGTAAAGCACCGCCTGCATTCTTAGACACAAAGTTTAATGTCATATTCGTAATCTGCTCTCAAATGACTTTCATTTGAGTTTCATCAAGCTAATATTCCCATTTAAGGAGCATATCGGGGATGGGTCGACCATCAATTACTTAGACCATCTTTTTTATGTCATATTCGTAGTCCACTCCCGAATATCCTTCATTTGAGTCCTATATCCAATATGTCTATTTGGAGCAGTTTTTGGGGTTGGGCGACCCCTTGAATACTTGAACCCAAGTTTTTATACCACATTCGTATTCTACTCTCCAGTACCTTTCATTTGATATCCATATTGTCCCTATCGGTCCACTTTTGATTTTGGGTGGCGTTTTTGTGGTAACGGGACAGTGTACGCCACCTTCAAACATCAACAAATTATATAGCCTATTGCTCCCTCCAGACCACATTCGTAATCTACTCCCGAATAACTTTCATTCGAGTCCCATATTGTTATTATCGTTCAATCTACCTATTTTGAGGGGTTTTGGGGTCGGGACGGCCACCCAAATACTTGAACCCAATTTTTATTATGGAATTCGTACTCTACTCTTGAATACCTTTCATTTAAGTCCCATATTGCCTAGATCAGTCCACTTTTATTTTTGGGTGGTACTTTTGGGGTGAGGGGTAGGGTCCGCCTCCCTTGAGATATCAGCAAATTACATAGCCAATTGCTCCTTCCGGACCACTTCCCACAATCTGTGAAAATTTTAAAGAAATCGGTTCAGCCGATTTTGAGTCTATACGGAACAAACAAATTTACAACCCTACAAACAAACAAATAAAAATACAAACAAACACAAATTAATTTATATATATAGATTTTTCCATCCCACTGTGCGTTGTTTAAATCCTCCTATATTTGGTAATAGCCCACTTGTTGGTGTATAGGGCAAGAGTTGCTTTTTTATCCTTTCTCAAATGTTGGACTACGGCCGCAATAATAAGAATATTCTCTACTCCCAAGAATGGGGGTGCAACTTTGGGTACCATACACCTCCTGCTGAAAGGAACAAATTCTGTTTTAAACGGATATACGCCTAGATCATAATCGTTAACCTAATCTTACTTGAATCTTGTTTGCATAAAATATGCACGTGATTGTGATTCAGGCGAATCGAACTAAGCGCCTTTTTCATTATTGTCTAAATAAATACTCAATCAGCTGATTGTCAAATGTTACCACACGTTTCGATTCCAGTCACGAATTTATATGTCATACGACATATAAGCCACTTCCGCCTGTAGAGAATACTATACATTTTCTAGAATAAATGAACATTTTGGAGTTTATTGTATGACCACAAGCTTAAATTTCGAATTTTTGACCACAACGTGCAAAAATGACGTCACAATACAAGTGACCATAATACGAATAATAAAAACGATATGTTATTTAATATTCACATTGCATTTATCAAAAAAAAAAAAAACTATATATTGTAGTATATTTAATATTTTTTAAAGTCTAACACTTGTCTACTCTCGATTGGCGAGAAGTGTGGATGATGGATGTCTTCATTCTTCCAACCGATTGTATTATGTGGACTTATGCACGTATGTACTTATGTACCCCTTTGGTTGGCTGTAAGTGAACCTAAGTGCTGGATGTTATTGAACTTCGAGTGGGTGATTGCAGATAATGAATATTGGTTGCTTGGTAGTGCGTTTACCTATTGTGTGCGTCTCTTCCCATGGTGTTGTTATGTTCGTACTACTGAAATATATCTGGAGGCAATTTTCGATTTTTGTTTTTGGTTCTCTAAAGAAATCAAATGGAAAACAGCAACGATAAGGGGATTTTTTTGCATAGTAATGTACATTGCTCTTAAGATTTAATAATTCACCAATACAATGGATTCAGTCGAAGTTAAGTTAAAGAAATCTTAAAAATAAATACTCGTATATATATGTATGGGTGTAAGTATGGGAGTATGTTAATAACAAATTTTGCACTTGCTTGTGATGTTGAAATGATGAAATTAATACTTTTAGTAGTTATAAATAAATATCCGTATTTTACCAAATGAACTTTAATACACTTTGAAAGATGTAGGTCAGGTTCAATGAAACCAATTCAAGTACCCAGAAAGTAAGCCACTTGGGAGAGGTGGTGTCATTCTTTCGAAATGTTATGAATATTAAAGTATTGTATTAAAATACATATGAAATTCAATAATCTTTAATTTATCTCAAGTGATGTTATTTGCGGGACTTTCCAGTTAAATACACGTTAAAAAAATTAGATAAGGTATAAGGTAAGGTATATACCAGGGATCCGGAGCGGGAACCTTTTTTTCGCTCTGCTCCGCTCCACTCTCGCTAAGCTCCACTCCCACTCCCGCTCCCACTCCGCTCCCTTCCCTCAATAGGGAGGGAGGGCCTACAGAGGGCCTATAGAGGGAGCAATTCTTATTCTTATTGGTCTGAATTCGTCTCTAACCTGATATTGCTCTCATATAAAAACGGATCAGCCGGTTATACTTCTTGAGCATACGCTGAAAGCAATTCTTAACCAAATTTTTAAACAAGTAAAAGGGCCGGGCCGGGCCGAATCTTGGGATCACCATGGATTCTGCCGAAACATGGGAGCTATATCTAGTTATAGACCGAATTGGACCGCACTTGACACAGTTTTTGGGAGTCATAACAGAACACCATGTACAAAAATTTCGGATGAAAATTGTGGCTTCAAGAAGTCATATCGGAAGATCGGTTTATATGGGATCTATTGAGTTGCCCAAAAAGTAATTGCGGATTTTTCATATAGTCGGCGTTGAAAATTTTTTTCACAGCTTGTGACTCTGTAATTGCATTCTTTCTTCTGTCAGTTATGAGCTGTGACTTTTAGCTTGCTTTAGAAAAAAAGTGTAAAAAAAGTATATTTGATTAAAGTTCATTCTAAGTTTTATTAAAAATGCATTTACTTTCTTTTAAAAAATTCGCAATTACCCTTTGGGCAACCCAATATATTAGGTTATACACAGGTTTAAACCGTACTTGGCACGGTTGTAGGAAGTCCAAATAGAACATTATGTTTTTTTTCGCGTAACCAACACGCAGGGGATGTTCCCTATATATGCAGTGCATTGCGTTGGCAATTAAGAAAGTTAAGCGTTGGAGGGGGAAAAGAGGGAGTAATGTTTATTTATATTCATTTTAAATTTCTGAACGTCAATGTCGTTGGGAAAGACATTAGCCGGAAGACAATTCCACACACGAATGATTCGGGCGAAAAATGAATTTTCTCGGTAATGCATGGTTCGGTCGACTGGCCAATCAATTACAAACGGGTGTGAGTTCCTGGCAAGTCTTGTATTCCTGGTGAACATCCTAACGTCGGGTATAAGAAGACGAATATCCCTGGAACACACGCCATGAAAATAACGATAGAGCAATACAACGCTCACCCACATTTCGACGATGTTCAAGAGAAGCAATAGAGTTGGATGCCCTACTGTCCCCAATCAACACTATCGCTATCCGTTGAATCCGGTCAAGTAGCTCCAAGGATGATGTTGGATCTCCTGCCCATATATGAGACTTATATTCCATCCTCGGCCTGATGTAGGTAGTATATATATTGAGAAGATCAGAAGAGGTGAACTATTTCTTGCTCCGCTTAAGGAAGCCCAAACACTTGAATGCTTCTTTCGACACTTCGAATACGTGTTTTGACCAGCGGACATCACCATTGTATCTTCATGCCCAGAACATCAAGAGCATCGGGCTGCTCAATATCTATACCTTCGATAGATATCGACGATTGTAGTGGGTCAGTGAATCGCTTGTGAGACAATTAACGGCACTGCGTCTTCTGTGCGTTAAAGTCTACTCTGTTCATTCTACCCCACTCGGAAATGGCCAACAAATTCTGAGAGAGCGTCTTATCCGTAATGAGCCTCCTGTCCACAATTTCTTGAGGACTGGTCCTATGGTCGAATGAATATGAATGCCACAGACTACTGTCATTGGCAAATGAGTAAACTGTATTCGAAGTATGACCCAATAGATCGTCAATGATGGGAGCAGGTCATACACCATCGCGGTACAATCAATCCGACGATAGGTAACCTGGTAGGAATGGAAGAGGTTTCCGATCGGATACCTTGAGACGACACTTGAGGTCGAGTGTGCGAGGCACTGCTGCTAGCCGCACAGTCTTAGATTGAGGGAAGCCTAGTATTGCCGTCTTAAAGATCATGTTACACGGATGGATCAAAGCTAGAGGATAGAAAGGGCCTGGGGATCTACATTGACGACCCAGGGATTGAGATTTGTTTTAGACTGCCTGACCATAATACGGTCTTGCAGGCGGAGATACGGGCGATCACGGGATGTGTGAGGTGGGGAGGTGTTAACGCGAGGACGTCGAGTATGAATATCTTTATGGACAGTAAAATGGCCATAAGGGCAATAACATCCAGACGGGACAGGACACGAACAGTCTTGCAGTGTAAGAAGGAGATTAAGGCCTTCTCTGAGGATGGCACAATCTGCATCGTTTGGATGCCGGGCCATAACGGAGTAAGGGGGAATGAAAAGGCAGACGGTTTGGCAGTGTAGGCCAGAGAACTATCGTCAATAAACTTGGTTAACACGAAGCTAAGGACTTGGCAGAAGTTTTCAAGAGCCGTAATCTAAAAATCTCGCCTACCGAACCATCAGCAACATTATTCACAATCAGGACAAGAGATTACACGGGAGAGCTGGACAAACGATCCCAACAGTGAGGCACCCAACAATCTTGGCAGTAACCCTCCACAAGTGCCTCTCAGTGTCGTCCTACGCTACTACGATCTGTGAAAGGACAAGGAACAAGAACAGAGTCCTCAAATGTTTAGCCTGCAGCACTCTGGGAATGGACAAGGAAACCCTGTTGACTACTTTAAAGGAGATCGGGCGGCTGGTGATAAACTATGCGGCCCTAAGTACCGTCACAGGATGTCACATGGAGAGCACCGACCATCTTCACGAGGAAACTATGACCTTTAGGTTGAAGGACCACTTTACATTTTAATCTACTATGGTACTGTGATCTTCTAACCAACAATGGGAAGATTTAGGAGGCTTATGGACAACAACAAATTTAAGTAGTTTAAGTATTACCTCTAGCACATTAGTCATAGGCGTCGAAAATCACATTGACCTTATCAGGCTTCATGTTATTGCAATGGTCTCGACAAATGATAAAACCTAAAACTGGAAATATTTCTTTAACTGATCTTTAAATCGTTGTCGACATTAATTAGCAGTACTTCAAGATAACCTCTATTGTAAAATTTTTTTTTGGTAGTTCTTCCGATAGTGAGGTTTTTATCACAAGTTTATGGGCCTGCTATAATTCGAGTAATAGAGATAAGATCTTGCCACCACGAATTGGCGTGAAATAGAATTAATAACTTACACTTAGAACAAGTTTTTGGATTCATAAAACGGTTGTTACTACCATCGTCATCTGTCTGCATTTTGAATTGCGTAACGGTGTATGATAGGGGGAAAACCAAGTAATGTTACAGTGGTATATTTAAGTAGTCCAAACAATACACCGTTTTGGAATTTGAACTTACTTACGCTGTGCATAATATGAAGTGCACTGACGAATGGTTATTAAGAATCACTATCATAATTATAACAGTCACTCGTAAATGATAAGAGTTGAAGGCTAAACTATAAACCAGTATGTCAAAGTTATGAAAGGCCATAATAGCTTTTAAATTCTACCAAAGCCTGTAATAATATTTTCTATTGTAAAGTTGGGCTAGGTTGAAAAAGGTTAGGATTTCTTGTTTGGTGCCTTATGGAAAATCTTTGAAGATTGGACTAAAAATTCTGAAAAAAAACTAAAAAAAAAAATTAATGACGAATATCCCATTAAGGAAGAAGTGAGTGAGTTCTCTTATATCAATGAGTGCTTCATTCCTCCATCCCTAGAATAAATATATGTATATGCAACATCTCTTAATGTCTTCATAAAGAGAAAGATTGGTTCCCTAAATATTGACTTTCGTCAACAGTGCAAAATTTGTTTGGGTAAAAATGAGTAAATGTATCTGTAGAAAAGCTACATATTAAAAAGGGAACGAGCTAATGCATACGCCTCCGGTACTGTATAGTTTTGTTAGTGGTCTTCAGCCTAGTACTTCTTTGCCGGATTTATCGTGGCTAGGTCGTACACATTTAATAGTGTCCAATGACAGCTGTGATAAATTGTTCTGGGGTTTCCTAGCCGCCAAATATAGATCTTTTTCGAGGCCTAAGGGTAAATTCAATGTACTAACGTCGAGCTAATCCCAAGCCGAATTTTGGGTTCAAACTACAGTCATAGCGTTACCCTAGTACGACGGTAATGCTATTATCAGACTGAAAACGTGTCAGGGGCATTTATCCACCCCTACAGTAAGTCTCGTCCTTCTACAATCGAATTGCCTTTAGAAGCCTATTAAAATCCCACACAACCATAGCATAGTTAGTACATGCCATTTAGTTTCTCAGAATCGCACAAATCGGTCACAGACAGTTTCTTCTGATCCAAAAAGCATATAGGAGACATTGTTCATCAGTATGAAACTGAGTATTAGACCAAACCAAAGAATCAGTGATTTCGTACGAACTTCGTGTCACGAATAAATTTGTAAGTCATCCTACCATTGTCACTGTTCGTCCATCTACTTTTCCTGCTATCATCAAAATGCCGACTCAGCTCGTGCACTAATGGAATTCTCTTTTCACTCTGTACAAACTAACCATGTTACTCAGTAGTAGATCAATAGGGTGCACGTCAACACAGGCGTACACATTGATAAGTACGCCCGCGTTGTCACCATTTGACAAAAGGTATCAATTTCAAGAGAGTATTTTTTCTCCTTACCAGGACGATCGTTACTATTCCATGCAAAACTGGTGCTCCATAAGTTGTGCAAGCAACAAATAAACCACCAACCATGGTAGTAACATCAAGGCGACTAAGATCTCAATCACTTTTCAGAATGCTCTTAACCATTTCGACTACTCCTTCCATTCTCTTCTTTAACCGATCACATCCTCTCTGAAACAGTCTTCCCCATATATTTTATAAGCCTTACGTTTCTTATACTAGTTCCGCCAGATCCTATTGTGAGTGAACGGTCCCTTGAAAATATAATTTTAAGATTTCCACGGTCAGGATGTTGGTGTTGACGTCGCGGAGAGTCTCGCCCACCTCACGAGTTTCGAGCGCAACTCTGTAATCTCCTTCATGGAGCATATACGCACCCTTGAGGGGAGCTTCCCTCGATAACCTTCCAATCGCTAGGATCAACCAAACAAGATCTTCTATCACAGAAGCAACTATAGCACTATGAAAATACCAAACCCGAATTTTAAATTAACAAAATGCCAGAAACATATTTGGCGCCCTTACCGCTCAAGCGGTCCAGCGCATAGATCCAGGCATACACATGGCCCTTTTCCTGTTGGAAGCCAAACTGGTGCGTGACCCTCATCGTAGCCTACTCAAAATGTTCTCAATCGATTAGGCGACTTCAGAACGACCACAAATTTAGCACATTTGGACCACTACTTTAGCACATTTGGAAAGAAAATTCCCATTTACATCCTAGCAGACTCGTTCCAAGAAGTCAATATATTGTCCCCCACCCTAAAGCCGCCCGTCTTCAGAAGGTCCACAGTTCGAGTACATTTCCACTTACAAGGCAAATAGCCTTCTTCGAAACACCATGTAAGAATCGACTCGAGATGATCTAGTATAGCCCTCCTAAAGCTTTTACACTTAAAACAAGCCAAAAATCGAAAACTTGAAAATACAGATGCCATCTTTAAATTACATTGCTTATTTACTAACGGATAAGACCATCCACTTCAAATCTTGGTTGCAGATTGATTCTTATTTTACTTCATAGATGACTGTCCAAGTATTATTTTTTGAAAAATGCTTTTTTTAACCTAAAAAACTAAACATTTAAAGAGGCTCCTATTTGTAAAGCTATTTTGCGGCTTTGACTACGGCGCAAGGACAATTTCCTAAATTTCGACGCTATTTTGACCTCCATATTAAATTTTTGTGTTTAATAACAAGACCCAAAGTTGAAGATTTATAAACCTACTATTTAAAATAAAAATCTTTTTCACCAAAGGCAATGTTTCCCTAAAAAGTTGGAAAATTTATTGTCTTTTAATTAAGTTTGCTAATCTTTGGTAATAGTCTTTAAATAATAATAGCAATAATCTAAAAAGTAGGAAAAATTTTTTTTAGTGTACACATCTCTTTATTTATACCACCTATTTCAGGTGACTTTCCGCTCCTAAGCCAGCACATATTGTCCACTATCTCCACTCTAGACATACTTGGAGGAAGCACAATCATCTCCATACGGGGAGTCTGTTCGTGTTAATCCGCTTTAGGATAAACACCCAATCACAATCTTTCCAAGAAGACAATTCATTGTCCCTTGTTACCCAACATATGCGGTACATGCGCCAATCCTTTTTCAACGCATCATCTCTATTGTCTTGTACAAATCTTCTAAAGTTTTCTTCCTTACCCCTTATTAACAGTTGCTTGTATGTTCGCAGTTTGTTAATGTATTCGTTTCGGTGTGAGAAAAGATTCTCCGCTTTGGAATTTCTGGCACTTTGGAATCGCTGCCGCTTAACATTCCGCCGCATAGTTTACAGGTCACGGGTCCACCAACAAACTTAACTTGGTTTGGCCTATCGACGTCTACCAAGGATCACATCATTTACGGCACTCATCCACTCGTCTATCTTAGCAAACTGGTAATCTATCCCCGCATGGTTTACAGGTCACGGGTCCACCAACTGACCTAACTTCGTTTTGCCTATCGACGTGAACCAAGGATCACATCATTAACGGCACTCATCAACTCGTCTACCGTAGCAAACTGGTCATCTATTGTCAGTGCCCTAAAGACTTTTTAGAACATTGCTGATGCGTTCGCCCTAAAACTTTCTGCTAAAAGGTTACATTTGCAGCCTTTACGTCAATTCCACAAACGCCAGTAGTCTTCTCAAAGATATACTACTCACTCGGCATATTTAGCACAATGCAAATTGAACTACTTGCTAGCGATCCTCATAACCAAGCGAGTTATGGGACGTTTTCGAGAACAACATCGGAGAGATGGTATTTGCGTCTGGATCAAGGATGAGAGGGCTCCCTGTCTGGGCTAATCTTACAATAGATGCTAACCAAGAACACCTTTTTATTCTGCACTTCGCACAATAGCAGACCAACCACTGGTCTGATCAGCAACCGATATTGTTGTCATCTATGATTATAGCAGTCACCGCAGCATTGTTCCGGCACCTGGGAAACCTTTTTTTATTTTTTTTTCTAAACACACTATACGCGCCAACTACCGTATTTCCCTTTACGCCGCTGCTAGATGTGTCTGTGCCAAAATCATTTTTAATAAAATTTTTGGAGTTCATGCCGGCTCCTTAATTTTTTATTCTACCTTTGGAATAGACGTGTCTCCTATCTTCTTTTCTCCCCCATATTATTGCGTCTATATATCATCGAGTGCTTTTTTGAAGCAATTGAATAAGTTGAGTTGAGCATGCCGTTGCCGTCTATTGCGTTTTAAGCTTTCCAATGTCTAATGCAAGTCTAACCTATTTGCCAACGACTCATATTATACAAAGGCAATAAAATGGTCATTATTTGCCGAATTTAAATTAGGTTGTGAACTTTATTGATTGGCCAAATATAGATTTCATTGTATGAAGCGTATTCCAAGGTTTTATAATTCAATAAAAAGAGGAGTATTATTTAGAAAAACAAGAGATTTTGTTTAATATTCTGCACATTATAGACATGTAGAATAATTTTAAGTAAGGCAAGCAAAATGAAGGTTACCATAATAGTAGAATAGTATATGTCACTTATAGTCCTCACCATATATATTATAGAATTTATATATTGATAAGTATATGCGGATTTTTTATATAGTCGGCGTTGACAAATTTTTTCACAGCTTGTGACTCTGTAATTGCATTCTTTCTTCAGTCAGTTATCAGCTGTTACTTTTAGCTTGCTTTAGAAAAAAAGTGTAGTCTCCTCCACATCCTCATCAAGACCGCAGACGTCATTGTGCGGTATTCCCATGCGCGCCGCTATGCGGCCTATTGCACAGAGTCAGGTTTTGACCCCTGTTAAGGTACTCAGCGACCTCTTCCTCCTCCTCCGGTCAATGACAGGCCAAACCGCCATAGCGGTCCGGCAACTATCCGCCAAGTCCCATCTCTCCACCGACGCCACTCTGGCCATATCATCTACTATATTCAGCAGCTCGACAAATGGCACGTAGGCAAGACCGGTGACTTGTTTGCCTGGCGCAGACTAACCTCTCCCGGCCCATTCGTCCGCCTCCTCATTTCCTGGATTTCCTTCAAGTCCGGGAACCCATGTCAGCATCACATCGTGGACACGGAGTCTATCCAGGGACTCCAAACAATCTGTCAAACACCTCGATTTCACTGTTCTCGAACCGAGAGCAAGATTTTTTTTGCGGCTACTGTGGCTTAGACCTCTGCCTGAAGGACCGTTTACTCGTCCGGCAGTCTCAGAGACGTCGGTGTAGACTCCCAATCCAGTCTCTGACTCCATCTTGGAGCCATCAGTAAAGATCGAGGTCTTATCTTCCTCAAACACAGCATTCGCCCTCCATACATCCCTCCCGGAAAAACATATTCTGAATATCCTTATCCCAATCGGTAACGGTGTCAGGCAGTCGGAGATGCTCCTCAGTCTACCCTTCGCGTCCAGAATGAAACTGTGGCCGCACCTTTCCTCCTTCAGCATGCCGAGCTTCCACACCCTAAGCGCGAACTAAGGCGGCGAAGTTGCCCCAATGGGTTGCATATCCTGCATAGCTTCGAGGCCTGCCTGCAGTGTGGACCTCAATGCCCCTATGACTCCGACGCAGGCCAGTCTCTGGACCTTCTTAAATTCCCTCGTACGAGTCCTTATATACGGCTCTCCATGGCGCACTGGTATGATGGAGTGCCCCATCTTCCTACAGAGCATCCTCCTGCAGGAGTAAAAAGGACACATTGCCTAACGGCTTCTTTCCTCCGTATTCCACTTCCAGCATAGCTTCGAATCGAGGAGTATGCCAAAGAACTTCGCTTTCTTCGACAGCTGCAAGGTGATCCCGTCCAAAGACGGGCGTCTAAATTCGTATATCATGTATCTGCGAATGAACAGCACAAGCTCCGTCTTCCTTGGTTTGGTCCTCAAACCATTTCTGGTAACCCATCGTGACAATATCGTCAGTAACCCTTCCATGATATCGTGGATAGGTGACAGAAACCTGTCCCGGATCAGAAACACGACGTAGTCCGCATAAACGCTTATCTTCAAACCATTGTCGCCGCGATACAACAAGATTTTATTTGTCACGAGGTTCGACAAGAATTCGGCGAGAACACCCCTCCCTGAGGCTTTCCTCTTGTCACTTGGCTTCTGATCACACTATCTCCCAGGTTCGTATAAATAATCCTGCCACAAAGCGTATTATTAGTCCTATTACTGCTACTAAATTTCCCATAAACAGGGGATACTTCTGAAAATTTTTCTGTTGTTCACACCGGGATTTGAACCCAGGCGTTCGGCGTCATAGGCGGACATGCTAGCCTCTGCGCCACGGTGACACAAGGGTGAATCCCTGTGCGGTCCAGTTTTGTGACTATTGATTCTATCTACACGTTATTGAAGACACCCTCAAAATTCAAGAGGACCTCCAAAGTGTGCTTCTGCCGGAGGGACGTCTCGACCTCTTGTACCACATCGTGAAGGGCCGTCTCCACCGACCTGCCTTTGAGGTATAATGAAGTTCTCCGACGTCTGTCCCTCTCTCAGCTTTAGGTATATCACTCTTACCAGTGTTTTGAGCAAAAACAATGACAGACAAATGGGCCTATAATCATTCGTCTTACTGTGGTTTATTTTAATACACCCAATTTATGCAAGATATAGTCCATTACTTAATTTTCAAAATTAATACATTGACAGACGCTGTGCTCAAGAAGTAAATTGAAAAACCGAATAATATGGAACTATGTCAAGTTCATGACCGATTCAGACTATACTTGGCATAGATGTTGGAATTCATTACACAACTCAGAAAGTCAGATCTCGTCCAAATTGGATTGGAATTGCGCCCTCTGGTCAAGAAGTCAAATAAGGATACCGGTATATATGAGAGCTAAATTTAAACTTGGATCGATTCCGACTATTTACAAATCAAAGTAACCTACGTCAATGAAATGTTTTGATGCAATATTGCGAACAGCTAGATTTACTCGTTAGAAAATTAGTGTGATTTCGGCAGACAGACCGAGGACATCGCTAGATGCGCTAAAAATGTCGTGACGATTAAAAGCACTATACATATTTTCTAGGATCTTAGATCAATATTTCGAGATGTATGCAAAAGTATTGCGGAGGGTATAAAAGGTTTTCAATGGTTTCGGCAGACAGACCGAGAGCTTCGCTAAATGGACTTAAAATGTCATGAGGATTGTAAGCACTATACAATTTTTTTTGGATCTTAGATCAATATTTCAAGGTATTACAACTGTATGCAGAAGTATTGCGGAGGGTATAAAAGGTTTTCAATGGTTTCGGCAGACAGACCGAGGGCTTTGCTAGATGGACTTAAAATGTCATGAGGATTGAAAAAACAAAAAAAAAAATTTAGGATCTTAGATCAGTATTTCAAGGTATTACAAATGTATGCAGAAGTATTGCGGAGGGTAGAAAAGGTTTTCAATAAACAATAAAGTGTAAACTCTTTACTCCGCATAAAGCCCATAACAAACTATTTCAAAATTAGCTTGTAGTCCAATGCGCCATATAAGCCAATAATTTCGTGCAAACGCAATAAGTGTACTATAGCTATAACCAATGAAATAGTAGGAAAGTTCTTGTAAAACTTTGTTGAAAATATGTGAATGTCTTGCAAGGCTCTGTAACCGATAAATATTGTTCATAAGTATTGATCTGGTTTTCTAGGGTATTTTCCAGAAATTGGCTGATTGTGGATTTCCAGCACTGATAATGCCATGACAACCAACTTCTAACTGCAAAAAAAAATTATAAAAAATTAAAATTTTTTAAAAGCTCCTAATTGCTACCACTTAAAATAGCGCCTAGTTACCATGCTTCAACTCAGCGATGATAAAGCCAACAGAAATCATTAAAAATTTAAGTAAACTCTCTTTTAGAAAAACTACCAAAACCATTTCAAATGTTATCATAAATGTTGGTTGTAAATCAATTTATCATTTTTACGAGTTATCAATGAAATTTTGAAGACATTTCATTGGCTAGTGTATTCCTGGTGCTGTCTTTCAATTGTCAAATTCAGCGGCTATAGTTTACTCGTGTTTATATGACAATTAAATTAATTGGCAATTTAGATTAGATTATATTGTCACGGGAATGTATGTAAATACAATAGTTACAAGTACTTGAAGCATATTGAAAGGAAAATATATGAACATGTGGCAAAATTTATGGCAACACTATTTTAAAAATTTTCAAACCGCTCTAGGAATGATGTTCAGTTAATGGTTAATAAGTGAAGTTTCAACTTTTGTTAAAGTCAAGCATGTAGGTTATAAAAGTAAAACTTCATTTGATTTGTAAAAGTTTTGTAAGAGTAAACCTTCATTATCTTAGCTTAAGATTCAGAAGACTTTTTTACGGAAGCTAACTAACTAAATTTCTCATGAACATTCCGTTAATGAAAAGCGGATACTTCTCTCATATCAATTCTGCACGCAATTGCGGGACAAAGACGCAAAAGGAGATGCTCTAGTAGGGTTACTAGCTGGATGGAGAAGACGTGAAGTTTCGATGATCAGTCAGCACTACAATAATAATTCCCATGTAATGCCTGCTAAACCTCAGGATAAGAACTATCCATCCATTTCCAAACTGTATTGCAAAGATAATGATGGGGATTCTTAAAAAGCAGGTATGGAGGTGGGTACAATCTGCGCATGTTTTGAATGAATTTCAAGCAGCATTTAGAAGAGGCTATTCCACATACATAATATATACAACTAGTCTGAAATAGTAAGTCTGAAACTAGACAAAAAGAAGAAAGTCTATGCATATTTTGTAGACTTTGCAGCTGCTTTTGACAATGTGGTCAGACAAGCCCTTATTTATATATATATATATATATATATATATATATATATATATATATATATATATATATATATATATATATATATATATATATATATATATATATATATATATATATATATATATATATATATATATATATATATATATATATATATATATATATATATATATATATATATATATATATATATATATATATATATATATATATATATATATATATATATATATATATATATATATATATATATATATATATATATATATATATATATATATATATATATATATATATATATATATATATATATATATATATATATATATATATATATATATATATATATATATATATATATATATATATATATATATATATATATATATATATATATATATATATATATATATATATGTAAAATGGATACTTTCGGGACAATTTTTCTGTATAATGTATGTTTCGAGGACATTTGTATACTTTGGGGACTGTCCCCAAAATTTCAGTCTATATTGTGGATGTTTTGAGGACACCGATACATTGGGGACACTTTTTGCTTTACGATTTTATGACTTTTTCTAGATTCTCCATAATTTTTATCACTAAAATAACACTTTTTTTTCATATATACTCTTGTTTTCTATAAAAAATTAGTGATTTTTTTATTTTATTTCTACTCTTCGTGTTGCCAGAATGGTATCGTGTAAAACAGCAACCTACAAAATCAACCCTGTTGTTTCAATGTTACCACCTCAGGATGGTAGTTCAGAGTATTGCCGCAATGTCGCCAAAGTCACTCAGATTTAATATTGGATTAGTTCGTGTACTCGCCGCAATTAAAACAGAGCGCTGTAATGAATTCGGCTATTTTAGTTCCACGACATCTACTTTTTACGCGGGTAAATTTTTTGGGCTCATTGTAACTATGACATAGAAAGCAGCATCGCTCTGTATATAAAAGTCATAGTGTGTTTGCTTGTCTGTTTGTTCGAAGCTCCAAAACGACCAAACCGATGTTCTTGAAATTTCCACAGATTGTGTAAAATGGTCTGGAAGGAATAATAAGCTATATAAATTTTTGATATCAAGGTCGGGTCGGAGCCCTAAAAATACCCACCAAAATTAAAAATGGATCGATTGTAACAATATTGGACTCAAATTAACGGTATTTAGGAGTAGAAAATAAAACATATTAAAATTTCAAGCCAATTCGAATGGGGCTAGCCCCACCACAATAACCCCAAACGCACATATACACCGATCGAGGCAACATACAGTGGGATAGAACGGAAAAAACTAGTAGGAAATATGCCATATGAGAACGGATGGAGATAACTATTTGAATTTTAAAGACCAAAAATAAAATCTGCTCGAAAGTTTTTTTTTTTTGAGAAAACCATAATACCCATTTTGGGCAGGTATAGTTTCCAAATCGGCATTTTTTAGTAAATTTTCTGTGAAGGTTACAAATATGGTCAAGCCAATTCGCATGGGACTCGCCCCTCCACAAAAACCTTGAACGAACATATAGACCGATCGAGGCAACATACAGCGGGATAGAACCAAAAAAAACTAGTAGAAAACATGCCCTAGGAAAACAGATAGAGATAACTATTTTAATTTTGAAATGGTCAAGGCCCCATGTAGTGTAAGTGTTTCGCCGCAAGATCCTTAAGTTGGTCACCTCGGAATTAAGAAAAATTGTTCCGGCTGCCAAATCATCATTTGTGGTCCGACTTCTAAAATTCTTTTTTTGCTGAATAGCGCTGAAAAATTCTAAGAAAAAAAAAAAACAAATAAAGATATCTTAATAATTCTGTTTGATATTTGCAGATATAAGTGTATTTAAAAGACCAAAATTAAATTTAGCTGTAAGTTTTTACAGAGCTAAGATAGTTTCCAAATCGGCATTTTTTTAGAAAATTTTCTGTAAAGGCTACAAATATGGTTTGGTGCAAAAAATTGTTTGCATGGGTTCATGGGACGTATGAAATAAAACAAGTAAAAAGGCGTTAAGTTCGGCCGGGCCAAACTTTGGATACCCACCACCTCGGATATATATGTAAACCACCTTTCATCAAAATTCGGTGAAAATTGCATACCTTATGCCCCATAGCAGCTATATCTGTATATATTCCGATTTGGACCAGATAAATTCTAATAAGTAAAAGTTATTGTTCAATTGTATTTAACAAAATATTGGTCTTTTTAGTAGCTATATCTAAAAATAAACCAATCTGAACCATATACGACGCAGATGTCGAAAAGCATAACATAAGTCACTGTGTCAAATTTCAGTGCAATCGGATTAAAAAGCGCCTTTTATGGGGCCAAGACTTTAAATCGAGAGATCGGTCTATATGGCAGCTATATGCAAATCTTGATCGATCTAGACCAAATTGCAGAAATATGTGGAGGGTCTAAACTTAACTTTTTGTCCCAAATTTCGGCAACATCGGACAATAAATGCGCTTTTTATGGCCCTAAAACCTAAAACCGAGAGATCGGTCTATATGACAGCTATATCCAAATCTAGACCGATCTAAGCCAAATTGACGAAGGACGTTGAAGGGTCTAACACAACTCACTGTCCCAAATTTCAGCAAAATCGAATAATAAATGTGGCTTTTAGGGGCCTACGACCCTGAATTGGAGGATCGGTCTATACGGCAGTCATATCCAAATCTGAACCGATCTGAGCCTTATTAACGAAGGATGTCGAACGGCGTAAGCCAACGCATTGTCCCAAATTTCAGCAAAATCAAATAATAAATGTGGCTTTTATGGAACTATGCCCCTAAATCGAAGGATCGGTCCAAATGGCAACTATATCCAAATCTGAACCCATCTGGGCCAAATTAACAAAGGACGTTGAAGGGCTTAACACAACTCACTGTCCCAATTTTCAGCAAAATCGGATAATAAAAGTGGCTTTTAGGGGCCTAAGACCCTAAATTGGAGGATCGGTCTATATGGCAGCTATATCCAAATCTGAACCGATTTGAGCCATATTAACGGAGGATGGCGAAGGGCCTAAGACAACGCACTGTCCCAAATTTCAGCAAAATCGGATAATAAATGAAGCTTTTATGGGCCTAAGACCCTAAATCGGAGGATCGGTCTATATGACAGCTATATCCAAATCTAGACCGATCTGAGCCAAATTGACGGAGGATGTCGAAGGGCCTAACACAACTCACAAATTCAGTTAAACATGTGAAGTAAAATATATTAGTCCTGTGGGGGACTTAGCTTTATATTTTGAGAACTCGCGGGGTTTTTCTAATTGTTTTAATAAGAACTTGCCTATTTTTTGACCAAAAAAAAGCAGAAAATCACATTCTTTGATTTTGATTTTAAATCCATCAGTTCAAATCATGCATCAAAATGAAAATAAAGCTAAAAATCGTTCAAGTTACTCTAAACAACACAAATATCGCTTGTATGTAGAAACGTTCTGAGTACGTATAACCTCAAAAATGTCAAGCTTTACGATAGAGCTGTCAGTTGGCAGATGACACCACAAGGGTTGTCCAATCCCGAAATATAAAAGACAACCCTCGTGTAAAGAAATATCACCAAAAAAACTCCCTTTCGTCTTTCAAAGAAATAAAGCACAGAAAATAATCTTTCCTCAAAAAACAAAAAGGTTTCAAATTTTATTTGGCTGTAAAAAGGGTTACAAGCTTGAATACTTAAGTGTTGTCTGCTCGATGGTCGAAAAAGAAGAGATCGACTTCACACAAAATTCTAGCTAAGGGACTTCAAAAGAAATTACTTTCAAGTATATAAAATTATTATTTACAAAATACCTAAATAGCTTAAAGTGTTATATTTATAAGTACATAGCAAAATTTGTTTCTACATATCGATCATATGAATAAATAGTTTCGCTAGAAGCAACGAACGCCCACCAAAGTAGCAAAACCGGTGGTGGAAGGGAGAGACTATCTGATTTGCATTCTAATCTGCTTACTGGTAACTCTTAACTCCCAAAGGGCTTGGCATGATGTATTATACTAAAACACCCGATCGTTAATGACAAAGGGGGAAGGTGCGACGCACAAGCTGCCAGGGATTCAGGTAAGATTTAATCGGTAAAGGGGGAATCGTTATCACCGAAGCAGATTAGCACGCACAAAGATCAAACTGCGTATACTGATGAGTATTTGAATAAATACGCACAAATAATAATTAATTACGATAAAAACATAAGTATTTCAAATTACTGAATATTAAACTGCATACATGATTATGGCTATAATAATAATAATAACGTGGTGAGGTGTGTTTTTTTATGATGACGGTTTGGTGGTGAATGGGGTGAAACGTTAATGTAATGTTGGGTTGGGAAAATATATGATTTTGCCAACATTCTCCCCCCTGAAGGACGAATGTTCTTATGTGCAGATAATAGTTGGTAGACGGCCTATCGTTGGGAGAATATTTAGTCGAGGAAATACCTCCGCTATGCTCCGACTCATAGCGTTTGAGGGTAGGCTCCGTCCTTGAAGGGTAGGTATACACACAAGTGGTCCATTCTGGTGAGGGGGTAGTAGTTAGGCAGTTGATTTAATATTTGTGTCGACAAGCGATGTTGCATTTTCTGGAAGTAAACAAATTTTTGAAATTGGTCTTTTTACAAGTTTGTTTTTAATAAGAACTGATACCACCCGTGTACGTCCATCAGGTCCAGGATGTGTTTCCTCGATGCGGCCAAGTAGCCATTGACCTGGTCCACACCGTTCGTCTACAACCAGCACCAAATCGCCAATAGTAGGTTCAGATCTGCTTTTGAGCCATTTCGGTCGCGCTTGAAGACGATTAACATATTCATTTCGCCATCTTTTCCAAAAATGTTGTTTCATTTTTTCCACACATTTCCAGCGAGAAAGTAAATTGATGTTGGTTTCCAACAGAGATTCTTCTGGTATGCAAATCGTTGGCTCACCAACAAGAAAGTGCGCAGGAGTAAGTGCTTCAAAATTCGAAGGGTCGGAAGATAAAGGACATAAAGGACGAGAGTTCAAACAACCTTCTATTTGACATAGTAGTGTTGTGAGCTCTTCGAATGTCAGATTGCGCTCGCCTATAATCCTTTTCAAATGGTATTTCACGGATTTCACACCTGCTTCCCAAAGACCACCAAAATTTGGGGAGGCAGGTGGAATGAAGTGCCAAGTGGTACAGTTCTGACTTAAAGCCTGAAGAACCTCCTCGGGCAGTGATTTCTGAGATTTTTCCAAAAGTACTTGGAGTTCTTTTGAGGCACCAACAAAATTCGTGCCGCAGTCTGAGTAGAGATCGGTACAAGCACCGCGCCGCGACACAAATCGTCTAAACGCAGAAAGAAAAGCATTTGTCGTCAGGCTGGTAACTGCTTCTAGATGTATGGCTTTGGTAACCATACACACAAAAAGACATATGTACCCCTTTGAGGTAACAGTAGACCTCAAGTTCGAAGTCTTAATAGTTATGGGACCGGCATAGTCGACGCCACTATGCTTAAATGGACGAGTGATCATCAAGCGAGCTTGTGGCAAATTACCCATTATCTGCTGCGACGTTTTCGCAGCAAAACGGAAACATTTCAAACACCTGTTTATAACACGTTTGGCCAATTGGTTTCCTGAGATTATCCAGTACCTTCTGTTCACATAGGACATGGTCAAAGTAACACCACCATGTAATGTCCTTTCATGTGCGTCTGAAATGATAAGCACTGATAATGGATTTGACTTTGCCAAAACTAGGGGATGCTTCACATCATAGGGGAAATTCGAATTCTGGAGGCGTCCACCAACTCGAATTATTCCAGTTTCGTCAAGAAATGGCATAAGTTTCAAAATAGGACTCTGTGCGATCACCTTTCGTGCAGAGAGCCTTGACAGCTCCTCAGGGAAATCAATTTCCTGAGTTATTCTTACAAAGATCATCAAAGTCTTGTTAACATCCCCAATTGATAAGGGACCAGTAATCCTCTCATCGGGATGCTTACAATTGTGACAGAACCGAAAACATAATGAAGTGATGCGTAGCAAAGTGTGTAATTTGGAGAATTTTGAAAGCAATTCAGGATATGCTTTCTCAGTGGCAACATTCGTTGTAATCTTGACGGCTCTCTCCTCCTTCGATGTACACAAATTCGGTAAAGATTCAGGCCAAGAGGATTGTGGTCCGTAAAGAAAATGAGGCCCAAACCACCAAGTCCGGTTCCCTATTAACTCCTCTGCCTGAATTCCCCTAGATGCACAGTCTGCCGGATTCAAAGCCGAAGGAACGTATCTCCACTGAATTGGATTGCTGCATCGTTGTATGTCTGCCACGCGGTTAGCCACGTAGACAGTCCAATTGGAGGGAGACTTGTGAATCCAACTTAATACAGTGGAGCTGTCACTCCAATAAAAAACATTCCGTACACCAAGGTCAGCGAGGGATTCCTGAACCTTTCGTGCCAGTTTCACTCCAAGTGCAGCAGCGCAAAGCTCCAATCTTGGAATTGAAACGGTCTTAATGGGTGATACTTTTGATTTGGCCTGCAAAAGGTGAACAAAAGTATCGTTAGCCGTAACAATACGCACGTAAACCACTGCGGCGTAAGCAACACTAGAGGCATCGCAGAAACAATGTAATTCAGATTCAGAGTTCTGATTCCATTGAATCCACCTGGGAATCGCCAAATTAGCCAACTTTGGCAATGAAGCCCTGTGCCGAAACCACAGGTCCTCAATTTCCCTTGGGACATTATCATCCCAGTCAACCCCATGTTCCCACAGTTGCTTGAAAAGGGATTTGGCCACCACAGTAATCGGAGTAAGCCACCCCAATGGATCATAAAGCCTGGCGGACTCCGAGAGAATCCTGCGCTTGGATGCAATCGGATCCTTGTCAAGATTGACCTCAAAAAAGAAAGAGTCGGTGGCCGTGTTCCACTGTATGCCCAATGTCCTAACGACGTTATCACGGTCAAAGTTCAGATTCACAGAAGTCCCCCTGTGTTCTTCTGGTATAACCGCAAGCAACTCTTTAGAGTTCGTCACCCACTTTCTCAAATTGCAGCCACCCTCATCCAATAAGGTGCATAAATCCTTGTAAAGTGGTTTCACGTTGTCTATACTATCAGAACCGGAAATAACGTCATCCACGTATGAGTCCTGCAGTAGAACCCTAGCGGCCACAGGATACCTGTCCCTGTAATCGTGCGCCAACCTCTGCAAAACACGAATGGCAAGATATGGAGCAGATGCCGTACCATACGTCACTGTGTTCAATTCATAAATCGAAATTTCATCAAATGGGCTAAAACGCCACAAAATCTGCTGAAATTTCCGGTGCCCTGGACAAACATCTATCTGCCGGAACATTTTCTCAATGTCCGCGCTAAAGGCAATCCTATGACGTCTCCATCTGGTAAGGATACCAGGCAAATCATTCTGGAGAGCAGGCCCAGGGGAAAGCTCGTCGTTCAACGACTTACTTTCACGTGAATGGCTACTGCCATCAAAAACAACGCGTAGCTTCGTCGTGGTACTACTCTCCTTAAGAACACCATGGTGCGGTAAGAAGTAGGAATCTTGACGAACATCACTAGGATAAACGCCAATCTTCGACATGTGGCCCAAATTCTCATATTCCTTGAGAAATTTGGTGTAGCTTTCGCAAAATAATGGTTTCCTGGAAAATGATATTTCCAGTTGTTTCAAACGTCGAAGTGCATTGAGCACATTGTTCTGAAGAGTAGGACTGGAGCCGTCCTTCAGTATAGACCGAAAGGGCAATTTCACCACGTATCGACCAGATACTGTTCGAGTTGTGGTAGCTTCAAAAAACTCCTCACATGCCTCCTCCTCCTCAGTAAACTTCCTTTTGGGGAGGACCTCCTCC
Source organism: Stomoxys calcitrans (assembly GCF_963082655.1). Taxonomy (NCBI): domain Eukaryota; kingdom Metazoa; phylum Arthropoda; class Insecta; order Diptera; family Muscidae; genus Stomoxys; species Stomoxys calcitrans. Next base: position 29,825,635 of record NC_081554.1, read on the forward strand.
TGTTCCCAGAAGGATCTCAAAATATGGTCCAAGTGTACATTATGAATGTGTATCTGGTGTGAAGACACGGAATTGCTGGGTCCTGAAAACACCCAACCAAAATGAGTGTTCTGAAAGAACAAATCATTATGTACAAAAGACTCCGTTGGAATCTTAATTTTCGAACAAATGTCCGATCCTAGAATTATATCTATGGAATCGGATCTGTAAAAAAAGGGGTCAGCCAAGCTCTCCAATTCGATATTCGGAAGGGAAATATATCTAGAGGACAAGTCTGGAGTGTAAGACGACAAGCTTGAAAGAACAAGGGCAGAACAGGACAGAACTAGCTCTTCTTTAAGGGTGTACAAATCAAGTTGTACAGAAAATTTCGACATGTTCTCGCTACCATTTCCAATACCAACGACTTTGCAATGCGACCTTACCTTCTCAAGACCTATAAGTTGAACTGTGGACTCCGAAATCAAACTACCTTGAGATCCAGGGTCTAGTAGCGCCCTCAACGTAAATTTGCCACGATTTGTCACAACCCTAAGCCTTATCGTGTAAAGTAAAACAGAGTGAAACGCCTGAGCACTATGCGAAGCCATCTGGGTAGGTGCAGTACCTGCACAACCAGTAGGACCAGCCCTGGTTAGAGGACCGTCCGAATGCAGCACCGTATGGTGTAGCTGCTTGCATGTGATACAACGGAAAGGAGATTTGCAATTGTTGTGGTCATGCCCGACCACAAAACAATTTTGGCAAGCGTTCTTCTTTGAGAGAAAATTAACCTTATCGCTCAAGGGCAATGCTAAAAATTTAAAACACTTTGCGAGACTGTGAGGTTTCTCGCAGAATGCGCAAAGAATAGGTTTTGGTTTGGAAAACTGTCCAGAATTGCACGAAGCCTTCCGCACCTGCGCATTAGATTTCGAATTATTATTACTTTTATTTCTACCCTTAGTGGGATATTGTTTATCAGATGGGAACTCATCGGTCATAGACTCCAGCGTTCGGAAAGTTCTTTCCAAGAAAGAGAAGAGTTCGGAAATGAGGGGGATTTCGGTAGAGGATTTCAAAGACTGTTCCCAATCCCTGCGGGATTGAAGATCCAGTTTCTGCACGAGCAAATGGATAAGAAGAGGATCCCACGTGCTGGCATCTATATTCAAATTTTGTAAAGAGGACAAACACTCTTGAGCAGAATCAAGAAGTGTCTTAATGGACTGAAATCCACCATCTGATTTCGGTATATTAAACAACCTAGAAATCAAGTTTCCCACAAGCATACGCCTATTATGGTATCTTGATTCTAATATCTTCCACGCCGAGTCATAATTTGCCTCTGTGGCTGAAATATTCTTTATCAGATTTGCCGCCTCGCCACCAAGGGTACTACGCAAATAATAAAACTTCTGTATCTTATTGAGGGATTCGTTTTGGTGAACAAGGGAAAAATATATGTCCCGAAATGGGATCCATTCCATATATTCCCCTGTGAATCTAGGCAGCGTGATCTTGGGAAGTTTAGAGTCTGATCCTATCGTCATATCAGAGCGACCGTGATGAGTCACAAATGTGCTAGACATAGGAGACTGCATAACATTATGACCCGCATTAGAGTCGATAATTTTACCCTTAAAAGAGAGATACCTCTCAGAAAAATCAAAATACACGTCATCACTGATATATGGAACGTCATTAGAATTCAAAGATGTGTCGTGAATAAGCCTCACTATCGTATCATGCTGTGCCTCGAATCGATTAAAAATATCATCAACCCTTTGGCCCAATGCATCTACATAACCATGAGTTTTCTCGGCAGGATTTTTGGCATCGAAACGACTTTCATATTTAATCAATAAATCTAACAAGTCGCGTTGCTCCTTTATAAAAGTGGCCAGTTCACTCATGGTTAATTCGCGCACAAACGTTCACTAAAAGGGCTTTCCAAGCACCAAATCAAAGCAAATGAATAAAGCGAAACAAAAAAAAAAAAAAAAAAAAAAACACTTCCACCAAGATTAACGCAGTTATAGAAATTCCAATTTAAATCCAATATCAAAATACGCGAAAACTATGCCAATCTATGTCCAAAGAACTTATTAAGCACTAAGCAATAATTTTCGTTCACCAAAACACAATTAACTTATTCTTTCCGTCAAGAAAAATGCAAAGAGAAGCTTAAAAAAAAATATGAAAAGTTTAATTACTTTGTTTAGCAAAATAATAGAACAAAAACCGACACGAGAGTTCCCGGGTTTCGGCACCAATAAAATGTAAAGAAATATCACCAAAAAAACTCCCTTTCGTCTTTCAAAGAAATAAAGCACAGAAAATAATCTTTCCTCAAAAAACAAAAAGGTTTCAAATTTTATTTGGCTGTAAAAAGGGTTACAAGCTTGAATACTTAAGTGTTGTCTGCTCGATGGTCGAAAAAGAAGAGATCGACTTCACACAAAATTCTAGCTAAGGGACTTCAAAAGAAATTACTTTCAAGTATATAAAATTATTATTTACAAAATACCTAAATAGCTTAAAGTGTTATATTTATAAGTACATAGCAAAATTTGTTTCTACATATCGATCATATGAATAAATAGTTTCGCTAGAAGCAACGAACGCCCACCAAAGTAGCAAAACCGGTGGTGGAAGGGAGAGACTATCTGATTTGCATTCTAATCTGCTTACTGGTAACTCTTAACTCCCAAAGGGCTTGGCATGATGTATTATACTAAAACACCCGATCGTTAATGACAAAGGGGGAAGGTGCGACGCACAAGCTGCCAGGGATTCAGGTAAGATTTAATCGGTAAAGGGGGAATCGTTATCACCGAAGCAGATTAGCACGCACAAAGATCAAACTGCGTATACTGATGAGTATTTGAATAAATACGCACAAATAATAATTAATTACGATAAAAACATAAGTATTTCAAATTACTGAATATTAAACTGCATACATGATTATGGCTATAATAATAATAATAACGTGGTGAGGTGTGTTTTTTTATGATGACGGTTTGGTAGTGAATGGGGTGAAACGTTAATGTAATGTTGGGTTGGGAAAATATATGATTTTGCCAACACCTCGTATGCAACAAGTGATGGGAACGTGGTCTGAAGAAAGGGCGTTTGAGTGAATCTCTAGATGAGATATTGTTGGAATTGAATTCTGGGCGAATCGTTTAGGATTTGGAGGATAATAAACATGTACACAGGACTGATTTTGATATTTATAAAGTACGTTCCCGTCGGTGTTATTCATTACACTCCAGCTTGTATGTTGTGCGTTAAAGTCGCCAAAAATTAAAACATCATTCTTTTTGCTATTTAACTTTATTAAGTCATCTTTAATGTTAGGCTTCTAATGTGGGGTATAAGCAGATGTTATTATAACATTGTTCCCATTAATTAAATGTATCTTTAGCCAAAAAATTGTGCTCGACAGCTTTTCTAATTCCAATGAACACACAGCCACCATGAGTTCACCGATCATTACTGTAGATTTTGTAGCCTTCCATCTTGAATTTATGATGAGGTTTGAGAAATGTTTCATTTAAGAGAAAAACATATGATTTTGTTGTAAAAAGCAAAATTCAGCTGCATAATTGCTGAATTTTGTCATTATGCCTTGGCAATTCCAGTGCATAACATGAATCTGATTTATGTTGAATGAATTATAAAGCATGACGCAACATCATTCCTAAAACTCTGAATTTATCATACCTATTCTGCACTGTTTTAGGCGATCAATAGCTTCAAAGTAAATATCATCATAACAAATTCATCATCGTTAAGTCGTCTGCATCGTCTACTTGACTGCCTTGACTTGTAACGTTAGAGTATAGGTTGGAATTGCCAAATGGTTAAGTACTAAAATTTCTAGCTGATTGACGTCTAGCTGTTTGAACATATGGGGTTCTTAACCCACTTAATTTGAACCACCCTATGTTCTAGATTAACATGTTGGATTATCAACAGCTGATCGAGAAGACAAACCTTTGTTTTTTTAACCAGCTTGAGGGAAATCATCTGGTTCTATTTAATATTCATACACACATCGTTTACCACAGAAAATTTTGTTCGAAATATAAAATATTTAAATTGAAATTCAGATACTTTATTTGAAATTCACAAAATGTCAATAAAAATTCCGAATCTTTCAATTGAAATTTAGAATATTTCAATTGAAATTCAGACTATGCCACTTTCAAGAGTAATTCAAAAACTAACAATTGAAATTCAGAAATTCCATTTATAATTCAGAAATTTTATTTTAAATTCAAATATTTTATTTGTAGTTCAGAAATATTCTTTGTATTCAGATATTTCATTTAAAATTTGGAATATTCCAATTGAAATTGAGAGTACTTCAATTGGGATTCAGACTACTCCACTTTCAAGTATATTTCAGAAAATATCATTTGAATTTGAGAATTCCAACTATAATGCAGAAATTTCATTTAAAATTCATATATTCTATTTGAAATTCAGATATTCCATTTGTAATTGAAAACACTCCACTTTCAAGTATAATTCAGATATTCCAAGTACAAACTGCAATTCAGAAATTCCATTTGTAATTCAGAAATTTCATTTGAAATTCAAATATTATATTTCAAATTCAAAAATTTCATTTGATTTTCAAAATGTTCATATAAAATTCGGAGTATTTCAATTAAAATTCAGATACTACATTCGACATTCAGATATTTCATCTAAAATTCAGATATTTTATTTGAAATTCAGAATATGCTTTTAAATAATATTTGAATTAAAATTAAGAATATTTCAACAGAAATTCAGCTTACACAACTTTGAAGTGTAATTCATAAAATACCAATTCAATTTCAGGAACTCCATTTCTTATTAAAAAATTTAATTTAAAATTCAGATATTTTATTTGAAACTCAGAAATTCTATTTGATGTTCAGACACTTCACTTCAAATTCAGAATATTTATTATTATCAGGGGCGATGTTTTAAAAGCAATGGGAAAGTTTTTTTAAAAAAAGTTCAGAAAAATGCATTAAATCTTTACTTGGGTCGATAGAACGGTCCATATATTTATTTCATGCAAACCTTGACCGTGGCTGCGCCTCAAATGGTTCATCCGCTTATTCTAATTTTGGCATACTCTTTCCAACATTTCGGCCGGTATCTCACAAATAAATGATTTAATGTTGTCTTAAAATGCGAAAATTGAAGCGGGCCTGTCTGTATAGACATGAGCTTTAACATAGCCACACAAAAAAAGCCTAGAGGCGTTAAGTCGCACGATATAGGCGGCCAATTGACCGGTCCCGAACGTGAAATAAAGTCCTCACCTAACTTGCCTCTCAATAAGTCCATTGTTACGCGTGCTGTTTGGCATGTGGCACCGTCTTGTTGAAACATGAAATTCAAGCTCTTGTATTTTGGGCAAAAAATGTTAGATATCGTCTCACGGTAGCACTCACTATTCACATGTACGTTGCGATTCGCATCATCTTTGAAGAAGTACGATCCAATGATGCCACCAGCCCATAAACCGCACCAAATTGTGACTTTTTCTGAATGCATCGATAGCTCTTGCAATGCTTCTGGCTGATCTTCGCTCCAAAATCGACGATTCTGCTTATGAACATTTTTAACAGATGAATTTTTTTTGATAATAAAATTAAATAATTTGCAAGCGTTGTTTGTTTGCAAGACGATTCATGGTTAAATTGTAGACCAATCTGAAGATGTTTGACAGAGAAACAAAACACGAAACCTGCGTGAGCAGTGAAAACTAGTGTTGGAATAGCTTAAAAATCACCATTTATTATATCAAAAATTATTATTCAAAATATTTCGATTGAAATTCAGATATTTTGAATTTCAAAATATATTAATTGAAATTCAGATATTTCATTTGATATTCTATTCCAGATATTTCATTTGATATTCTATTCCAGATATTATATTTTATAATTTCAATTAAGATTGCGATAGTTTTTTGAAATTCAGAATGTGTTTATTAAAATTCAGATATTCCATTTGATATTTCAATTAGAATCCAGAATGTTTCAATTGAAATTCAGACTCCATAAAATACCAATTGAAATTGAGAAATTCAATCTGTAATTCAGAAAGTTCATTTGAAGTTCAGAAATTCCGTATGATATCCATACAGTCCTTTTGAAATTCTGAATAATTCATTTGAAATTCAGATACTTCTTTTGAAATTCAGAATATTTCAATTCAAAGGTAGATATATTATTTGAAATTCAGTATATTTTATCTAGAATTCAGAATATTTCAGGTCAAATTCAGAATATTTTAATTCAGACTGGTGTAACTTTCAAATGTAATTCAGATTAAACCTATTGAAATTAATAAATTCCGCTTAAATTAAGAATTTCATTTAAAATTCAGGTAAATCAGGTAAATTTGAATTTCTGAAATTTCCATATCATTTTCAGATATTTTATTTGAACTTCAGATACTTCATTTGAAGATCAGATATTTTATTTGCATTTCATTAATTCCATTTGAAATATTAAAAATGTTCAATTGAAAATTAAATATTTCATTCGAAGTTCAATTATAATTCAGAAGATTCCAATTGGAATTCCGACTACACCAATTTTAAGAATATTTCAGAAAATACCAATTTAAAAATTAGAAATTCCATTTGGTGTTCAGATATTCCATTTGAAATGCAGAATATTTTATTTTCAATGAAGACACCCCATGTGAAATTCATATATTTTATTCGAAATTCAGATATTGTATTTGAAATTCATATATTTTATTTGAAATTCAGAAATTTTATTTGAATTTGAGAATATGTAAAATGCAATTTAGATATTCCATTTGAAATTCAGAATATTTCAATTAAAATTGAGAATATATCAAATGAAAATCAAACTACACCACTTTTAAATATAATTCAGATATTCCAAGTACTAATTGAAATTTAGAAATTCCTTTTGTAGTTCAGGAATTTCATTGAAATTCAGATATTTTTTTTGAAATTAATTTGATATTCAGATATTCCTGTTGAAATTCAGAATACTTCTTTTGAAATTCATATACTTCATATGAAATTCGGAATATTTCAATAGAAATTCACTTATTTCATTTGAAATTTGAAATATGCTAATTAAAAATTAATATTCCATTTGAAATTCATCATATTTCAATTTAGAATATTTGAGTTGAAATTCAGAATATTGCAACGAAATGGTGTGGTCTGACACAATTTTCAAGTATAAGTCCGAAGAAACCAAACTGCATTTATTATTCAGAAATGTCATTTGAAAGTCAAAAATTCCGTTTTATATTCAGATATTCCATTTGAAATTCAGAATATTTAATTTGAAATGCGGACACACCATTTGAAATTCAGAATATTTCAATTGAAATTCAAATAATTAATTTGAAATTCAGATTATCTATTTGAAATAAAGAATATCTATATGAAAATATTTTAAATTGACCTCAAATATTTTATTTGAAGTCCAGAATATGTTGATTGATATTCAGACATTTCATTTAAAATTCAGCAAATTCAGAATATTTAATTTGAAACTGAGAATATTTTAATTGAAATTCAGACTACACCAATTTCAAGTGTAAGTCAGAAGAAATCAATTGAAATTCAGAAATTCCATTGGTAGTTTAGAAATCTCATTTGAAATTTAGATATTTTATTTGAAATTCAGAAATTCCATTTGATATTCAGATATTCCATTTGATATTCAGATATTCCATTTGAAGTTCATATACTCCGTTTGAAATTCTGAAATTTCAACTGAAATTCAGATATTCCATATATCTTAATTCGGAATATTTACATTGGAATTCATAATATATCATTTGAAATTCAGTTCAAATGTTTCTATTGAAATTCAGACTACATCACTTTCAAGCGTTTTTCTGAAAATACCAATTGAAATTCAGAAACTCCATAAATTCTGAATAATTTGTCAGGAAAATTCATGCATGCAAGACGAAACGCGTCCCATAGTGGTTGGTGTGTGTTGCTATCTTTGGCTTTCACTTTTTACTTTCAATTTCCAATCATTGAGCTCGTCTCGAAAGAGAAACAACAAAAAATTTCTTTTAAAACTCAGATATTCCATTTTAAACTCAAAAAATTTTAATTGAAATTCAAAAATTCCATTTGATTTTCAGAATATGTTAATTAAAAATCTTAACTCAAGACCTAAATCTGGTGGAGATTTTAATGTAACTTATTGTGCCAAATTTCAGCGAAATTTACCAATAAATGCGGCTTTTTGAGCAAAATACCTTTAATATGGAGATCAGTCTGTTTGGGCGCTATAGTGAGATACAGTCTGACTTAGATCATACTCAGTAAGGAAATCGAAGATTGTATCGCAACTCACTGTGTGTGGAATATCAGATCGGTCTACATCAAGATAGAAGTAGAATATCTATATGAAAATATTTTAAATTGACCTCAAATATTTTATTTGAAGTCCAGAATATGTTGATTGATATTCAGACATTTCATTTAAAATTCAGCAAATTCAGAATATTTAATTTGAAACTGAGAATATTTTAATTGAAATTCAGACTACACCAATTTCAAGTGTAAGTCAGAAGAAATCAATTGAAATTCAGAAATTCCATTGGTAGTTTAGAAATCTCATTTGAAATTTAGATATTTTATTTGAAATTCAGAAATTCCATTTGATATTCAGATATTCCATTTGATATTCAGATATTCCATTTGAAGTTCATATACTCCGTTTGAAATTCTGAAATTTCAACTGAAATTCAGATATTCCATATATCTTAATTCGGAATATTTACATTGGAATTCATAATATATCATTTGAAATTCAGTTCAAATGTTTCTATTGAAATTCAGACTACATCACTTTCAAGCGTTTTTCTGAAAATACCAATTGAAATTCAGAAACTCCATAAATTCTGAATAATTTGTCAGGAAAATTCATGCATGCAAGACGAAACGCGTCCCATAGTGGTTGGTGTGTGTTGCTATCTTTGGCTTTCACTTTTTACTTTCAATTTCCAATCATTGAGCTCGTCTCGAAAGAGAAACAACAAAAAATTTCTTTTAAAACTCAGATATTCCATTTTAAACTCAAAAAATTTTAATTGAAATTCAAAAATTCCATTTGATTTTCAGAATATGTTAATTAAAAATCTTAACTCAAGACCTAAATCTGGTGGAGATTTTAATGTAACTTATTGTGCCAAATTTCAGCGAAATTTACCAATAAATGCGGCTTTTTGAGCAAAATACCTTTAATATGGAGATCAGTCTGTTTGGGCGCTATAGTGAGATACAGTCTGACTTAGATCATACTCAGTAAGGAAATCGAAGATTGTATCGCAACTCACTGTGTGTGGAATATCAGATCGGTCTACATCAAGATAGAAGTAGTCCTTCATCGAAGTCTCCTGTAGTAAAAAAGATACTATTCAAACTAATATACATATATGTAAAATCTATATACCGGTCTTAATGGCAACTATATTCAAAAGGCTGCACAATGTTGGAGATGTCGAAAGAGACAAAATTTGACACGCTGTATCTCTACCTATATTTAAGTTTTTGGCCAACAATAGCCTGTTCCTGAAAGCTAAGGTCCTCATCTACAAATGTCTAGAACATTTCGTAATACTTTAACAAATAGATAAAAGGTTGATAACTTATTTCATTTTGTTTAAATACAACGCACAGTGGGCCAAGCGGCGAAAAAATTGAAACAAGTCCACAACTTTTTTCCTGTTGATCTGAGCAACAAAAAAAACTCATTCAAATACAAAATAGGCATTTTATAAGCCTTAGATTTTTAATTTGGAGAATGCTTTATATGGCAGCAATACCAATCCACAAAATTGTAAGCTTATAAAACGCGTTGTTTCTTTATCCGATTTGGATGAAATTTGAAATTGCGAGACCTGTAGATGCCGAATATGGTCCAGATCGGTCCAACCTCTCCCAAAAAAAGATTTTAACACCGAGTTTAGTTAAGTTTCGAAGCTTGGGAATTATTTATACATCCATTAAAATAAGGTCTATTGCGTAAATAATGCGGTCGGTTTTTATGTGTAATGATGACGGCAACAAAAAAAAAAAATTGGAAAATTTTAGGTTTTTCAAAAATTGACTTTTGTGTCGCCAGTTACGTAAAATCGGATAGGATAGAGATATATTCATGATTCTTTCTGTGTTTTCTAGAAGGAGTGATGCAGAATTAATGTTCCTTACATATGTATAAAGGGTGATTTTTTAGCATTATCTTTTTGGCAACACTGGTTTAAACAGCTCACGCACATTTCGTGTTTTGTTTCTCTGTCAAACATCTTCGGTTTGGTCTATAATTTAACCATGAACCGTCTTACAAACGAACAACGCTAGCAAATTATTGAATTTTAATATCCATGCTCTATTAAGAAGGTTCATCGTGCGCTTCTTCCATTGAGCGACGAAGATAATTTTTGGCTCAATGGGTACGTAAATAAGCAGAATTGTCGATTTTGGAGTGAAGGTCATCCAAAAGCATTGCAAGTGCTACCAATGCATCCAGAAAAAAGTTTATGGGCTGGTGGCATCATTGGTCCGTACTTCTTCAAAGATGAAGCGCATCGTAACGTAACTATGAAAGGTGAGCGCTACTGTGAGGTGATACCCAACTTTTTTGACCAGAAATGCATTAGCTTGTCTTGCATGATATGTGGTTTCAACAAGACGGTTCCACATGCCACACAGCACGGGTAACAATAGACTTATTGAGAGGCGATTCGGTGAGCATTTTATTTCACGTTCGGGCCCGGTCAATTCGCCGACTATTTCGTGCTATTTTACGCCTTTAGACTACTTTTTGTGGGGCTATGTTAAAGCTCATGTCTATACAGAAAAGCCCGGTTCAATTGACGCAATGGAAGACAACATAGAAGCATTTATTAGTGAGATACCGGTCGAAATGTTGGAAAGAGTATGCCAAAATTGGACTTAGCGGACATTTACATGAAATAATCTTCAAACATTAAATTATTTGGATCGTACTATCGATTCAAATAAAGATTTCAAGAATTTTTCTGAATTTTACTTATTTATTTATTTTTTTTTTTTTTTTGAAAAACTATAGCTCTTAAAAAATCACCCTTTATGTGCAATAAAATATGTAGTACTTGGTTTTTAGCAGTGACAATTTATTTATAACATATTTTGGTTACCACGACCTTATTTATGGCTGGGTTATAGCGAGACATTTCTTAAAATGTTGGAAACATATTAACATTCAAGTAAAATTAAAAAAATCACCGTGAAACTTTTGAAATGTAGTAAAAACAAGTAAGGACGGTCGAAAGTCGCCCAATGATACCATACACCACATGGGGTATGCAATATAGGCGAAGTCTTCGAAATTTAAATTTGCTTACAATTAAAGTGACGAAGTTTGGTCGAAACTTTTGTTTGGAAATCATTTCATAAATGCGCTTGCAACGGCCCAAAAACTGAAAATGAGGAGATATATGTAAATGTCACATATATCCAAATCTGTACCGATTGTTATTATATTTACTAGCGATCCGAAGAGTTGCAATTAACACAAATAATCGAATTATTACAGTATAAGTCTAGATTGGACAAAACTTTATATAGGAGCTATGCCTAAATCTTAATCGAACAAAATAGCCACACATAGTAAAAAAACAGTCATAAAAGTATGCATTGTGCCAAATTTTGAATAAATTTGTCAAGAAATACGGTGACCATGGCCTTAAAAGTAAAAATCGGGTGATACATATATATGTTAACTATATCTAAATCTGAACCGATTTATTTAAAACACAACAACATTGTCAGGAGTTATAAGGAGAAACTACTTGCCAACATTTTGGGAAAATCGTATAGCAAATGACCACATTATTGCAACATCATTCCAAATCGGACGAACATATATGGGGCTAAAAAAAATCTGAAATCTGTACCGAATTTAATAAATAAATATGCATGGATGGACAGATGGACATAGCTAAATCGAATCAGAACGTGAATCTGGGTCGATCAGTATGCTTATCAATGGGTCTATCTCTATTCCTTCTGGGTGTTACAAACAAATTCACTAACTTATAATACCCTGTACCATAGTAGTGGTGTAAGGTATAAAAAATTACCATATCGGCTTTAAGATAAATGGTGGTTTGATTTTGAAAAGAGTCAAATTAACATTTAAAACTTTTCGTATTGGCTCCGCTTTATGGAAATGGAAAAGAAAAATGTTAATGATTTGATAACCAAAGTTTACAAAAACTTCAAGTATATAGGAGTATGTTTTATGGAAAATTTTGCTAGCTTTAGAAAAACAAAATGTTTTTCATGTTGAAAACGATGCCATATTTAAACCGCTAAATATATTGGCATGATAATTTTTTTTATTTTATCTATACTATACTGGCACAATTTGGGTGAAACTTTCAGTATATAGCTAAGCAATTGACGGAGTTATAAAGAAACAACACTGAAGAAACCAATGCAAAATTTTGATATTTTAAAACTAAACTGTTCATATCTCCTCAACGCTAAACGATGGCATAGGACATTATGCATGCTTTTTTAGACCTCGTCAAGCTCTTTCTCCAGAGTCCTAAACCATGCATATCGGTACAGTAGATCAAAAGTTATAAATCTTGAAAGGTTGGAGAAGTGGAAAGTGGTTTATTTAGACACCCTGCATCTCACCCTGTTTTAAATATATTGACCTACATTTTCCTGAAAGCCTATGAACTCTTTTGCAAATGTCATTTTTTACCGCTCAGTTCAACAAATAAAAAGTTGGTGATTTATTTAAATTTTTTTGCCGCTTGGCCCAGTGTGCAACGCCACCTTGCGTTTTAAATTATTCATAAAAGACTTTTTCGACAGAGAAAGGTTGAAAGGCAGAATAAATTATAACACAAAGTTGATAATACAATGGCTGAAAACTTGACTAAATGGATATGCAATGATGTATGGTTGCAGACTCGACTAACTGATAACGCAGAGTTGATTTTTTGAAAATCAGAATGTATAAGTGAAAGGTGGCAAACTTTTCACTTGTTAATAAAGTGTATACATCGAGGACATGTCCCGGAAGTAAACATTTTATATAATAGTGTCCTTATAGTATACGTTTTATAATAAATCTGATATATGTTGACATTTCGAAGTGTTAGAGTGGAAAAGTGGGCATACGTCGTATGGGAAAATAAAAACGAAGCGATGTATGCCATAATTTCCACAGGTTTTTTCTGTCCCCAAAACATCCATCTTACATATATATATATATATATATATATATATATATATATATATATATATATATATATATATATATATATATATATATATATATATATATGGGAGTCTCCTATAAATTTGCTATTCTTGTAGAGAACCTATACGCTAATACACAGTACGCGATACAGGGATGTTTGCTATCACCCTATTATTCGCTTTATACATTAACGATTTGCTTGTTAGCCTGGAAGGAGGACTGCAGTGTGATGGTATCAATCTGCGAATTTTACTATATGCATATTATATTGTTATTATCTCTGATGATATACATAGAAACAATGCAACGAATGATTGACTCATCTAAAATATGCGGTTTCAGACATTTTGAAAATAATTTACTGTTGCCGAAAAAAACGTCAAATTATGTTCTGGTGTAGGAGACTGTTGTTGAATAAAGTCGTATATATACGAAGGCTTTACATTTGAAATATATTAATAATGTTTTACTACATTACCATGATAATAGATTGTCAAAGATACTAACAAGAGCGTTAATTGAAAGGAATCCGTTTTGGGTGAAAGATTTGGGAAATAAAGCAAGAGATCTAAACGGCAATTGGCCTGAATTGCTGAACATTTTTGACAAACTTCGAATATTGACCTGCTAACGGCTTTAAAACTGAGAAACATACATGGTCATGTCCGAAGTAAAAACTCAACAGAACGGTTTTACAAACAACTTGACTATAATATAGGGCTATCATATATAACGGATGAGAATACTTTAGATAACATCGTATGGGTTCTAAAGGCTTGAGGCGAAATGGCAATTTATACGCAGTGGAAGATAACAATACATTATGTAACCTCTGCAATAAGCAGGCTATAGAAAATGTCCAACATTTCGTTGGTATGTCCAGTGCCAAAAAGGGCTTCGAGTATTATGCAGAATTGCAAATGAACATTCCGCTAAGGAACTGGGGCAAACTTCTCACATATCAATGATTTCGATTCAAGTTTTATAGCCGAGTCCGAATGGCGTGCCGCAGTGCGACACCTCTTTGGAGAGAAGTTTTACATGGCATGGTACCTCACAAATTTTGCCAGCATTACAAGGAGAAAACTTTCGCTGAAAATTTTTTTCCTGATGTTCTCGCCAGGGTTAGAACCCAGGCGTTCAGCGTCATAGGCGGACATGCTAACCTCTGCGCTACGATGGTCTCCGCCAGGAGGTTCGCTGCTAATTTAAATCTTTGCTTCTACGCTCTGAGCGTAGCGGCTCCAGTTAGTTCCAGGATTCCATCAGATTAGAGAAAAAGTCTATGGTCCGAAAAGCAATTCTCCTCCAACACTCTCCAACCTTTAAAATAGTATCATCGAGATTCGTCAAAGTTATCAGAGTTATGTCTGTACCTCTGACTTATTACTATTCTGAAAGGTCGGAACTAACATAAATGAACTCACCTCTCTTGTTGATGTTTGTGATTGTTGCGCATTGGCAACATGATGAAATGTCAAAGCATACTGAGCATCTTTCTCTTTGACACCATGTCTGAAATCCCACGTGATCTGTCAAATACTAATGCATGAAAATCCTAACCTCAAAAAAATCACCCATTATATATATTCTTGATCACCGTGACATTTTAAATCGAACTAGGCATGTCCGTCCGTCTGTCCTTCCATCCGTCCGTCTGTTCGTCCGTCCGTCCGTCTGTCTGTCGAAAGCACGCTTACTTTTGAAGGAGTTGAGCTAACCGCTTGAAATTTTGCACAAATACTTCTTATTAGTGTAGGTCGTTTGGGATTGTAAATGGGCCAAATCGGGCCATGTTTTGATAGCTGCCATACAAACCGATCTTGGGTCTTGACTTCTTGAGCCTCTAGAGGGCGCAATTCTCATCCGATTTGACTGAAATTTCGCAAATAGTGTTTTGAAATCACTTCCAACAACTGTGTTAAGTATATCTGAAATTTCGCAAATAGTGTTTTGATATCACTTCTAACAACTGTGTTAAGTATGGTTGAAATCGGTCTACAAACTAATATAGCTGCCATATAAACTGATCTTGGGTATTGATTCTTGAGCCTCTAGAGGAAGCAATTCTCGTCCGTTTTGACTGAAATTTTGCACAAAGTGTTTTGATATCACTTCCAACTAATCGGCCCACAACCTAATATAGCTGCCATGTAAACCGATCTTGAATCTTGAGCCTCTAGAGAGCGCATTTCTCATCGGATTTGGCACAAATTTTGTACAACGGATCCTCCCATGGCCTTCAACATACGTGTGCAATATGGCCAGAATCGCTCTATAGCTTGATACAGCTCCCATATAAACCGATCTCCCGATTTCGCTTCTTGAGCCCCGAATTGGACTATAACTTGATATATCTGCTCCTCCGTCCTTATGCATTATACTTTGTTTGCCTAAAAACAGATACTGCGCAAAGAACTCGACAGATGCGACCATGGTGGAGGGTATATAAGATTCGGCCCGGCCGAACTTAGCACGCTCTTATTTGTTGTTTCTAATTTCAGGCACCAAGTTTTGACATGTTTGTTTCTACTTGGTTTTTTCATCGACATTTTAATGTTATCCATTTTGTATGAAGCAGATTCGTACCCAAAACAGTTTTTAGCTGTTGAATCTTCAATCATTCGGACAACTTGACCTAGTCAACGTGAGCGTTGTACTGTTATAAGCTTAACCGTGTTAGGATAGATAAGTTAAAAGTAGCAGTCCTTTGCAGTCTTATCTAGACATTATGTAGACCACTGTGATATCACAGTAACTACAGATCAAAGTAACTACAGATCAAATCATGTAGACCCCTGTGATATCACAGTAACTACAGATCAATGTTTATGTTGGTGCACACAACCCCCTCACTGGAACATGATTGTCGGCGAATAGGCCATACATTTGTTACACCCTAAACCACAGCTATAGTCATCATTCATTCAATAAGCTGACATACAATATTTTATCACAGTGTTACAGTGGCCTTTTGCCTTTTCTTATTTGTTTTAATTAGAATTTTTTTAATTAAGATTGTATCCATCACGATGAGACTCTATTTACCCCTTGTTAATTCATTCCATCTAGAATATTTATTTGAAATATTGCTGTTTCTATTTTCTACAATTGTATGGTTCGAATCCACGAATTCAATCTAACAAGTGCCATTTTTGGAAGAATCTCCCTATATAAATAATTTCCCATTAAAAACATGGTTTCGGCTGATTCATTCACAAAATTTTCCTTAAGGTTCTTTTTAGATTTTCTCACGCTTTGTACATTTGGGTTGTCATTAACAAGAAATGAGGCTTCAATTTTTAATAGAACAAGGCAGGTAAAATGTAAATCAAATAGAAGACGGACAACGAGTGATTAAGAGGACTTAATGGTGATGTCCCAGCAAAGGGATGTTTCCTTTCACTACACACTTGTACGCAATGACTACTGGGTTTATTTGAGGTGCCATAAATCAGATTATCACTTTGCCTTACTTATGTTTCGGCATTTTTTGAAAGACATGTCTTGCTATGGATAAATAGAATTTTTCTCATTTTATTCAACTAGAAAAAGTTGAGAACCTATTTTTCAGTAAAAACAAAAATAAGAACTCGGTTTATTGTAGGCAGTTTAACCTATGGGTTGAAAAATAAATGGAAGAATTTTTCATATATTCTTTGTAACTAAACTGAAAATTGCCTATGGCCAATAGGAGGAAATCATAGTTCTACTAGGTTTTGAGTAGGTAACATATCAATTTTGTAAGTTCGCAGAATATGGTTTACCTTTACATAATCAAACTGAAAATTTCCCACGAAACGCCTTTGGAAACTCCTTTGTAGGCCACCGTAGCGCAGAGGTTAGCATGTCCGCATATGACGCTGAACGCCTGGCTTCGAATCCTGGCGAGAACATCATGCAAATTTTAATCGGTGGTTATACCCTCCTAATGCTGGCGACATTTGGGAGATATTGTACCATTTGGTATGGCAGCCATGTAAAAACTTCTCCACAAAGAGGTGTTGCACTGCAGGACGCCGTTCATACTCGGCTATAAAGAGGAGGCCCCTTATCATTGAGCTTAAACTTGAATCGGATAGCACTCATTGATATGTGAGAAGTTTGCCCCTGTTCCTTAATGAAATGTTCATGGGAAAATTTGCATTTGCATTACTCTTTTGGAAGAATATGGAGAAGACTTTCTCATATCAATCAGTGATGTCCGATTCCGACCGACACTTCGACGACTCTTCAAAAAGAAGTTTTGAGCTAGGTTAGGTTAGTGGCAATCTGCCATCAGACCCACTTATACGTTTTCGTCCATTGTGATACCACAGAACAGAAGAAGGAAGATGCCTTTTAGTTCCTACCGTTGAACCATCCAGATGGCTTTAAAAAGCCCAATAACTTGCGAATGTTCACATCCGCTCAATCAGACAGGTTCTCAAAGAAATGAGAACCTAAAGTGGAACTCCTTCTAACTGTTAGTGCTGGACACACACACAGAAGGTGTTCTATAGTCTCTTCTTCCTCGATGTTCCTACAGCTTATGCAAAAGTCGTTGCTGGCAACCTATAGTCTGTCAGCATGTTTTTCGATTAGACAGTGACCATTCATGACGGACAAAATGACTGAGACGTCTGTTATAGCCAATGACAGCAACGCAGTAGACCTCTTCAAGTCTAGATGAGGCCACATAGTTTTGGAATGCTCACAGCCCTCTCTTTGTGACCATCTATCATTTGTTGCCTGGTCCTGAAAACTTAGCTTACATGTCGCTAGAGACATACCCACAGATTCCAGTGTCCCTGGAGTGTGTAAGGTAGTTCCTAGTTGCGCAAGCTCGTCTGCTTTACAATCTCCTAGGATATCTCTGTGACCCGGCACCCAGAACAGGTGAATTTTGAACTGTTCAGCCTTCTCTTTGAGAGATCTGCGACAGTCGAGGGCGGTTTTTGTGTTCAGAAATACGTTCTACAGGGATTTAATGGCTGTCTGGCTATCTGAGAAGATATTTATGCCAAACGTGCGGGACATACACATCGAAGGTGTTCTATAGTCTCTTCTTCTTCGATGTCCTCACAGCTTCTGCAAAAGTTGTTGGTGGCAACCTTCAGTCTGTCAGCATGTTTTCCGATTAGACAGTGACCTGTCATGACGGACACAATGATCGAGACGTCTGTTCTAGCCAATGACAGCAAAGCAGTAGACCTCTTCAAGTCGAGATTAGGCCACATAGTTTTGAAGTGCTCACAACCCTCTCTTTGTGATCAACTATCATTCGTTGCCCTTCGAGCCTGGTCGTGAAAACTAAGCTTACATGTTGCTAGAGGCATACCCACAGATTTCAGTGTCCCTGGAGTGTGTAAGGTAGTTCCTAGTCGCGCAAGCTCGTCTGCTTTAGAATTCCTTGGAATATCTTTGTGGCCCGGCACTCAGAACAGGTGAATTTTGAACTGTTCAGCCATATCATTGAGAGATCTGCGACAGTCGAGTGCGGTTTTTGTGCTCAGAAATACGTTCTCCAGGGATTTAATGGCTGCCTGAGAAGATATTTATGCCAAACGTCGTAATGACATTATATCTTAGCCATTCCACCACTTCCTTAATTGCTAGGATCTCTGCTTGATACACACTGCAGTGGTCGGGTAACATCTTCGATATGACCAGTTCTAGATCTTTAGAGTACACCCCAAAGCCCACCTGGAACCATCCGTATAGAAGTCTATGTAATTGGGATATCGTAGTTCCAATCGGTTCTATTAGGAATAGTGCTACAGTAATTTTTATCAAAAAGCGGCTTAGGTAGGGTGTAATCAACACTGCCTGGAACATCGGATATTGTATCAAGGATAACATAGCCGCCACATGACCAATGAGAAAGCTCCCTGAACCTCACGGCAGTGGTCGCTGCAATTTGGGTAGCCACAATGTCCAGAAGCATAAGATGTAGCATTAAATTTAGTGCATCAGATGGTGTCGTCCTCAGTGCGGCTGTGATGCACAAATAAGCCATCCTGTTAAGTATAGAGCAGTAGGTGAATTTTGGAAGCGCTGTCCACCAGATCACAACATTATATAGCATAATAGGTTTGATAACTGCTGTATATACCAAATGCATGACACGCGGTCTAAATCGCCAACTTTTGCCAATGGCTCTCTTGCCAGGTGTATAGGGCAAGAGTGGCCTTTCTTGCCCTTTCCAAGATGTTGTATTTGAAGTTCAATTTCCTGTCCAGCAAGACACCCACCCGCTTTCTGTAAATGGAACATTCTCTTTATCCAAGGAGACACGTTCCACTGTAGCCAACTTGTATCTCATGCTAAAAAATATCTCTTAGAGTGCTGGGAAACTTTCCCCTAACCGCAATTGCCACGTCATCAGCATACGCGACCACTTTTACGCCCTTTTCTTCCAGAGACAATAATATATTGTTAATGGCTATATTCCAAAGTAAAGAAGACAGTACTCCTCCTTGAGGAGTTCCTCTGCTGACCCATCTTTTTATATCCACAGATCCCAAGCCTGCCGTAATGCATCTTTTAGTAAGTAAGTTATTAATAAACTTTCTACGGTAGAGTATCAACTCTGCCTAGAAACTCCAACTCCTTCTTGATTGACGTCGGTTTTACATTATTGAAAGCACCTTCAATTTCAAGAAATTCTAAGGGCTTTATAAATGTCATCAGCATTATAGAGGGAATAATCGCCACATAAAATTTTTGGCAATGTTCTCCAGGCATTCAGTGTCATAACTGGATAAATAACTCCAAGATTCCATTTCATTATTGCAATGGCTTTCTAACATATTTAGAAACCTAACAAACCAACTTCACCTAAGATGTTGTACCAAAAACTCCTTTGGAAGAATATGGAGAAGATTTTCTCATATCAATGAGTGATGTCAATGAAAGAATCTTTTTACAGCTCGATTCCGAACAGCTCTTGTTCGGTTAGATGTATTATTGACGTTTATGACTTTCAAATATTTATTTTGGTATTGACGTCAATCTAAAAAATTATTGAAATTGTGAGCGATAATTTCACATGTTGGCACTCTTAAATTGCCAGAAATCTCACTCCTAAGAATTTTGAGAAAAATTTTTGTTTGATTTTTTTGGTTATAAAAAGTTGCCAACTTTCGACAAGCCAATTGAAATCTTTAATAATATGTTAGACACCGTAGTATATCCGGATGTTTTAAAAATGCATAAGGTTATCTCAATACCAAAGGAAATAGTTGCAATGATAGGGTGATTTTTTTGAGGTTAGGATTTTCATGCATTAGTATTTGACAGATCACGTGGGATTTCAGACATGGTGTCAAAGAGAAAGATGCTCAGTATGCTTTGACATTTCATCATGAATAGACTTACTAACGAGCAACGCTTGCAAATCATTGAATTTTATTACCAAAATCAGTGTTCGGTTCGAAATGTGTTCATTCACCGTAACGTTGCGTCCAACAGCATCTTTGAAAAAATACGGTCCAATGATTCCACCAGCGTACAAACCACACCAAACAGCGCATTTTTCGGGATGCATGGGCAGTTCTTGAACGGCTTCTGGTTGCTCTTCACTCCAAATGCGGCAATTTTGCTTATTTACGTAGCCATTCAACCAGAAATGAGCCTCATCGCTGAACGGTGAATGAACACATTTCGAACCGAACACTGATTTTGGTAATAAAATTCAATGATTTGCAAGCGTTGCTCGTTAGTAAGTCTATTCATGATGAAATGTCAAAGCATACTGAGCATCTTTCTCTTTGACACCATGTCTGAAATCCCACGTGATCTGTCAAATACTAATGCATGAAAATCCTAACCTCAAAAAAATCACCCTATATCAAACTTTCGCCCCATATCAGTATTACCAGTAGTTAATAACATCTTTGAAAGAATTAGGGAACGTCAAATATCTGCTTATTTTAAAATCAACGATGTGAAGTTTTGAGCTAAGGGCCTTATAAATGGTTTCAGCATTGTAGAGGGAATAATCGCCGCAAGAAGTTTTTGGGAAGTTCTTCAGGTATTCAACGTCATAGCTGGATTCCATGAATCCATTTCATCATTGCAATGGCTTTCTAAAAGACTCGTATTTTAAAAGTAAACAAAACCACCTCCGCTTAAGATGTTGAACCAAAAAAAGAAGATGCTAATTACTGACGTATCATAGCTTAGTATAAGCCGCCACTTTAAAAGTGCCTACACGTGAAATTGTCGCTCAGAATTCCAATAATTTTTATACCCACCACCGTAGGATAGGGGGTATATTCATTTAGTCATACCGTTTGCAACACATAGAAATATCAATTTCCGACCCTACAAAGTATATATATTTCAGATCGTCGTAAAATTCTAAGATAATTTAACGATGTCCGTGTGTCTGTCCGTCCGTCTGTTGTAATCATTCTAGATCCTTCAAAAATTAAGATATTGAGCTGAAATTTGGCACAGATCTTCTCTTTGATACACGCTGGCTAAATCGGAACATATTTGGATATAGCTGCTATATAGACCGATTTTCCGTTAAAGGGTCTGATGCCCATAAAAACATTGATCTTCATCCAATTTTGCTGAAATTTGAAACAGTGAGTACTGTAAGGCTTCCCGACAATTGACCCAAATATGGTTCAAATCGGACTATATTAAGATATAGCTGCCATATAAACCGATCTCCCGATAAAGGGTCGGAATACCATAAAAACTTTATTGATGAGGCTATAAAATCGCACTTGGTTCAGTTTTTTGCAGATAAAGGCCAGAAGTTCTATGAGCGTGGAATACTAAATTTGCCAGGAAGATGGCAAAAGGTTATCGAACAAAATGGCAATTATATATTTGATTAAAGTTCATTCTAAGCTTTATTAAAAATGCATTTACTTTCTTTTAAAAAATCCGCAATTACTTTTTGGGCAACTCAATATTACCCGATTTCGCTGAAATTTGGAATAGTGCGCAGTTTTAAGCCTCCGACCTAAATATGATACAGATCGGACTATATATAGATACAGCTGTCATGTAGACCAATCTGCCGATAAAGGGTCTGAAGCTCATAAAAGCTTTTTTTAAACCGATTTCGCTAAAATTTGAAACAGTGAGTTATTTTTAGCATATTGATACCCGACCTAAATATGGCTCAGATCGGACTATATTTAGATATAGCTGCCATATAGACCGATCTGCCGATAAGGGGTGTGAAACCAATAAAAGCTTTATTTATTACCCGATTTCCCTGAAATTTGAAACAGTGAGTAGGTTAAGACCTCCCAACATCCGACCTAAATATGGTTCAGATCGGACTATATTTAGATATAGCTGCCATATAGACTGATCTGCAGATAAGGGGACTGAAGCCCATAAAAGCTTTATTTAATACCCGATTTTGCTGAAATTTTAAACAGTGAGTTTTTCTGACCTTCATTATATCCGACCTCAATATGGTTCAGATCGGTTTATAATTGGATATATCTGCCAAAAAGACCAATATTTTGTTCTACAAAGTTGAATAGTGACATATATATTAGACCACTAAATGCCCGTGCCGAATTTGGGTGCTTAAGTTATCCAATTTTCACCTGATTGTGACGAAATGGGATTCACATATATACCCGAGGTGGTGGGTATCCAAAGTTCGGCCCGGCCGATTTAATGCCTTTTTACTAATAGTTTAGATTAACGTCAATACCCAAGTAAATATTTGAGAGTCATAAACGCAAATAATACATCTAACCGAGCAAAAAATGAATTTCTGCGATTTTTTTGTATACAAACGAAAAGAAATTCAAATAAACATATCACACACATATCTCTGGTGCATATTCGCGTATACAAATATTTATCCAAAGTCTTTTAATGGAGTTGTAAATTTATAAAGTCCATATTAAATGAATTTATTATGATTGAGGTAATAACACAATTTTTTTTAGATAAAAATTAGCAGAACAAAAAACATTTGGTGTTTGGTTGACTTAACACAATTTTGATAGTAAATGCAAAGAATTAGCTTGGAGAAGGTAGGCATTTTATTATCCATTATAACAAGAGGGTGGGTGGTTATTAACATTTTTTTGGATATATTATTTTTAGAAACTGCGATCATAAAAATCATGTGAATGTATATTTTAGATCTAAAGGTAATGTCGGCACGTGGCGGATACTTTGAAGTAAATAAAGGTCTTCTGCACTATAAAGCAATTCAGTTTATTGCACAAGGGGATAATTATCGATGTTCTCTGAAATAATAAACTTTTATCGGTTTACTTAGGGGTTGAGGGATACAGGGTAGCGGTTCTGAGTGGCTTTTGCAAGGTCCAGGCCAATTTTGGCTCCTAACTTATCTCAATTGTGCACCCTGAACTCCACGTGGCGTAAACTCAGGCAGCTGTCTCTTACACCTGTTACAGGAAGTACGCTAACATGTGCCCCGAACACCACTCTTTACAGAGTAGGTGTAGTATACATACTGGCGGATGTATTAGAAAAGTATAAGGCCGACACTCCCGCCTTACAGGAAAGATGTTGCGTTGTTAAATGGCTGCCATGATAAGAGACATGCGTTTCGCTTTAGGTTAGTCAGATACCTTGTGTACTCAGCTGAGTGAGAGGCTAGCCACAATCGACATTAAAGATTAAGGACTAAGAATTAGCGCTTTGAGTTTTGCTTTTGGGCGTTGCGTTGCAAAATGCAATTCTGCAAACAAATCGCACGAAAGCAACGCCCAAAAGTTAAAGAATTTTTAATTTTGACGCCTAAAAACGCTGATTCACGTATGGCAACACAGAATTTGGGCAAAAAAGTTGGATATCATCTCACGATAGCGCTCAGTTACGTTACGATTCGCATCATCTTTAAAGAAGTACGGTCCAATGATGCCACCAGCCCATAAACCCCACCAAACTGTGACTTTTTCCGGATGCATTGGTAGCTCTTGCAATGCTTCTGACCGATCTTCACTCCAAAATCGACAATTCTACTTATTTTAACGTACCCATTGAGCCAAAAATGAGCTTCGTCGCTGAACAAAATTTTTAGATAATCCAGTAAGGAAAGGCAAAAGTCGGGCGGAGCTGAGTATATAATACCCTACAGCACCGAGTATACGTAATACTTTTAATAGACAGCATTTATTTCCAAACTTAGGCAGACTTTAATTTTGCATACCTGTTGAAATATCGAATAGAACCTTATACGATTTTCTTACGATGGTACGAAAATTGTGGTTATATATGGAAGTTCTATCTAAATCGATTTTGATGAAATTTTGCAAACGGATTGGAAAAAAATTTTTAGAGACCACATTAAAAAACTATGGCTTCTACAGCCTTTAAAGGCCATATCGGATGAAAAATATATATGGAAGCTATATCTAAATTTGGACCGATTTTTATGAAACTTTGCACATATATGAGGACGTTGAATAAAACGGCCCATGCCAAATTTTGTAAAGATCGGACCAAAATTGGTGCAGCCTTTAAAGGCCATATCGGATGAAAAAATATATGGGAGCTATATCTGAATTCCGCAAAAGTTTCAACGTTGTTGAGTAACAGAGGCCCAATTGCTGCAACACTGGCCGATACAGCTGCGAAATTTTCTTCAGTTCGCACTTGGTGGTTTAATGTTCAACGGAGGCCACCGTAGCGCAGAGGTTAGCATGTCCGCCTATGACGCTGAACGCCTGGGTTCGAATCCTGGCGAGACCATCAGAAAAAATTTTTAGCGGTGGTTTTCCCCTACTAATGCTGGCAACATTTGTAAGGCACTATGCCATATAAAACTTCTCTCCAAAGAGGTGTCGCACTGCGGCACGCCGTTCGGACTCGGCTATAAAAAGGAGGCCCCTTGTCATGAAGCTTAAACTTGATTCGGACTGCACTCATTGATAGGTGAGAAGTTTCCCCCTGTTCCTTAGTGGAATGTTCATGGGCAAAATTTGCATTTGTATTTAATGTCCAACAATGTAAATTTGGAGCGAAATTTAGTCACAATAGCCCGAATACCCGCTTCAGTGAAGTCGATTAAACTGAACATAAAATGGAAGAAGTGCGCCATGAAATTTCTTAACAGAACACACATTTTGATATAAAATTCAATCATTTGCAAGCGTTGTTCGTTTGTAAGACGATTCATAGTTAAAATTTGGACCAAACTGAAGATGTTTGACAGTGAAACAAAACACGAAACGTGCGGAGATGTTTAAGCCAGTGTTGCCTAAAAGATAATAACTAAAAAAATCACCCTTTAATAACTCACATTGTCTTCTGACTGTAAGTAGTTAATTTTGCTGATTTTACGTCAGTAGTTCTGCTGTTCTAACAAAATGTTTGAAATATTAGAATAGCAGGCTGACTGAAAAATAATGCAGCTTAATTACATTGAAGAAACGGTTTAGGTCATCAACACTGATTTGGTGACATATCGGGAAATGAGGGATTATATTTTCAATGGTTATCGAAATTTGCTCACGAACAGGGGAACTTGTCGCATAATAATGAGTGGTGTCCGGTATAAGTCATAGTCATATCTGTTTTCCAATTTTCAGAAAACAAAAACAATGAAAGGTGTTTGGGTGTAAACGAATCCGATATCAAAATTTGGAAAAAATTTTGAGTTTACGAGTGTACATTTTCATCAGAGTACATGGTGATGGGTTCTCAAGATTCACACACTTTTTCATGGATCAGCCTATAGCTTTCCTAACTGTTGTAGCTTAAGGAAATAAATCAGCCTCTCTGCTAACAGTTTAATGTACTGAATACTTACGAATATATGATAAAAGTGGCAATTTGTCAAGTGGGTGAAATGAACTTAGATACCCGTATATTTCTTATTAATTGTAGAGACACATGCTATTGTAAAAATTTACTTTGTTGGTTTTAATATTTAGAATCTGACGTATGTTTTACTATGTACATTAAGGTGATACTTTTTGATTTTTTTTTAACAATTATTTCCTGTTGCACGAGTGAATGAACTTTTGCCTATTAATGGCTAAAATAATGTTTATTCCAATTAAATGTTAAACAAGTAAAAAAAGGCATTAAGTTCGGCCGGGCCGAACTTTGGATACCCACCACCTCGGGTGTATATGTAAACCCCTTTTCGCCACAATCTGGTGAAAATTGGATAACTTATGCAACCAAATTCGGCACGGACATTGAGTGGTGTAATAAATATAAGTCACTGTTGAATTTTGTATTTAAAATTTCAGCGAAATCGGTTAAAAAATGAAGCTTTTATGGGCTTCAGACTCTTCATCGGCAGAATGCTCTGGAAGCTATATCTAAATACTGTCCAATACAAACCATATTTGGGACGGACGTCGGGAGACATAAAACTACCAACTGTTTCAAATTTCGACAAAATCGGGTAATGGGCTTCAGACACTTTATCGGCAGATCGGTCAATATGGCAGCTATATCTGAATATAGTCCGATCTGAACCATATTTTGGTCCTATGTTGGGAGACGTAAAACTACTCACTGTTTTAAATTTCAGCGAAATCGGTTAACAAATAAAGCTTTTATGGGCTTCAGACCCTTTATCTGGAGATCGGTCTATATGGCAGCTATATCTAAATATAATCCGATCTAAACCATATTAAAGTCAGATCTCGGGAGTCTTATAATAACCCACTGTTTCAAATTTCAGCGAAATCGGGTAATAAAATTCATCAGAAATATCAAAAGTCATAATAAAATCCTTCCGACTAAATTTCGAAAGAATCGGTTATCAAATGATCCCATAATTGCAATTTACTCAAAATCAGACGAAGCTTTATGTAAATACGAAGAGATTTCGACCAAACTCCTTAGCATTGGCAGTGGATTTCGTGGAAGAAAGCGTCATGCACAATTTTGAGAAGATTGTCAAATAAATGTGCTTGCAGTTGCTCTTGAAGTGCAAATCAGACGATATATATAAAGCGGGATTTTTCAAGAGCTATAGGAAAGTTTTTCCAAAAAAAAAACACATCAAATTCAGAAAAACGTATAAAAGCTTTATTTGAATCGATAGTACGGTCCATACAATTTAATGTTTGAAGATTATTTCATGCAAATGTTGACCGTGACTGCGCCTCAAATCGCCCATACAATTGCAAATTTTCCCCATGAACGTTCGACTAAGGAACAGGGGCAAACTTCTCACATATCAAAGAGTGCAGTCCGATTCAAGTTTAAGCTCAATGATAAGGGGCCTCCTTTTTATAGCCGAGTCCGAACATCGTGCCGCAGTGCGACACCTGTTTGGAGAGAAGTCCAATTTTGGCATACTCTTTCCAACATTTCGACATTTCTTTTCCAATGCACCAATTGAAGCGGGTTGTCTGTATATATATGAACCTTACAAAAATAGTCTAATGGCGTTAAACCGCACGTTCCAGGCGGCCAATTGACCGGTCGATAAAATGTTCACCTAACTCGTCTCTCAATAAGTCCATTGTTACGCGTGCTATGTTGTTGGATATCATCTCACGATAGCTCTCACCATTCATAGTTACGTTACGACTCGCATCATCTTTGAAGAAGTACGGTCCAATGATGCCACCAGCCCATAAACCGCACTAAACTGTGACTATTTCTGGATGCATTGGTTTAGCTCTTGCAATGCTTCTGGCTGATCTTCACTCCAAAATCGACAATCTGGTGAAAATTGGATAACTTATGCAACCAAATTCGGCACGGACTTTAAGTGGTCTAATAAATATAAGTTACTGTTGAATTTTGTATTTAAAATTTCAGCGAAATCGGATAAAAAATAAAGCGTTTATGGGCTTCAGACCCTTAATCGGCAGAATGCTCTGTATGGAAACTATATCTAAATATTGTCCAATACAAACCATATTTGGGACGGACGTCGGGAGACCCAAAACTACCAACTGTTTTAAATTTCAACGAAATCGGGTAATAAATAGAGCTTTTATGGGCTTCAGACACTTTATCTGGAGATCGGTCTAATTGGCAGCTATATCTGAATATAGTCCGATCTAAACCATATTTTGGTCCTATGTTGGGAGGCGTAAAACTACTCACTGTTTTAAATTTCAGCGAAATCGGGTAATAAATAAACCTTTAATGGGCTTTTGACCCTTTATCGGGAGATCGGTCTATATGGCAGCTATATCTTAATATAATCCGATCTAATCTATATTTAGGTCAGATATCGGGAGGCTTAAAATAACCCACTGTTGCAAAATTCAGCGGTTAATAAATAAAGCTTTTATTGTCTTCAGACCCTTTATCGGGTGATCGATGTATATGGTAGCTATATCTAAATATAATCCGATCTGGGTCAGTTGTCGGGAAGCCTTCAACTACTTACTGTTTCAAATTTTAGCAAAATCGAATGAAAAATTAAGCTTTTATGGGCATTAGACCCTTTATCGGAAAATCGGTCTATATAGCAGCTATATCCAAATATGGTCCGATTTGGCCCGTTCAAGAACTTAACCAGCGTGCAACAAAAAGACGTATCTGTGCCAAATTTCAGCTCAATATCTTAATTTTTGAAGGATCTGGAGTGATTACAACAGACGGACGGACAGACACACGGACATCGTTAAATCGTCTTAGAATTTTACGACGATCCGAAATATATATACTTTGTAGGGTCGCAAACGGAATGACTAAATGAATATACCCCTATCCTACGGTGGTGGGTATAAAAAGGTCACGCATAAACCCCTCTGAAGTTATATTTTAGTGAAAAGAAATTTTTTTTTGTTAAATCATACAAATCCAAAACGGAAAATTTGGCTAATTTTATAACTTTCCCGAAAATCCACCTAACCAGTGAATAAAATGAGATGTTGATCGTAAAAATCGGTTTACATACTTGGCTTTTATTAACAATTAATTAAAGGTTCCTCATTAAGAGTCTTCTTTGGAAAAACCTTTGACCAGTTTTTTTAAATTCTCAGTTTTTAAGAAAATTAGTGAAAAACAAACGGTTATGTCATTTTTATGATTGTGGTAGGAAACTAATATACTCTCATAAATTTATACTGAATTGCCACTCCGTTTACATTAAAATAAGGAGGAAAAGGAAAGTGAAAAATTTTTATAAAGATGTGTCTTTTTCCCTTGGCTACCTGTTGGGGATGATTTTGTTACAGAAACCACATTTATGAGGGGTCATTAATTTGGAAATTTTGAAAAATTTCTAACGTCCAGGTGCTAACTCATGTGTTTAGCTTCCGTAGAACAAAATGCGCCCATTCATAAACACCTCTTAGTAAAATACTGAAAACTACGTAATATAAATAGGTGTTCATTGATTTGTGTCATTCAACAAGTTCCGACAAACCTGAATAACGGTAAGGCATTTTCCATTCAAGTTATTGAAAACAATACCAAATGTCATTCAAGAAGATCTCTTTGAGCACAGAGAATAAGAAAACCTTGACAAAAAAGCTAGTCCGGTTTCAAGCACCATCAAGAATATGCGACATGGTAATTGCTGATGGACCATTAAATTAACGGATCGCTTGCCCCAGAAAACCACGTCATTGGACGCTTACAATTTTTTAAGTCCACTGCCAAAGATCGGAGAAATAGGATCGATCTAATTGATATACAGCTAAAGTCTCTAAGAAACAAAACATTAAACTTCCCGCATTTATCTGATCAAGCAATTTGTGCAAAACTAACAAAACTTCTGAAAGACAACAAAAGCACTTTGATTTATAAAAGGAATTGTTTGACATAACCAAGGTAAAAGGTGAATGGATGTGCAAAGAAGATTAGAACTTCTAGAAACTTCAAGTTTAGAGCAAAGGCTTTGTTGGCTATTCCAGCGGTAAATCTGCTGGTGCGAATACCATCCACTCATCCAAGCGAGAGAGTGCAACGGAAGCGACTGTTTCCACACTTACGCTTATTCTGATGCCTTAAAACCGGAACAGGTTGCGTAAAATCTGTTCATTAACTTCTTACTCATGAACTGATCATTGGTTCAGTAGTCAATTGTTTCGCGTTGAAGATTTTGAAGAACTATCTGTAGCTATCTACACTATCTGCTTGAAGATACGCTGGAAAGAAGAACAATCCAATAAACATTGCCTGCTGATTGCAAGCGATCAAAGTGATGTAAGATTATAAAACTTCTGCCACCAACAAAGAATTGCCAAAAATGCCGAAATAAAAATTTTAAAATCATTTAGTGCGTGAGGTCTTTTTTTATCGAAGATTTTATCTTATCTTAAATAAAAACTCATCAAAGTATGATACAGCGATATGAGGTTGTAAAAAAGTCATCACCCTAATGTACATACATGCTCATAAATGTCTAATTAAATATTAAGTTTATTATCACTCATTCATGACAGATTGTTTTTTTGTGCAGTGATTTACGTATATATGAGAACTACTGATACTTGATTTTTATTACGAGTATTTTATCTTTTCTTTTTTTTTTGTTTTGTTGTAGTTTTCTTTGAAATGCATTCAGTTTTGTTATTTATGCCACTGACTTATAATGAATTTTTCCACTTGAATACATTTGTTGCATGATTAAAAGTTAAACAATTCATGAGAGAATAGTGCAAAAAAAAATTACAACAATTATATATAGAACAAAATAGAACTACCACAACATTGAGAGAATATAATTCAACTTTTATTTTTGTGTAAATAAACAATTTTAAAGAAACTCTCAGAAATACTTTGTGGTGGGCCCCCTTTAAAATTGCTCCAGTATAATGTAACTCGTTAATTGTTTAAGTAAATATAACCCATATAGATTAACAAATAGCAAGTTGATGGGCTCTAGTGATAGCCTTAAATATCACAGCTATGTATGTTGACTAGATTCGATTTCATATTCCACCATTGACATTTGATGTGTCATGATAGATTTATGTTGCATTGCATTTCAGTTTATTGCACTCCAATCAATTGAATCTTCATTTGCTAAATGCGGAGGTAGAGTCATTTATCTTTCTCTAGGTTTTCTACTTTTTATTTTGCCATTGTCAGACAGTGCGTAATTTTTTACGCAGAAGATTACTCGCCATGGAAATGGAAAGTACAAAGTTGTGTTTTTATGGGAGAATGATCACCACGAATAGAAATAAGTTTTCTACGAAATCTCGTATTGAAGTATCAGATCATCATTGCGACTATGACTAGCCAGTGATTATAGCAAGTAATATTAATTTCATAGGAAGAGCACCTTTGTCTATTATAGTCGTATTACTTGCACTCGAAAAAAAGTTGTTAGACTTTCTAATCGTATTGGCTTAACATGATCTACTGAAAAGAAAATGTTGAACATGAACATACAAATTTTATAAGTGACTGTTTTTGTCAAGTTCTCCGGAAGATGTTTCCTATAAACAGAAAATGAAATGACAACATTGAAGGTTATAATGGAACTCAACATGCAGCATATCAGCCCAATCTGAAAAGAATAGCGATTGATAAGACAAATTCGAGTCACACACTCTTCTTTAGTTAAAATCCTGGTTCCCATTTAATCTTTCCAACGTTGTTTTAACCTTCTTCTTTTGCATTTACATCAGGTACTTTTTCAAATAACATCTTATTAGTTGGAGCTTCTTCATTCATTCTAACAACATGATGAAGTCAAAGTAATTACCAGGCTTCGGAACTATGTAAAAGGGTACTATCAGCCCTTGTAACATGTAACTTTTGTCTGGCGAGAATTGAATTTGTGCGTAACCTACCTATTGGGTTGCCCAAAAAGTAATTGCGGATTTTTCATATAGTCGGCGTTGACAAATTTTTTCACAGCTTGTGACTCTGTAATTGCATTCTTTCTTCTGCCAGTTATCAGCTGTTACTTTTAGCTTGCTTTAGAAAAAAAGTGTAAAAAAGTAGATTTGATTAAAGTTCATTCTAAGTTTTATTAAAAATGCATTTACTTTCTTTTAAAAAATCCGCAATTACTTTTTGGGCAACCCAATACTTAATCCAAAGTGGCATTTATTAGCCGGAGACTTTACTAATTGGTTATGACAGAACATTTGTTCCACTAGCCGAATGTAGAATAGCGTTCTAAGTGCCTCGATCTTCTGCGCTCTTAAATCTCTGACACTACGTTTGGTCTTCCCGGTTTGCGTGTACCACCGTGTTTGTCTTCAAAAGACTTCTTTGCTCGAGCTTCTTCATCCATTCTGACAACATGACCTAGCCAACGCAGCCGTTGTATTTTGATGCGTGTAACTATGCTATCGTCGTCATACAGCTCCTGGTTCATATAACGCCTATATTCTCTATTAACGCAAGCTGGTCCACATATTTTACAAAGAATCTTTCTCTCAAATACTCCAGGCACTGCCTCATCTGCTTTTACAAGTACCCATGCCTCAGAACCATATAACAACACGGGTAGTATGAGTATCTTGCATATCGTAATCTTCGTCCGTCGAGAGGTGCTCTTGTTTCCAAACTGCTTACTTAGTCCAAAGTAGCATCTGTTTGCCAGTATTATTCTTCGCTTTTTCTCAAAACTGGTTTCATTCGTTTCGGTTACGGCGGTGCCGAAATAGATAAAGTTACTGACTGTCTCAAAGTTGTGGTTCCCATGTTTCTCCATTTTCTTTATCTGTTCGGTTGTGCAAGTCTTTTTGGAAGTTGAAACCATCCATTTCGTCTTATCTCCATTTACTCCTAGAGACTACTGTGGCGCAATGATTGGGATGTCAAATTCCGGCGAAACTATCAGAAAAAAATTTTCAGTTGTACTTATCTATCGATAATTTCTATACGTATTGGTGTAACGGTTTGTAACGTGGTTTAGTCAAAGTCTGATGTAGGTTCAGTCAATTTAAGGATCCACAAACCTTAAGTGATAACACAAGTTAATTAGAATCGAAGGCTGACAATAAGAATTTTTTTAGTGTAGATGAAGAGTAGCTATGTTCGTGCAAATGCAATTTGTCACGTTACACGTTGTGGCACATCGTTCCGACTCAGCATAAAAAATCCTTTGTAAATGCTAATTTGCCCATGAGCATTCCATTAAGGAACAGAGGCAAATTTCTCACTTATGAACCGTGCTATCGTAGTCAAGTATAAACTTAATGAAAGAAACATTCTTTTCGTAACTTACTCCACTCAACTCTTTTCTTAACTCTACTCTACTCTACTCTACTCTACTCTACTCTACTCTACTCTACTCTACTCTACTCTACTCTACTCTACTCTACTCTACTCTACTCTACTCTACTCTACTCTACTCTACTCTACTCTACTCTACTCTACTCTACTCTACTCTACTCTACTCTACTCTACTCTACTCTACTCTACTCTACTCTACTCTACTCTACTCTACTCTACTCTACTCTACTCTACTCTACTCTACTCTACTCTACTCTAGACTCTATTTTCTTCGACATTTCTCGTAAAAATATTGGTCTCACATATTTGTTCCAGATTCGTGGTAGCCATAGTACAACGGAAAAGTGTGTGTTGTACTTTTCCAGTACATCCGCCAGTGTATATACAGCACCCTCTTTGTTCGGACATTCCTGGTGCAGTTTCTCATATCATTTTCCTTAATTTGCCTTTGGGGGATTTTTTACAAGGTTGTGTTTTTGGCCAAGCCTCTCAACCATGTTTTTTATAGTTTAAGGAGCATAACATATATTGCCCACATTGGCAGACCACACTTTTAGCTGTTCTGGGTTTTGGCCCCTATTTTATTCAACCAAGTACTAAGTAGGAATCATTCTCCACACACTTAATACTACATTTATATCTTTATACTAGTACTTCTTCACCTACATATTGCCTATGTGTTAATAATGACAGTCAAAACAAAGTTTAATGGAAAATTATGATGGATTGTGGCAGTTTTTTCTGGTTTTCCCTGCTGCCGCAGAGTTATTGCAAGTCAGCAATAATCGAGCGAACAGCTCAAGCTGAAACTGTATCAACACCCAACAAGAAATAAAAATCGCCAAGCGTAATAACCCGTTTGTATGGAGGGTAAATGACGAGCCTTCTAAAAAATAACATCCAGAGCATTTAGCAAACTGACCATTGAAGAAAAAAAACACAAAACCCCAAGACGCTGATGGACATCGTTGTCATTGGCGCAATTTAATCACTGCTGAATGGCAGCCTGTGTGGAGGAGACCCCGTTTATGTCAATGACATTTTTACCATAAACATAAAATTTCCATTGCTGACGGTAAGGAGGCTGTGGCTCCACTCCGCCTTGGTTTCAGCGATAGTAAAATAAATGCTCTTAAGACAATACCACAATGAAGTTTTCTTCGCCAGCAATTTGTGGAAATGATAGACTTGGTGGAGCTGCTGCTGCCTTTGGTCGGTCGGTCCAGTGCAATTCCCTCAACAAATCATTGGAATGTATGTCTTGCAGCAATCCATCTGTCAATAGTTCAAATGAATTTGATTTAGGAAACTTGTTTCGATCGATTGATTGCCGTTGTTGCTGCAGCAGTCAGTCCACAGCCCTCCCCATATTAAGTAGTACATATTCGAGAGCGCACACCATGCAGTATCCATGTGTAGCAGTGTTAATGGTGAAGTTGCCATTTCCATAGTTTGCTGGTGGTTGTTAGGCAAATTTTGAGAATAATCTATGGACTAATGCACTGAAAGAAAATTAGAAAATTATGGGTATATATTTTAGAGCATAGTTTCCTACAGATAACCTCTTTTGATTACATAAAAGACGCTCTCAATATTAAGGAATATCCAATGGTATTATTGCTTGACATTGAGAATGCCATCCACAATGTAAACTTGGCTTCATTCATAAAGGAACTGAAACCATAGGCTTGAGTTTAATCGGTATTGGTAGCGTGCTCGGATTCTCAGTGCGGAAGTCGTGGGTAAATTCCCACTAGAGGAAGTCGGGGGTAAATTCCCACTATCATTAAGTACCTCTATTTACAGAAAAGACTTTCACCTATCTTAACCTAAGTGTCAGTAAAAGTAACTTTAAGCAGATGTTTTGTTGAAATATGTGGTAAGGGGAAGTTATTCGGGACTGTTAGCGACCTGCGTTGAAAAGCTCTCTGTGCAACAGCAAAAGGGAACGACAAAAATCGTTCCTACAGGTGATATATGATGTCTGTGGCGGCACCTGTCTCATTTTGTGGTATAAACCTCTTGTGGGACGGAAAACTTCACTAACTTTAGCACTATACATCTTCAAGGGGACTATTGGTTGTTGTAGCAGTTTGCTGTACACCGAGGCGGTATGAACAACCGGCTGTCATGGGATTGACTATTGGTAATCGTTGGGAGTTTAAAACATGCACATTAGTTGGATTATGGAAGTAACGTCCTCCAACCCGCAATGCCATATATCATAGTAGAATATCTCATAAATCTCGCCATTAGTGAGCAGATAACCACCGCGGAAAACAATTTTCTGATTGTTTCGCAAGAAATAAAACTAAGACATTCAGCGTCAAGGTGGACATGCAAACTTCAGTCTCTCGATAGTCTTTGACTTCCTGGTCCGGAATATGAAGACAAAATTATTAACAAATATTTATTGGTTTTTTTATTACAATGTAACTTCTCTCTCCTCCTTATGAAACAAATTACAACTCTTCGGATTTTCTTTTTTTTTTTTTGGGTGTTTGAGGATATGCAACTTTATATTTGCAACCACAATCATTTATCCAAGCAGTTATGCATATGCTCGTAGATCAGTTTTAATGTTACATTTATTCGGCAGTCTGTCTGTTGGTCAGTCCATTGATAAAATGAAAATGTTATAAACTAAACTAGTTGGACACATACTAACCTAGACCCGGTTTCAGTTTCAACATTCAACCTGCCGTGAAAAAAAGCAGAAAAAATATTTCAAAAAATTTTCCATACCTTGAGTCTTTAAAAATGTGCAAAAAAAAGTCGACTGATGAATGAAACATTAATGGACCATAAATGCGACTGGGTTAAGTTCAATAACGTCATAGAACCAGCATATGCAGTTTCAATGGTCTATGAAACGGTGCTGGCCATGGTTCAAGGCAAATTGTAATTAGAAAGTTTCCTTGTAGTCAATTACATTTTTAAAACTTCCCTGAAATCCTGATGTAAGGATTTTCCGAGGTTATATAATAGACAAATGAATGTAAAAACTTTTCAACTCAAATGTTTGTTATACTACTGAAAAGTTGTCCCGTTTGGGTCGCTTCGTTTTTACCCCATCTAAAAACAGCCGGCCCGGCCGACACAGGATAATTATGAGCACCACACAGGCTGAAACTTTAAGCTCCGACATGCGGGGTGTCCATCATTACCACGGGAAGCTTAGCTAAAAGCTACCGGGCGCGTCCACAGGTTGCGGATGGTGGATGATTCGGTTTTTATGCGGATTAGCCGCAAATCACGCAAACGAAAAAAGGACCATGATTTGCGGATCTGCACCTGGAATGTCCGCACTCTTTATAGAGAAGGTGCAATATACGCGCTGGCGGATGTATTAGAGAAGTACAAGGCAGATATTACCGCCTTACAGGAAGTGCGATGGACTGGGTATGGCGTCACTACAACACCAAACGGTGACGAACTATACTATAGCTGCCATAACACCAGGCATGAATTTGGCTGTGGATTTGTGGTTAGTCGGAGACTGAAACACCAAAAAACATGGTAGTTAGTAGCACCAGATTTCAACATAAAAATATTTACAAAGCCACATGGCTGTCACCCTATCAAAACTCAAATTGATTACATTGTGATCAATGGAAGGCATTCATCCAGCGTGTTAGATGTAAGATCGATCCGTGGAGCGAATATAGATTCGGACAATTACCAGCAAAGGTTCGCACCCCTTTCAACATGGCGAGGAAAGTACGATCTGATACTGCACAGAAGCTGGACCCTGAAAAGCTGCAAGCACAACAGATGGCAGCCGCATACTCCACTCGACTGACCCAACTGCTTGATGAGTGTACTCCTTGTTCCACTCCAGTGACAAACCATTGCCCACTCCTTGGATAATGCCGCGAAATCCGTACTTGGGTACCGGAAGCACAAGAGTGTCGAGATGCTACTGAAGCCAAGAATGCGGCATATAGAGCAACCCTGCATTCAGTAGCAATTCGCCAGATGAAAGAGAGGTATCGGCAGAAAAGGAGAGAGGAGAAACGTCTATTCCGCAGAAAGAAAAAGGAAATGGAAAGACGTGAGTGTGAGCGAATTGAAATGTACAGGAGTCAGAATGAAGTCCGTAAATTTTACGAAAGAATTAAACAGCAAACCGATGGTTTTGGTGCAGGCACATCCTACTGCGGGGACAAAGAAGGAAATTTGGTAACTGACACAGATAACATGCTGAGAAAATCGAAAGAACATTTTACTCAACTGCTAGTGTCCGACGTTGGTGGCGAAGAGGATACCGCAGAACCAATTAATGATGATGGTATCGCATGTTTACCTCCTAGTCAGAAAGAGGTCCAGGTAGCAGTGACCCGACTAAAGAACAACAAGGCAGCAGGAGCCGATGGGTTACCCGCTGAACAATTTAAGACCGGAGGCGACACGCTGATTAGGCATATGCATCTGCTTATCTGCGCAATCTGGCTAGAAGAACGCATACCCGATGCTTGGAA
The DNA here is from genome assembly GCF_963082655.1 of Stomoxys calcitrans. Lineage (NCBI taxonomy): Eukaryota > Metazoa > Arthropoda > Insecta > Diptera > Muscidae > Stomoxys > Stomoxys calcitrans. The sequence continues at coordinate 29,863,460 of NC_081554.1, forward strand.
CCTTAGCATACTCTGTCCCGTACACAAGAAAGGAGACAAGACGGAATGTACCAACTACAGAGTAATAGTACTACGCTCGATACTAGCAAACATTGATAATAGCAAACGTTGTCTGCTGACTGTTAATACTTAGTTTTGTTACTATTTCAGCACTAGTTATGCTGTTTGCTATTTTAGAATAGCAGGCTGACTGCTGAAAAGTCTGTTGCTTGCTGAAAATGTCTGCTGATCCAGAGCAAAAATTTTGCTAAAACGACAGATATACGATTGCTAATACAGCAGTCGTGTCTGCTATCTCATTTTCAGCACATTTCGTACATTTTGGTATTACATATGTCGTTGAGTCTACTGTGACCTGGTATCTGTACGGGCAGGTGTTGTCTTGAAAGCTGAATCATTCGATTTATACATTGCAGAATCAACCGAGATTGTGATAGTCAGATTGATGACCTTCGAAAGTTGCCTGTAGACATACCAGTATAATCAACTGGCTACTCGGCAAATTTAGTTTTTGCAAAATGCAAATTTTGGGCCTCCTTTTTATAGCCGAGTCCGAACGGCGTGCCGCATTGCGACACCTCTTTGGAGAGAAGTTTTACATGGCATAGTACCTCACAAATGTTGCTTGCATTAGGAGGGGAAAACCACCGTTGCAAATTTTTTCTGATGGTCTCGCCAGGATTCGAAGCCAGGCGTTCAGCGTCATAGACGGACATGCTAACCTCTGCGCTACGGTGGCCTCCTATTTTGTTTTTGGGGATCTGAATATACTCCAAAACTGCACCAAACGTTGTGATTTTGACATAGAGTTGTAAAAACTGTAAAAGGAAACAATAGAGGAAAGCTCATCAGATATGACGGATAATGCAGAGATAAAATATTCGGGGCGAACCAAAAAGCTAGCAAAAGCAGGGGGTGTCGCGCCTGTACGGAGAAGAATACGATGGACCGTACAATAGGGTCGGAGGTGGATGAGTCAAAGGAATAGCCAACGGTGACGCTCGCAGGTCTTTAGAAGATTTATCATAAAAAAGACCGATTTTGAGGGTCGCTGACAGCTCCAGCACTAGGTACCGATGCGATGGCCCAATCCGCCTCAGTATAAAAATATGATTACAGAAACATCTACAAGAAGTTTTGAAACTGACAACTCCCGATGACGACCTATGGCTTCAAAATACGGTATTGTGATTAGAACATGGAACGTCAGAACTCTCTCAGAATCATCGAGACCAAGTCCTGAACGAGATGCCAAACTACAACCCTAAACCTCCTAGGTTTCAATGAAGTAAGATGGCCGAAATCCGGAACTATGAATCTCCAAGGTAGCTAACACTTAATTTTTTTAGGCTATGAAATCCACCAATTAAATGGGGTTGGTCTTTTGCTTTTGCCGAAAGCAAAGTGAGCTCTGCTATAATACAATGTCATATGTGAACCTATCATGACGACGAAACAAGACTCAATTCTATTCCCAACTCGAGTCTGTGACCCGCTCTCTACCAAAGGGAGCCATAAAACTTGTTATGGAGGATTTCAATGCCAAGGTGGGGAATAACAACAATTATCTACAATTAATGATGGGAATGCAAGCACTTGGGGATACCAGGAATGGCAATATTGATAGATTGGTTGATTTCTACGCACGAAACCGGATATTTATTAAATGCTCAAAATTCCCAAATAATAATAAAAATAAATATTCTTGGAAATCGCCAGATGGAAACACCCGAATTCAAATCAACCACGTACTTATCAGCAAGCTCTTGTTAAGTTCGCTGATGGGTGTAAAAACTAGATGTGGTGCCGACATCAATAGTGACCACTCTACGACTACCCCCAGAGGTCGTGAATAGGATTCAAACAAAAAGCACAAAGTTCAACCTCTTCCACAAGACCTTGTAATACAAGGCTGCATTAACTGAAAAGCTACAAAATAAAGGAGAAGGCCTAGTAGTCTAGCAACGCCTATGATAGATGATAGGCGTAGCTAATTCCAAAATACCTGGATAGCGTTGCTGATTTCAAAAACCCTGGATAGGCAACGAAACTATAGAGGAAATAAAACAACGGAAAAGTCTACGCACGCTCTGCTACGGACAAAATCGAGTGTATCAAAACCCCTAGCAGGGACTACCTATCGAGCCTACGCCTCGCTGGTCAAACGCCTAGTTCCCAGAGATAATCTTCTTTCTATTATACTCAAAAACGGTTAAACCGATTTTCATGAAATTTTCACAGATGGTAGAGTTTCAGCCCCCGGTGAAAATAGGATACAACATTTTTTGTTATCCGAAGGGGGCGGACCCTCCTCCTTGGAGATGAGTGCACCGATTTAAGAGAAATATTGTATGCCGCTTTATGGTACCCAAAAACACGAAATTATTATTAAAATTTGGTGTCAAATAACCTGGGGCGACACCCCATCCCAAAACTACCCGAACGGACATGTTTACCGATTGGGACAATTAGGGTATCAAATGAAAGATATTTAAGGCAATATGGGTATTTTTAAAAGCAGAGTACAAATTTGAGATAAAAATTTATTCATTGGTGTCTGAGGGGCCTTCCCACCCCCCAGCGGGGCATATTTATCAATAGGGACAATAAAGATATGAAATGATAGGTATTTAAATGTAGAGTGCAAACCTGACATAAAAATGGTGTCTGAGGGGCCCCTTCCCCCAAAACCCCCCAGCAAGGCATATTTACCAATTGGGGCACTATGGATATCAAATGAAAGGTATTTAAAAGTAGAGTAAGAATCTAATATAAAAATTTATTTCTTGGTGTCTGAGGGGCCTCCCCACCACCCAAAACCCCTGAACAGGACATATTGGGTTGCCCAAAAAGTAATTGCGGATTTTTTAAAAGAAAGTAAATGCATTTTTAATAAAACTTAGAATGAACTTTAATCAAATATACTTTTTTTACACTTTTTTCTAAAGCAAGCTAAAAGTAACAGCTGATAACTGATAGAAGAAAGAATGCAATTAGCAATTAGAATGAGTCACAAGCTGTGAAAAAATTTGTCAACGCCGACTATATGAAAAATCCGCAATTACTTTTTGGGCAACCCAATATTTACCGATTGGGACAGTATTGGTATCAAATGAAAGGTATTTAAAAGTAGAGTAATAATCTGATATCAAAATGTACAATATTTCTTGGTGTCTGAGGCGCCTCCCCAACCTTAAAAACCCCATAATGATCATGAAAGTTCAATGTCAGCAAAACGGTATTAAATGAAAGTTCTTTGGGAGTTGACTACGAATCTGGTATACACATTTGTCAAAGTTTGGGACTGGCCCACCCACTAAATACTCTTCAATAGGACGTGTAGTTTGACGTGATTGTAAGGGAACTAAAAGAAAGGTCTATGGTAGTACAGTTCTAATCTGCTATATTGATCCATGTATTTGAGTCACGTCCTGCCGTTCAGCAGGACATATAGATCGCGACAATAAAAGACTCGAATAAATGGTCTTTTGGGCCTTAGCGTCGGGGGTCCGACCCATTCCTCCCAATATAAACAACACCAAACTGTCATGTTAGACGATTGAGGACATATTGTACACAAATGAAAGGACATGCCAGAGGGAAATCCCCCTCCCCCAACCTACCCAAAACAAAAAAGGAATTAAAAATAACATGTAAAGGCCGATCAGGATAGAATAGAACAGCAATAAAAGGTTTGCGGTAGTAGAGTACACTTTTTGCCCTCAAATTGGTATAGACACAGGAAGAACCTGCGGATCTTTACAAATGTGCTATCCCAAGTGGTAGCTTTGAAATATGATTTTGAAAATGAAAGGAAATAAAAAAAAAATAATGAGTGTGGATCTGAACGAGACCTGTAGTCCTCAATGTCTTGATCACCAGCTTACAAATGCATTAAGAAAAACGCCATTTTATGGTGTAGCGAAGCGCACAGGGCCAGCTAGTCGGGCCTGAAAATTAATCCGCTGTACGAAAAGAGAGTTGAAGTCAACCCATATATGGTGGAATCAAGATGGATGGAGAGAGCTTGTTGGAGCCCTATGTTCACGTTGAACTTTTGTTAACTATTGGGCATACAGGACATATACTGACTTTTTTTCCATGCCTCGCTTCTAAGATGTTTCATGTCTGGTATTGTGTCCCCATCTAAATAAGTGCCAGTGTCTGTTAGCCGCGAAATCTTCCAGACGGCAATACTAGGGTTTCGTCAATACATGACTGTGCCGCTGGCAGGAGTGCCTCGCACTCGAACTCAAGTCTCGTCTCAGTTATTCGATCGGACACCTCTTCCATTCCTTGCAGGTATCCTATAGTCGCCTCGATTATACCACTTTGGTATGCTCTGCTCCTATCCTCAATCCATTCTCCTATCGCCTTAAGTTTCATAGCCGCAATGGCTGCCTCACGCTTAATCTATATGTCTATGGGTCGGATATCGCGAATAGTCGCCAGTGCCCTAGTGAGCGTGGTCCTCATTACTCCGCCTATGCCAAGACAGAATGTTCTCTGAACCTTATGTATTATCCTAACATTACACTTTTTCTCCATCGCAGTCCACCAAACTACTGAGGAGTAAGTAAGTATCGGTCTAATCATGCTCATGTGGAGCCAGTGGACTATCCTCAGATTCAGGCCCCATTTCGAGTCTACAGGCAGAAAAAATTTGGGGTTTTTTGTGAGATATTTACAGAAGGTGAAGATGAAGAGTGGAAGTTGATGAGAAAATCCACTGGACTTGCGGATGCGAAACATAGTTGGAGAAAACACATCTGGCCTCGGCCTTGGGAATTGTAACACGATACCATAAGCTATATACACACAAGGCTTGCATGGGTTTTAGAAATGACGTCATCTAACGCCAGTGTCAGAGAC